>NC_061090.1:2782570-2810070 GCF_015104395.2 Macrobrachium nipponense | reverse complement strand
TAAAATAAAGGAATTAATTTTTATTAAAAGGACATACATCAAAATGAAAGATAAATGAAGATAAAATAAACAAAAATTGAAAGCCACAGGAACAGGAGGTTAAGGACCAGAAGCGTTCAACTAAACGTAAACATAAAAACATAAATAAACAAACAAGTACAGAGGGGAGGAGGACGTATGAGTGTTCAACAATAACTGTTTCCCTGCTAAACTGGTTTTATAGGAAATTAGGTCAACTACTGAACAAACATCTCATTGCTAAACCAAAAATTTTAATTGTCCCAAAAATTAAGTTTTATGCATGCTTTCCATTTACCCATAACCTCAGATTTCACAAAAAAGTTCACAG
This sequence comes from Macrobrachium nipponense, assembly GCF_015104395.2. Classification (NCBI taxonomy): domain Eukaryota; kingdom Metazoa; phylum Arthropoda; class Malacostraca; order Decapoda; family Palaemonidae; genus Macrobrachium; species Macrobrachium nipponense. The sequence continues at coordinate 2,809,721 of NC_061090.1, read as the reverse complement.
TTCGAAGGAGCGATTTATCGCCTAATATGTCCTGGTGGTTGTTATTTAAAATATACTTGCCCTGAATGTCAAACAGGGACCTATGTGGGATCCACCAGCAGACTCCTTAAGGTGAGTAACGATTCTCATCGTGGCATAAGCTTCCGAACTGGCAGCAGAATTGCAAACCCAGAACACTCCAATATTAGAAAACACTCCAAACTCTGTAAAACACATATCGATAATAAAGACTTCTGCATTTTAGGCCATACCACCAACCCACAAGACCTTGTTATTCTGGAATCTCTCTTTAATAAACTTGTTCCGTCGTTGAGCACTCATACGTCCTCCTCCCCTCTATATTTGGCTTGACTTGTGTTGTTTATTTATGTTTTTATGTTTACGTTTAGTTTAACGCTGTCACTCCTCTAGGTCGGTCCTTAACCTCTTGTTCTGTAACTCTGTTCACTGCTGCTTTCAATTTTTATCAATGTTTGTTTATTTTATGTTCATTTATCTTTCATTTTAATGATTAATTCCTTTAATTTTAATGTGTATTTCGTACACTTTGTTAATTTTTAGCTTTTGCTTTTTGCTTTATGAATTTTTAATTTTCAGTTTTATTTGTACAATTTAAACTATGAATTTTATTTTTCATTTTAACAGCCTTGATGATGTAATTAATTGGATAATTACGAAACGTTGCAATAAAGACAGCCTGTACATCTGTGTGTGTCCTCTTTCCTTTATCGATAATTATACATACATACATACATACATACATACATATATATATATATATATATATAAATAGATAATATATATATATATATATATAGATATACATATATATATATATTATATATATATATATATATATATCCTATATATATATATATATATATATATATATATATATATATATATATATATATATATATATATATATATATATATATATATATATATATTATATATAGATATATATATATATATATATATATAATATATATATATATATATATATATATATATATTATATATATATATATATATATATATATATATATATATATATATATATATATATATATATATATCTATATTATATATATATTATATATATATATATATATATATATATATATATATTATATATATATATATATATATATATATATATATATATATATATATATATATATATATATATATATATATATATATATATATATATAGTATATATATATATATATATATATATATATATATATATATATATATATATATATATATATATATATATACAATATATATATATATATATATCTATATATATATATATATATATATATATATATATATATATATATATATATATATATATATATATATATTTATATATATATATATATATATATATATATATATATACTATATATATATATATATATATATATATATATATATATATTATGTATGTAGGCCCGTAAGTTGGGCGAAAGAGGGCGACTACCGAAAATTTGTGAAAAAAAGCACAGACCTGGGACCTGTATCCAGATGCATTTTGATTCAACAAAATATAAGCGTTGGAACATTTTTGACGGAGCCATCCCTGCCTAAAGGGCTTCCCAATGAAACCATTAATGGCCACTAGAGCGCAAACGAAATGATTCCGAGAAGTTCCATTTCAGCAGTTGATTGGCGCAGAAGACTGATGAACGACGTACAGATGGAAAAGGAAAAATGTCCCAGTGCGAAGTCATTTTTTGTTTGATTAAATTTCTGAATGTGAATCCACATCGAAAATTAAATGCCAGTTCCAAAAGATACAATTTGTCACTGATATTTAGGAACAGTTGCCAGTCGAGACCATCCTAACAAGAGCTTGAGTAAGTTGCCATATGCTCTCCTGCACTGAAACAGGTACTATATTCCACCAACTCTCTTCCGAGTACTGACTGCACTTTTCACCACCGTGGCCCCATCCCAACTACATGAGATATGTTGAAATGACTTTTCCCTAATCTACTTTTTGAATCCTTTAATTTTATTCTATTTAATGACTATCATTCTAAGCATTCCAATTTTTAAAGGAAATAATAACGATGAAATTTACGATATTTTTTGAAAAGTACTCAATTGTAAAAATTATATAAGTAGCATATAAGAAATTTGCAGGAAATTTAAAAATTCTACAATAACTAGCACATAAGGAATTAGCAATAGTTTATAACCCTTCCCCCCCCCCCCCCCACCTCTCTCTCTCTCTCTCTCTCTCTCTCTCTCTCCCGAGTTGGTCATAATGAAAGACAGCTCTTTTCATATCAAGCTGTTCAATCTGTAAAGATAGCAAAAAGGACAAACTTACTACTAAATTCTTTTATCTGTGTATGAATATCATATAGAAAAAAAAATTCTTATTTATTATATAAAAAGTTAATTAGCACAATTCTTTGCTTTCTCTTTCTTCTTCCTGCTAACGAGAAGCAAGAGAAGAAATAATCATCCCCGAGAAGCAGCACTCATAGCTCCGAAGTGGGAAACGTTTGACTTATTGACTTTGACAGATGGCTGAAAAAAAACAAAGGAAAGTCTCAAGACCTTACTGATGGAGCCTTCCATAAAGCAATCCTGAGAGAACGAGAGTCATTTTCGAGACGGAAGCAAGATCGTAATTTCCCTTCAGGAGTAAATCCCATTCAAACAAAACGGCAGAGACATGTGTTGCTACGTTCACCTAAGCACCTCTGGAAAGACGTTTGCAATGTTACAGAAATCAAGATGATATATTTCAACGCTTCTTTGGAAGTTACTGAAGGAGGCCAGGTAATTAATCGACGGACTTCTGGAATGGAATATTGTCTACACAGAGCTGAGATCTAAGAAGCTCCTTGGAGCCAAGGTAGTTTCCATTACCGTTCAAAAGCAGCAATCTAGTGTTCAAATTCTAATTTAATTCAAACCCTGACAAAAGAGATCACTTTTTAAATGACAAAATATGGCAGAGACAAGTAACAGGCGATGAAGAAAAGTGATTACATAATGTGTCAACAGTAGCGAAGAAAGATGGTAATAATACTAGACACAACAATTAAGACCTCCGATCAAATGCCACATGAAAGAGAGAGAGAGAGAGAGATAGAGAGAGACGCATAATTATGGCCACTAACTATGCAGCAACTGTGTTTTAGATTAACTGGTTTTTGTTTGCTAACTACAAGAAGAATTTACTTTGAGAAAGTCTATAGGTTAGTTGAAACACTACTGGCTGAGTTGTCAGTGACTAATAGCATTTACCTGATTTTATTTTTATATATATATATATATATATATATATAGATATATATATATATATATATATATATATATATATATATATATATATATATATATATATATATACATACATACATACATGCATATATATATATATATTATATATATATATATATATATATATATATACATATTATGGTATAAATGTTCTGTTACAACAGAATTCCATCTGATAAAAGGAGCCCATAAAAACACCAAAATATAGAGAGAAAAGTACTATATTTCAGAGACTGCTGTCTCCTCTTCAGGTAAATGAATAAGAAAAGTACAGAAAAGGTCCTATTTATACCAAGAGGTCCATCCACAGGCAAGCCAGTTTTAGGTCACCGCGTGATAATCTCCTTTCATCTTCTTAAGCGTTGGTTGAATGAAAATCTTGTCGAATCGTATCTGAATCCCATGCTTCTTTTGAGATGTTCATTACCTGCTTCTCTTTTATTGAGGCCGATTCCATCATTTGGCTCTTGTACTGGCAGTTGCTGCTATAATTAAACGTGACAAATTCCAGTTTATTCTATGGTTATGTTCATTTATATGGTTGTTTAAAATAGCTGAGTTCTGTTGTCCATACCTAACTGACCGTTTATGGTTATTAATCTCTGGGGAAGTGATTTACCTGTAAATCCGATGTAAGATTGGTCACAGTCCTGGCATGGGATTTGATAAACCCCAGTGTCCTTGGGGGATGTCTTTTGTTGGACGTTAATCAGGATTTAGCTAAGGTATGTGGGTAAGTAAATGCAAAAGGGTTAGATTTTCCGAGGGTCTGAGTCACCTTCTTAATCATGTCCAAGTGTGGAATTTTTATTTTTATTGTTGGGTGTATCTCTGGTCTTCTCTTTAGGGGAGTCAGTAGAAAATTACGTTTGCTTTGTGAATTGCCTTCTCAATTATATTGTCGGATACTTTAAAGACGAAAATGCTTTGAATTAGTTCAAATTCTTTTTCCAGGAAATCGGGGGGGGAACAAATTCATAAGGCTCTTAAGAACAGGTTGCTGGGTACACCTTCTTGATAGCAATGTCGTGATAGCTAAAGTAGTGAATGTATGAAAGTGAGAACGTCGTTTTCTGTTATATAGTAAATTTGTATTCTGCCATGTCTCGATTATTAAAACATCAAGAAAAGGAATTTGTTGTCTGTTTCCCATTCAACTTTGAGTTGAAGCTAGGCACTAATGCGTTTAATTTTGAAAGGAATCATTAAAATTGCCCCACCTAATATCCCAAAATGTTAGAATTATCATCTACACATCTCATCCACAGCATGGTTTTGGGTTTTATTGCATTTTTATTGCATTTATTACTGTAGTTTCAAAGTATTCCATGTACAGATTGGCTAAAACAGGACTTAAAGGACTACCCATACTACACCCGAATTTTTGCTTGTAGAATGATTCCCCGAATGAAAATACATTATTAGATGCACATAATTCAACAAACTTTTTTTATTATTTTGTCAAGCGTCAATGGGAAATTATCTGAATAGGGGGATAATTTTTTCCTCAAAAACTGAAGAACGTCCTGTACTGGTACTTTTGTGAATAGGTAATCTATGTCAAGGCTTAAAAGTTTTATGTTGTGAAAGTGGTATATGTTCTCTGAATTTGTGACAAAAATCTTCCGAATGTGTAATGTGACTGGAAAAAAAAAAATTTGAACTAATTCGTTAGCAACTTTCGTCTTTAAAGTATCCTGACAATATAATTGAGAAAGCAATTCACAAAGCAAATGTAATTTTCTACTGATCCCCTAAAGACAAGACCAGAGAGTACACCCAAAAATAAAATAAAAATTCCACACTCGGACACGAGTAAGAAGGGACTCAGACCCTCGGAAAATCTAACCCTTTTGCATTTACTTACCCAAACACCTTAGCCAAATTCCTGATTAACGTCCAACAAAAGACATCCCCCAAGGACACTGGGGTTTATCAAATCCCATGCAGGACTGTGACCAATCTTACATCGGATTTACAGGTAAATCACTTCCCCAGAGATTAATACATCACAAATGGTCAGTTAGGTATGGACAACAGAACTCGGCTATTTTCAACCAATAAATGAACATAACCATAGAATAAACTGGAATTTGTCACATATAATTTGATAGTAGCAACGTGCTCGGTACAAGAGTCAAATGATGGACTCGGCCTTAATAAAAAAAGGCAGGTAATGAACATCTCAAAAGGAACATGGGATTCAGATACGATCAACAAGATTTTCATTCAACCAACGCTCAAGAAGATTAAAGGAAGATTATCAGCGGGGGTGACCTAAATTGGCTTGCCTGTTGGAGGACCTCTGGTATAAATACCACCTTTTCTGTAAACTTTTCTCATTCATCTACCTGAAAGAGGGAGACAGCATCCTCTGAAATATATACTTTTCTCTCCATATTTTGGTGTTTTTATGGGGCTCTCTTTTATAGATATATATATATATATAGTATATATATATAAATATATAATATATATATATATATATATATATATATATATATATATATATATATATGTATATGTATGTATTATGTATGTATGTATGTATGTATGTATGTATGTATTTATTGTATGTATATATAATATATAATATATATATATATATATATATATATATATAATATATATATATATATATCTATATATCAATTCAAGCTACAAATGTCCTTTAATATCTAAATTCACTTTACCTCCCAAATGATATATTTTCATATATGTACCGAAGGGGAATTTTTTAATTGTCATAATAATTTCGTCCCCCATGGGATCGAACCACCGTCCAAGTGGACGGGGACGAAATCAGAACAGTCAGTGACGCTATCCAATCAGCCAACAGAGACGCATAAGTTCATATCGATTCTGACCTTACAAATCACCTCGATGATCTTTTCGTATTAGAATCTGGATGCTTTCGTAATTAGAATCGATATGGAACCCCGTCTACCATGTTGGCCAATTCGAGCGTTGACAGCAGTTTTAGCTGTATGTATAAGCAATCCGAACCGTTTTGATCATGTCAATAATATCACCAATCGAACATGATTTCATTTACAAATCGAACCGTGAATCATATATATCAATTCAAGCTACAAATGCCTACAAATGTCCTTTAATACTCATAAATTCACTTTACCTCCCAAACTAGATATATTTTCATATATGTACCGAAATATGATATATTCGTCCCCCCATGATCGAACACGTTTTTCAAGTTGAATAATAATTTTCGTCATGGTCCATCTGAACCACCGTCCAAGAAACGACGGGGACGAAATCAGAACAGTCAGTGACGCTATCCAATCAGCCAACAGAGACGCTATAAGTTCATACGATTCTGACCTTACAAATCACCCTCGATCTGGATGCTTTCGTAATTAGAATCGATATGGAACCCCGTCTACCATGTTGGACCAATTCGAGGTTTGACAGCACGTAGCCTTTTGTTATGAATAATTATCACATCGAACCGTGATCCATTTATATATCAATTCAAGCTACAAATGTCCTTTAATATCTAAATTCACTTTACCTCCCGAAATGATATTTTCATATATGTACCGAAGGGGAATTTTTTAATTGATAATAATTTCGTCCCCCCTGGGATCGAACCACCGTCCAAGTGGACGGGGACGAAATCAGAACAGTCAGTTGACGCTATATCCAATCAGCCAACAGAGACGCTATAAGTTCATATCGATTCTGACCTGACAAATCACCCTCGATCTGGATGCTTTCGTAATTAGAATCGATATGGAACCCCGTCTACCATGTTGGCCAATTCGAGCGTTTGACAGCACGTAGCCTTTTGTTATGGAATAATTATTCACTCGAACCGTGATCCATTTATATATCAATTCAACGCTTACAAATGTCCTTTAATATCTAAATTCACTTTACCTCCCAAATGATATATTTTCATATATGTACCGAAGGGGAATTTTTTAATTGATAATATTTTCGTCCCCCCATGGGATCAGAACCACCCCGTCCAAGTGGACGGGGACGAAATCATAACAGTCAGTTGACGCTATCCAATCAGCCAACAGAGACGCTATAAGTTCATATCGATTCTGACCTGACAAATCACCCTCGATCTGGATGCTTTCGTAATTAGAATCGATATGGAACCCCGTCTACCATGTTGGCCAATTCGAGCGTTTGACAGCACGTAGCCTTTTGTTATGAATAATTATCACATCGAACCGTGATCCATTTATATATCAAAATTCAAGCTACAAATGTCCTTTAATATCTAAATTCACTTTACCTCCCAAATGATGTATTTCATATATGTACCGAAGGGGAATTTTTTAATTGATAATAATTTTCGTCCCCCCATGGGATCGAACCACAGTCCAAGTGGACGGGGACCGAAATCAGAACAGTCAGGTACGCTATCCAATCAGCCAACGAGGACGCTATAAGTTCATATCGATTCTGACCTTACAAATCACCCCTCGATCTGGATGCTTTCGTAATTCGAATCGATATGGAACCCGCCGTCCTACCCATGTTGGACCAATTCGAGCGTTTGACAGCACGTAGCCTTTTGTTATGAATAATTTATCAAACATCGAACCGTGATCCATTTATATATCAATTCAAGCTACAAATGTCCTTTAATATCTAAATTCACTTTACCTCCCAAATGATATATTTTCATATATGTACCGAAGGGGAATTTTTTAATTGATAATCAATTTCGTCCCCCCATGTGGATCGAACCACCACCGTCCAAGTGGTGAACGGGGACGATCAGAACAGGTTTCAGAACAGTCAGTGACGCTATCAATCAGCCAAACAGAGGACCTATAAGTCATATCGATCTACCTTACAAATCCACCCTCGATCTGGATGCTTTCGTAATTAGAATCGATATGGAACCCCGTCTCCCATGTGGCCAATTCGAGCGTTGACGCACTTAGCCGTGTTATGGAATAATTATCACATCGAACCGTGATCAATTTATATATCAATTCAAGTACAAATGTCCTTAATATCTTAAAGTCACTTACCTCCCAAATGATATAGTTTTCATTAATGTAAGAAGGGGAATTTTTTAATTGATAATAATTTCGTCCCCCCATGGGATCGAACCACCGTCCAAGTGGACGGGACGAAATCACTCAGTGACGCTATCCAATCAGCCAACATCATACAGACAGGAGACGCTATAAGTTCATATCGATTCTGACCTTACAAATCACCTCTGTTGGCTGATTGGATAGCGTCACTGACTGTTCTGATTCGTCCCCGTCCACTTGGACGGTGGTTCGATCCCATGGGGGGACGAAATTATTATCAAATTGTAAAAAAATTCCCCTTCGGTACATATATGAAAAATATATCATTTGGGAGGTAAAGTGAATTTAGATATTAAGGACATTTGTAGCTTGGAATTGATATATAAAATGGATCACGGTTCGATGTTGGATAATTATTCATAACAAAAGGCTACGTGCTGTAAACAACGCTCGAATTGGCCAACATGGTAGACGGGGTTCCACCTATCGATTCTAATTACGAAAGCATCCAGATCGAGGGTGATTTGTAAGGTCAGAATCGATATGAACTTATAGCGTCTCTGTTGGCTGATTGGATAGCGTCACTGGGACTGTTTCGATTTCGTCCCCGTCCACTTGGACGGTGGTTCGATCCCATGGGGGGACGAAATTATTATCAATTAAAAAATTCCCTTCGGTACCTATATGAAAAATTATCATGGTGGGAGGTAAAGTGAATTTAGATATTTAAAGGACATTTGGTAGCTTGAATTGATATTATAAATGGATCACGGTTCGAGGTGATAATTATTCATAACAAAAGGAATACGTCTGGCAAAACGCTCCGAATTTGGGCCAAAATGGTAGACGGGGGTCCATATCGATTCTAATTACGGAAAGCATCCAGATCGTGATTTTTTGTAAGGTCAGAAATCGTATGAAAACTTATAGCGTCTCTTGTTGGGGTCTGATTGAATACGTCACCCTGACTGTTCTATGTTCGTCTTCAACTTGACGGTGGGTTCGGATTCATGGGGGGCCGGAAATGTTTATTTCAAAAATTAAAATTCCCTTCGTAACAATTGTAAAAATATACATTGGGGAGGTTTAAGTGAATTTAGGATATTAAAGGGAATTTTTAGCCCCTTGAATTGATATATAATGAAAAATCCGGGTTCGAAATTGTGGATAAGGTTAATTCTAACAAAAGGCTACGTGCTGTCAAACGCTCGAATTGGCCCAACATGGTAGACGGGGTTCCATATCGATTCTAATTACGAAAGCATCCAGATCGGGGATGATTTTGTAAGGTCCAGATCGATAGGGAACTATAGCGTTCCATGTGGCTGATTGGATGGCGTCACGCTGTTTCTGATTTCGTCCCCGTTCCCACTGGACGGTGTTCGATCCCTGGGGGGACGAAATTATATAATTAAAAATTCCCCTTCGTACATTATAATGAAACTATATCATGGGAGGTAAAAGTGAATTTAATTTAAAGGACATTTTAGCTTGAATTGATATATAAACTGGATTCACGGTTCGATGTGATAATTTATTCATAACCAAAAGGCTTGTGCTGTCAAACTCCGAATTGGCCAACATGGAGACGGGGTTCCTATCAGATTCTAAATTAAAAGCCATCCAGATCGAGGGTTGGATTTGTAGGTCAGGAATCGTATGAACTTATGCGTCTCTGGTTGGCTGATTGATGCGTCACCCTACTGGGGGTTTCTGATTTCGTCCCCCGTCCAAACTTGGACGGTTGGTTTCGATCAATTGGGGGGCGAAAAAATTAATTATCCCCAATTAAAAAATTCCCCTTCGGTACATATATGACATATATGAAAATCTATCATTTGGGAGGTAAAGTGAATTTAGATATTAAAGGACATTTGTAGCTTGAATTGATATATAAATGGATCACGGTTCGATGTGATAATTATTCATAACAAAGGCTACGTGCTGTCAAACGCTCGAATTGGCCAACATGGTAGACGGGGTTTCCATTATCGATTCTAATTACGAAAGCAGATCCGGGTGATTTGTAGGTCAAAATTCGATATGAACTTAGAGCGGCTCTGTTGGCTGATTTTTTGGATAAGGCGTCACTGAACTGGTTCTGATCGTCCCCGTCCACTGAACGGTTGGGTTAGATCCCATGGGGGGACGAAATTATTATCAAATTAAAAAAATTCCCTTCCCCGGTTACATAATGAAAATAATCATTTTGAGGTTAAGTGATTTAGATATTAAAGGACATTTTTGTAGCTTGAATTTGATATATAAAAATGGATAACGGTTCGATTGTGATAATTATTCATAACAAAAGGCCTTGCTGTCAAACGCTTTCGAATTGGCCACATGGTCCACGGGGTTCCAGGATCGGATTCTAATTCGGAAAGCTTCCAGATCGAGGTGATTTTAAGGTCCAGAATTCATTATGAACTTAATTAAAAAGCGTTCCTTGTTGGCTGGATGGATGCGTCCTTACTGTTTTTATCGTCCCCGTCCACTTGGACGTGGTTCGATCCCCTGGGGGGACGAAATTATTATCAATTAAAAATTCCCCCTTTCGGGTACATTATGATATATCATTTTGGGATAAAGTGAATTTAGATATTAAAGGACATTTGTAGCTTGAATTGATATATAAATGGATCGGTTCGATGTATAATTATTCATAACAAAAGGCTTACTGCTGTCAAACGCTCAGAATGGCCATAATTATTCAATTACAAAAGCTACGTGCTTTGTCAAACGCTCGATTTTGGCACGGTTCGATGGGGGGTTGATAACTTTTATTCAAATTTAACAAAAGGGCTACGGTGCTGTCAAACGCTCGAATTGGCCAACATGGTAGACGGGGTTCCATTATCGGAGTTCTAATTACGAAATCATCCAGATCGAGGGTGATTTGTAAGGTCAGAATCGATATGAACTTATAGCGTCTCTGTTGGCTGATTGGATACGTCACTGACTGTTCTGATTTCGTCCCCGTCCACTTGGACGGTGGTTCGATCCCATGGGGGGTGGGGGGACGAAATTATTATCAATTAAAAATTCCCCTTCTTCGGTACATATATGAAAAATATATCATTTTGGGAGGTAAAGTGAATTTAGATATTAAAGGACATTTGTAGCTTGAATTGATATATAAATGGATCACGGTTTCGATGTGATAATTATTCATATATATATTATATATATATATATATATATATATATATAATATATATATATATATATATATATATATATATACATATGTAGTTTTTTTTTTATAGAAACTGTCATTATAGTGATTAGTCTTGTCACCGTTTCCAGCCCGGATCTCAAGAAAATTAATGAATGAACAGGACAGGGGGAGAGGAGAATGGGACGAGGCCGACTCCGGAAGAACGCCCATCATAGGACAAAGGGACTACAAGGGCTTTCAAACTTGTTGGATGAGAACAAATAAAAATAATCTAGAAAAACTAGAAATGAGAATTTGCCCCATCTGTGGCATGTTGTTGTCTGGAGAGAGAAGATATTCTTCCTTTGACCTGAGCAAATAAAAATAAACAGACAGAAATGTTGGGGGAGAAGGCAGTCTATTTCCTTTGATCCAATCTTGTAAGAAGGAGACCGAAGATAAAAAACTGCATTAATATGAGCAGTTTTCTGAACGCTGCTTCCTTGCGGGTAGGAACACACTACAGATGAAAATAAATGTATATGTGCGTGACTATTATGATAAAACCGGCAGCAAATGAACCATTTGAATTAATGCATTTGTAAGCACTCGTTCTTTTATGCTGCATTTCATAACGTAATTTGCGGGATGCCAGGGATTTTGGCTTTCCTGAGCTTGACATCAGGAGAATTCCCTTAAGCAAATCTGGTACAATATTCAAATTGAGGTTATTGCGTTATGGGAGATTTGCATACAGATCCAGTTTTTTTTCTCACCATGAATTTAGAAGAGTTACGAGGTCTGAAATGCGTTCGCCTCATATTCAGGACTTATACAATTATGAACCTGTATATCTACGTCCCCGTCTGTAGCTTAAAGGCAACATTCTTATGAAAAAATGAATCTACAGGAATTCTCTGTAAAACTGTGCTCATTCGTTATTACCGTATCTTATAAATCCAATAATTACAGGTTTACAGTGATTTACAGAGAAGTCTGAAGCTCTTTATTCGAAGAGAGCAATACCTGTGCGACAGTTATCTTAATAATTCAAAGCCGTTTTTACATGCACATTCCCACATGATTTCCTTTCCATGCTTTTGAATTTATTTGACGCCTTTTTTCCTGATGATCACGGCTTATCGTTCATCTTTCGAAGTCTTTAATACTACTTTTGAATTTTTAACTGTACAGATATAATGCATCTTTGCTGTACCCTTGTTATCTGTTACAATAATCAGCCCTTCTCTCCCTCCCCAGTTTCTATGACCTCCCAAAACCACACAAGGACGTAACCTCTCTACGCGCAGAAAAGTAAATAATAAATTTTACTACTATTTTACTAAATATGTACTCCATGCAGCATCATTTCAAAACCTTCATTATTGTGATAACGTACTTGGAAAACTTTATCACTCATGCATAAAACTAATCTTAAGTCATTATACTATATAGAACATCATATTTCTTCATATTCAACTCTGGGAAAAGATCATTAAACTCGAAGCACAATTCTACCTCCTATAATTAAAAAAAAAACTACCCAACCATACACTTGTTTTTGTGCCCCCCCCCCCCCCCCACCCCCCCCCCCCCCCTCCCGAAAAACGTGAAAGTTTTGTACTTCAGGAGTTCAAAGGCTGTGCTGTTGCTATTCTAAAATCCAGGAAATTCAGTTTTCTATTACGCGTGCGTTTCTAATTCAGATAATGGCGCTTCCCTTAGAGGAAGTGGCGAGGACGTGCTGAGGAGGCCTTTAAAATTGGAAACTTTTATTTGGACCAGGTATCAGCTATTTTGAGAAATGTTTACAGAATAAATATAACTGGAGTAAGAAGTTTTCGTCCGCGTTGTTTGTAGAATAAATATGCTGCGTTATTTTAGGATAAGCTCATCTTCTATCTATTCAAATAACTTTAGAAAAACACTTTATTTTCAGCACATGTTTCTAATGTCATACACTATGACAAAAATTATATATTAAAAAATTACGGGTGCATAATAATAATAATAATAATAATAATAATAATAATAATAATAATAATAATAATAATAATAATAATAATAATAATGAAGGAAACTGAAGGAATGTTAACAGCGGCACAAGATCAGGCCCTAAGAACCAGATATGTTCAAAGAACGATAGACGGAAATAACATCTCTCCCATATGAAGGAAGTGCAACACGAAAAATGAAACCATTAACCACATAGCAGCGAATGCCCGGCACCTGCACAGAACCAGTACAAAAAGAGGCATGATTCAGTGCAAAAGCCCTCCACTTGAGCCTGTACAAGAAAACATCAGCTACCTTCAAAGTAATAAGTGGAACGAGCAACAACCTGAAGGAGTGATAGAAAACGATCAAGCAAAGATCCTCTGGGTCTATGGTATCAGAACGGATAGGGTGATACGTGGCAAACAGACCAGACGTGACGTTGATTGACAAAGTCGAGAAGAAAGTATCACTCACTGATTTCGCAATACCATGGGACACCAGAGTTGAAGAGAAAGAGAGGGAAAAAAATGGATAAGTATCAAGATCTGAAAATATAAATAAGAAGGATATGGGATATGCCAGTGGAAATTGTACCAATAATCATAGGAGCACTAGGCACGATCCAAGATTCCTGAAAAGGAATCTTCTTTTTAAAAAAACTAGAGGCTGAAGTAGCTCCAGGACTCATGTGCAAGAAGAGGTCTGATACTAGAAACGGTGCATAGTAAGAAAAGTGATGGACTCCTAAGAAGGCAATGATGCAACCCGGAACCCCACACTATAAATACCAACCAGTCGAATTGGAGGACTGTGATAGAGCAAAAAAAAAAAAAAAATAATAATAATAATAATAATAATAATAATAAAAAGTGATGGACTCCTAAGGAGGCAGGATGCAACCCGGAACCCCACACTATAAATACCACCCAGTCGAATTGGAGGACTGTGATAAGAGGGGAAAAAAAATAATAATAATAGTGGAATGGACGAAGGCAGAACTCTGCAGCATAGACCAGAAACCTAGGAAACATATGGCATTACACAAAGCACTACACCCAAGAGCAAATACGGACAGAGTATACATAACTTGAAAGGAAGGAGGGATTGATTGATTGATTGTGTCTATCAAGTCTGGCGTCACAACATACGGGTAATTGACACCGAAATAAATTAAATAGAAAAAAATTATTTTTTTTTATAAATTTCACATAAAAATATCTATAAATATATGTATATGAAAATTTTGTTCATATATAAAAGTTCTTACATAGACGATCTATGTATAATTTAAATTTGGTTGAGGAGGCCTGCCTCCCCCATAAATTTATATAACTGCTCTATATTACAATCCTTTCCAAGAATTGTAGCTAGGATAAAATTTCCTACTCTGTCACGACCCCAAGACCGGAACCTATGTCTCAAATTCCCGCATCTGGGACATTCAATCAACAAATGTTTCACAGTCAAGGGCACAGTACAGTTCTCGCAAAACAGAGGGTTTTGACGGACATCAAGAACCCATGTGTAAGTCTTGTATGTCCAATCCTCAATCTGCACATCATTTCTTGTCTCCTTGCCATATACGGATATGACCAAGGAGACACTGATGAAGCGATACTGCGCATTTTTTGATTAGTTAAAATATCCTCCCACTGGGACTGCCAACATTTTTTTAATTCTCTGACCTACTACAGGATACAAATCCCGATATGGTAATAGGTATCTTGTGGGCTCTGGGGAGCTGACCGCAGACTTTGCAAGTTGGTCAGCTTTCTCATTCACAGCCACCCCAACATGGGAAGGCACCCAAAAGAACTTTATTTCTTTCCCTCTTCTTTAGTAAAAGCAGCCATTCCAAGATATAATCTAAATCAAAGGGTTTAGACTTCAGAGGGTTTAAAACAAGATTCCAGCGACTGAAGAACACTTCTTGAGTCCAACAATATATAATAAAATTATTTTCATTCCGAATTAAAACTTCCTTTTTTAAAGCCTTTAAAATTCCATATAATTCTGCTGTAAAAATCGATGCAACAGATGATAGGCCTGCAGCTTCTCTCTACATCAGGGAAGGCTACACCAAAGCCGACGCCAGCATCTGGACTTTGAACCATCCGTGAAAGCTGCAGTGGAGTCATCATGTTGCAAAGAGTGTTCTAAAAATGTTGACTGCATGGCCTCACTGGACAATTCTGTCTTGGTAAAATTAAAATATCTACAAAATTTTACCTCTGGAAAGTTCCAGGGGGAACTAACTGAATATTTTGCTGGTAAAATCTCGATTCTTGACATATTTAATTCAGGACAATAAAGTTTACTCTAAAAAGCAAATGGATGAGGTTGCTTAGGGGTAACTTTCATAAAACTGCCAATGCCTTTCATTTCTCATACAAATGCTAGTTAAAGACTTGGGTAGTCTCTGGAATCTATGCCATCTCCGAACCAGCAGACGCTTGTAATGAAGATCCAGTGGCACCTCATCAGCATCTACAAGCATGCTCTCGGTGGGAGATGATTTAAATGCTCCAGTAGACAACCGTATTCCTCCATGATGAATTGAGTCGAGCATTTTAAGGCTATTTGGGCTTCGCAGAGGTGTACACGTCACACCCATAACTTAATTTTAAAAGACCAAGGCTTATATAATCTCAACGTCTGAGTTCGGTCTGCCACCCCACGAAGCGTGAGACAGGACTTTCCAAATTCATTGCTTTCAAGCATTTTGCCTTAATATATTTCATATGTGAAATCCAGGTCAGCTTGCTATCAAAAATCTTGCTATCAAAAATCAAACCAAGAAACCTTGTTTCACCAACACATGGAATTCTCTGCCTATGGATGAACAGATTCTGGATCAGGGTGGATTCCCCTTATACGACAAAGTGCATAGTTACCATTTTACTGGCAGAAAATTCAAAACCATTAATCTCAGCCCACTATACTATATTATCAATGCAAGCTGAAGGCGGCGTTCAGCCACTGCCATCCTTGATGCTGCAAAGGAAATCGATAGGTCATCAACGAAAAAGGGTAATATTGTTATAATCTGGGGGAATTATTTTATATACCCCGATTGAATTACCAATGGCGAACAAGGTTACACTTAAAACACTTCCTTGTGGTACTCCTTCTTCTTGATTGAACCATCTGACATTGTTGCTCCAACCTGAACCTGAAATATCCTACTTTTTAATAAAGCCTTAATAAAGAGGGGCAAATTGCCTCTTAGGTTACATTCATAAAGGACCCTCAAAATGCCATATCTCCATGTTGTATCATAAGCCTTCTCTAGATGAAAGAACACTGTGATGTTATGCTGCTTGTTGGCAAAAGCTTCACATATTGAAGATTCCATTCGTACCAATACATCAGTTGTTGGAGTGCATACTCCGAAAACCACACTGAGCAGGCGACAGATATTCACCTCTTTCCAAGAATCACATCAATCGTGTGTTCACCATTTTTTCCAAGATCTTACACAAACAAGATGACAATGCAATAGAACGATAATTTTCTGTCTTGAATGGATCTTTTCCAGGTTTTGCAAATGGCAGTAATTTTAACTTCTCCCAAAGTTTGGGGAAGATATGTTATCGGTAAATTCTGTTAATTAGGCTTAATATGAAAAGTCTAGTATTTTCAGGGGTATGCTTAATCATTGAATCTGTTATATCGTCCAGTCCAGGAGCCGATTCATTACATTTATTCAAGGCTGATTCAAATTCTCTAATAGTAAAAGAAGCATTGTATTGCTCATGTCTTAAGGTATTAAAATCAATTTCGACCTGTTCCATTATCCGTCTTTGAGCTGAATAGGGTCTATCATCATTTTTCTTCGCAACATTAGCAAAATGATTAGCAAACTCATTTGCCACTAACTGGGGGTCTGCTACCTCGCAACCATTGATCTTGATAACTGGAGGTTGACAAGGAGTGAACTTACCTGCTATTTTTGTAACTCCCTTCCAAACTAGAGTCAAGAGGAGTTTTCGAATTTAGTGTAGATATGAATATCGTCCAAGATTCTTTTTGTGCTTTTTATTTCCATGCGAAAATGAGCTTTCGCTTTTCGAAATTCTACGCGATAATACTCACATTTTCGTTGCGGTATCTGGTGAAGGCAGATCTCATAGTTCTATGAGTTTCCTGGCATTTACGAGTCCACCAGGGAACTGGTCGGCGGACAAATTTGCCCGAAGTCCTAGGTATAGATTGAAGACCAGCTGAGAACATTATTGTATTCAAAAAGTCAAGAGCGTCATCTACACAGGGAAAGTCATCAGCAGAGTCATCTATTGAGCTGTGCTCCTGGAATGTTGACCAATGTTGAACAATGTTCCATTTGGGTAGCCTTGAAGATGGAGGACTTGATGCTACACTCACCACTAATGGAAAATGGTCACTGGTAAATCTATCATTTATAGCTTTCCAATTAAAGTCAATAAGACAGTCATCACTACATATAGATAAGTAATTGCTGATAACGTGCCAGTTTGAACATGAAAATGCGTAAACTCCCCAGAGTTGAGGATCCCCACATTTTCATCTTCTATGATGGAACCTAAGCACCTTCCTCTTTGATTGGTGACGATGTCACCCCATAGAGGGTTTCTGCTATTCATATCTCCCAAAATAACAAAAGGACGTGGTAACTGTTGAATAAGAGATTTAAATTCATTGATGGGGAAGACTTTGTTAGGTGGTAGATAGAGAGAGCATATTGTATATTTTCTTTGCAAATGTATCTGTACACCTATCACTTGCAATGCTGATTGAATACTAATAGGATTTTGAGAGGTGTCATTTCGAACATATAAAACGACACCACCATTGCTTCCAATATTTAAATTATAGGTGGAGTGATAGGATGTATACTCTCGTGGGCTGGGGCACATATTATTACCAATCATGGTCTCCTGCAGAGCTATAAAAACAGGAGACCCTTCTGATATGAGCAGCCTTAATTCTTCCCATTTAGCTCTTAATCCCCGACAGTTCCACTGGAGAAAATTAATGAATTTTACTTTCCTTTAGAGGCTGTTACATTGGAGTCTCTTTTAAGAGCTTTCAGCTTACAACCTTGCTCTTTTTTTCTGGAAGGAGACCGATTGTTTAGGGCTGTCTTCCTTTTTAGAGGGTTATCAGTCTCAGGAACAGCAGACAAAGCTGGTGTTGCCTGAGGAGGGGTGTGAGGATTGGACATTGGTGCATCCTCCAAAGCATTTACAACTGGTACAGCCTCCAGAGAGGTGGGAGTGCCAGGTATACCCTCCACAGCCTCCACAGAGGAAGTTGTACCAGAAATCACTGGTTCTGCTTCCATAGAAGCAAGGGTGCCAGAAACCACTGGCACTGCCTCCAAAGAGGCAGGAGTGCCAGAATCAACTGGCTCCACATCCAAAGAGGCAGGAGTACCAGAAATCACTAGCACGGCCTCCGAGGAGCCAGGAGCACCAGATATCACTGGCGCAGCCTCCAAAGAGGCAGGAGCACCAGAAATCACTGGTGCAGCCTCCAGAGAGGCAAGAGCACCAGAAATGACTGGCGCAGCCTCCGAAGAGGAAGGAGCGCCAGCAACAATTGGCGCCACCTCCAAAGAGGCATGGGTATGGGTCGTCACCGTTTTTTATTTAAATTATCCTTATTAACATTTATATTTCTTTTTCGGTTGGCAGCAACACTGGAAAAGGGTATTCCTGGTCTAACATATTGATTCAATACTAACTCTTTTGCCTCCCTAAATGTGATACGTTCTGTTACCCTTAAAGCTTGAATCTCTATTTCCATGAAGATGATGGATGATTTTCTCCACAATGTATACATCTGGCTTGTTTATTACATATGCCATGCTCTGGTTCACTGCATTTGACACATGTGGCAGGCTTGCTTTGCAGTTTCTGTCTACAGGACCCTAACATATGTCCAAATTCTTGACAATGGAAACATCTCGGTCTTGGGATATATTGTTTAATCTTGAAACGTAGCCAGGCTGCTTTTACTACAGTAGGTAATCAAGTAGAATTAAATGTAATAATTAAATTGGGAAGTGGTACAAAGACTCCATTTACCTTCTTCTTCATTTGCGCAACTCTTATTACGCCTTGATCTTTTAATTCCTCTACAAGTTTTTCTTCGGAGTACGTCATCAGTTGGGGAGCATATATCATTCCCTTGGAGTAATTCCAAAAGGCATGTACTGCACATTGTACTTGGACTCCTCCAAGGTGTGATAATATTTTCAGATTTTCAGTTTCTTTTGCTGAGGTAAATTCCACCGTCAGCTTTCCTCTACCTTCATAAGAAATCTTAGGCTCTCGGCCACAACACTTTACAACATCGCGATAGACATAAAAAATATCATAACTAGCTTCTTCCAGATTAAAAGTTAAATATTTATCATAAGATTTTTCAAAAATTCCTGGTCCAATTTCATATATATTTCTGCTCAATTTCCCTTTACTCTGTACTGGAGCATAGGGTTTCAGTGTAATTACACTGGAAGATTTGGTGTTTTTCCATAGGAAGATTATCAAGGGAGGTTCCAGCAGTCATTAACTGTGCCGATTCACTACCCTCAAAGGGCCCAGGGGTAACTTGAATCTTTGTTTTTTTGTTTTTTCATAAAGATTGAGGTGAATGAAAAAAAACCTGAAAACCTTAAAAAGATATCTTCAGCCTTTCATGCAGTTTATTCTTCCACTAATGGCACAATTTAGCTTCAGATATAAAACCCAGCCCCAGCTATGATATCTTTTCTGTTTAGCAGGTCCAGTAAATTTCAGCAAAGGTAGAAAATTCCACATAATTAATCCGAAATGCTAGTAAAAAATATTACATGAAGGAGAAGGATGTGGTAAGAATGAAAAAAATTGCAGAAAGAAGGAAAAGTTCTGACTAATTTAGTTGGATCAGCAGCTGGGCCCCAAGGACCAGTGAGAAAGCAACCCCATCAGGCATCAGAGCCCAGCTGCTGGTCCCTAAGCCCCCACCCTACCCACCCGCCAAGGGGTCAGGCATCTAGGGGGGAAGGAGGGAGAGTTACTACTAAGTATATAGGACTGCGTCAACATCGAGAACAGAGCACTGAAGACAAGTGGCTCAAGAGTGCATGGGAAGAAGGACTGATAAAAGTAGACGAAGACCCAGAAATAAACAGACAGGAGAATGACAAAGAGAACAGAGGACTGGCACAACAAACCAATGCACGGACAATATATGAGACAGACTAAAGAACCAGCCAGCGATGACACATGGCAATGGCTACAGAGGGGAGAGCTCAAGATCAGGCCCTAAGAACCAGATATGTTCAAAGAACGATAGATGGAAATAACATCTCTCCCATATGTAGGAAGTGCAATACGAAAAATGAAACAATAAACCAAATAGCAAGCGAATGTCCGGCACTTGCACAGAACCAGTACAAAAAGAGGCATGCTTCAGTGGCAAAAGCCCTCCACTGGAGCCTGTGTAAGAAATATCAGCTACCTTGCAGTAATAATTAGTATGAACACCAACCTGAAGGAGTGAGAGAAAACGATCAGGCAAAGACCTTCTGGGACTATGGTATCAGAACAGACAAGGTGATATGTGCAAATAGACCAGACAAAACCAAGAAGTAAGTATCACTCATTGATGTCGCAATACCATGGGACACCAGAGTTGAAGAGAAAGAGAGGGAAAAAATGGATAAGTATCAAGACCTGAAAATAGAAATAAGAAGGATATGGGATATGCCAGTGGAAATTGTGATGAAGGAAGATCAAATATTATGGAAAAGTTGGATTTTTTTATGTCAGAATTTCTGGAAATGAAAAAAATAACAACATACCAGAACAGGAAAAGAGACATGGGAAAATCCTTATTACTACCAGTATTAAATGAAGGAGAAAACACGCAAACCATCATAGTGATGAATGCGCAGGGTTTAGTTACGAGTAACTCAAAAAGAAAAATAGAGTACTTAGAAGAACTAACCCAAATGAAAAGAAAATAGATATAATGAATATAAGTGAAACCTGGTATTCCCAAGACGACTGGGAATGATGATCAAATAAAAGGGTTCCAAACTTATAGATCAGATAGAAAAAATAGGAATCAAGGGGGAACCGCAATATATGGGAAAGACAAAAAACAAGGAAAAATATATGAGAAATATAGTAACTCAGAATGTGAACTAATAGCGGTAGAATTTGAATCTGAAAAATTGATGAACATAGTAATATATAGACCCCCTAATACTAAAGAGTTTGACTTAATAATTGAAAAATTGGATGATATATGTAGAAATCACAAGGACTGGACTATTCTTCTATCTGGTGACTTCAACTTTCCTTTCGTAGAATGGAAAGAACGAATAGGAGATTGTGGTTGTACTTATACATATAAAAAGAGAGTAATAGTAGTGCAGAAGATAAGAGGCAATTTGAAAAGCTATTAGATATGCTACTAGAATACAACATTCAACAAATAAATCACCTGCCAACAAGAAAGGAAAATATTTAGACCTAGTATTTGTGAACGAGATGAATTATGTTAAAGAAATAATAGTTTATAATGCGAGTATTTCAGACCATAATGTCATAGAACTTAACAGTTTTCATTCCAAAGCAAGTGAAAAGAAATGAGATAAGCAAGAAATGAAAAAGTGGGAAGGATATGGAAAATACAACTTCTACAGTATATAAAATGAGTCAGAAATTAATGAAGAATTAAACAAAGATTGGGATAACATTTCGTAAGTGATTTGACATAGAGGGTAAATACGGAGATATTATATAAAATATTGGAGAAAATAGTGGAAAAATATATACCGAAGAAGAAAAGTAAACATCATTCATGCATACCAAGAGACAGAAGGATCTTGTTCCAGAAAATCAGAAAGTGGAAAAAAGGTCTTGCAAAAGAAAAAAATGCATGGAAAGTTATAGAACTAAAAAGTAAGATAGAAAATGCAGAACAAAAGATTATACAATCAAAAGAAAATGAAAAACGGGACTTGGAAGAAAAAACCCTATTAAATATCAAGCAAAACCCCAAACTATTATACTCATATGCGAAGAAGATGAATAAAAGAAGAATAGAAATAGGCCCTCTGAGAATTGAAGGGGAGATTAACGAATGAAAAAAAGGAAATTTGCAACATAATGGCAGAACGATATAAGAGAGAATTCACCCCTAGAATAGATAATGAAGATAAATGTGATATAGAAGTAAGGGATGAAAATAGTGAATATTTAGCTGACATAGATATTAATGAAGCTGTGATATTGTGCAGGCTATTAATGAAATTAAAAATGGAGCTGCTGCAGGGCCTGATGGAATTCCTGCTATTTTGTTAAAGAAAGTAGTTCATTCTATCGCAAAGCCACTTGCAATATTATTAAGACAAAGTGTAGATACAGGCAAGATATATGATGAGCACAAATTAGCATATATTACCCCTACTTTCAAAAGTGGATCAAGACTAGAGGCAAGTAATTATAGGCCTGTGAGTCTAACATCACATATTATGAAAGTGTATGAAAGGGTAATGAAGAAAAATATTATGAATCATTTAATAAAAAATAATTTGTTTAATAAAGGACAACATGGTTTCGTACCCGGAAAAAGTACACAAACCAACTGTTAGTCCACCGTGAGAACATATTCAAAAATATGAAAAGCGGAAATGAAACAGATGTGGTTTATTTAGACTTTGCAAAAGCTTTTGATAAAGTAGACCATAATATATTAGCGAAGAAAATTAGAAAACACAATATCGTGGATAAAGTAGGAAAATGGTTAAAAGAATTTTTACACAACAGAAAACAGATAGTTATTGCAAACGACGAGAAATCGGATGAAGCCAAGGTAATATCCGGTGTGCCGCAAGGCACGGTGTTAGCTGCAATACTGTTTGTTATTATGATTGAAGACATAGACAATAATGTTAAGGATTCGGTAGTGAGTAGTTTCGCAGATGACACAAGAATAAGTAGAGAAATTACTTGTGATGAAGATAGGAACGCTCTACAAAGAGACCTTAACAAAGTATATGATTGGGCAGAGGTAAATAGGATGGTATTTAACTCTGATAAATTTGAATCAATAAATATGGAGACAGAGAAAGAAAGCTATATGCATATAAGGGACCTAATAATGAGACCATCACAAATAAGGAAGCAGTTAAAGACCTTGGTGTGATGATGAATAGGAACATGTTATGCAATGATCAAATAGCAACTCTGTTGGCAAAATGTAAAGCAAAAATGGGAATGTTGTTACGGCACTTCAAAACAAGAAAAGCTGAACACATGATTATGCTTTATAAAACATATGTTCGTAGTCCACTTGAAATATTGCAATATGATATGGTACCCACACTATCAAAAGGATATGCCAATAGAGAGTGTACAAGGTCCTTTACAGCTAGAATAGAAGAAGTTAAGGACCTAGACTACTGGGAAAGACTACATTCTTAAAATTATATAGTCTAGAAAGGAGAAGAGAACGCTACATGATAATTCAGGCATGGAAACAGATAGAAGGAATAGCAGAAAATATCATGGAACTAAAAATATCAGAAAGAGCAAGCAGAGGTAGATTAATAGTGCCCAAAACTATACCAGGAAAAATAAGGAAAGCACACAGGACATTAATCCACTACGCACCAGCATCAATAATGCAGCGTCTATTCAATGCGTTGCCAGCTCATCTGAGGAATATATCAGGAGTGAGCGTAGATGTGTTTAAGAATAAGCTCGACAAATATCTAAACTGCATCCCAGACCATCCAAGATTGGAAGATGCAAAATATACCGGAAGATGTACTAGCAACTCTCTGGTAGACATTAGAGGTGCCTCACACTGAGGGACATGGGGCAACCCGAACAAGATGTAAGGTCTGTAAGGTAAGGTAAGGCCCATAACCATAGAAACACTACCATGATCCCAAGATCCCTTAAAAGGAATCTAGAAAAACTAGAGGCTGAAGTAGCTCCAGAACTCATGCAGAAGAGTCTGATCCTAGAAACGGCGCACATAGTAAGAAAAGTGATGGACTCCTATGAGGCAGGATGCAACCCGGAACCCCACACTATAAATACCACCCAGTCGAATTGGAGGAGTGTGATAGACCAAAAAAAAGAAATAATAATAATAATAATAATAATAATAATAATAATAATAATAATAATAATAATAATAATAATAATAATAATTGTAACAACGACGATACAAATCAAAAGTTTCGTAGCTGTCTGAGGAAAAATAACATAGCATTCTGGGGTGAATAAAATTTCTCTTTAAGTGCCTTGTGTAGTAAGCTCCTCAACAAAAAGTCTTACATATGACTGTGCCGAAAAGGTTAATAAGGGTAATTTGTGAAAAAAGAAACAATTAGATCAAAATGTGAGATCTTTCCATTTCTGCCTCAATGCTTCAACAATTAACGCACGTGACTCCCTGGCGTGTCCTGGTTCGGATGTTTGAAATAGGCTTGTTACTCTTTCGAGTTCAGCCTCTACCTCAAACTTTCGCTTCACAGAGATGCCAACGTCCCTCCTTTGCAACATGTCTTTCAATCATCCATTCTATCCAGATCTTTCTTCTTCTCATCTATATAATTGTGCACGCATAAATTTTCATTTGGATCTGTCCAGAGCTCCGGAAATGCATGTTACTGGAACTGTTATTGTGCGTTCCCAAGTATTTTATGTTCGATAAAATTTATAAGTAAACGTTATAAATTTCTGTCGTTGTGTTTACAGGTGTGTTTAAAGATTTTATTAAAGTTTATGACCTCACTCTAATATCCCTAATGATGTGATTGATGAATCATCATCATAGACATCAGGTATTGTTTATTTTGCATATTAATACTGAATCCAACAATAAGTTGACCTTCTTATTCCTACAGTACTCGAAGTAGAGGGTAGAATTTTTAAAAAATCACAAGACTGTGAGTATCAACTGGAATTCCAATCTCTTTAGATAAAGCTCAATAAAAAAATGAAACAGCATTAGATTGAAAATAAACTTGGATTCTAAATGAATGCTTATTTCATGTCTCGTTCCTGTTTTAATTAACTTCTCAAATATTTCATGTTATGATGAAATTTCATCATAAACCCTTTTTAGCAATAACATCCGTAGATAATTTTGGAAAAGCAACATCCATTCCCGTGCAGCTTATCTTTGCAAAATCACTCTCTCTTCGATAGCGCGTTTCAAATTAAGTTCTTAAAAAATACTGTAAAAAAATTAGAAGCGGCAATAAAGGTAAATACACTATTCATTAAAAACACGAGACAGAGAGAAAGCAAGACAGACGTGCAAGCAGAGAGATTGATCAATGATCCATAATTAACAGGAAATTTTATCTCAACATTTCATACCTTACTATAACTGAACAGCGGAGGTAATTATTTCCCATAACTTGAAGCGACGAGGTACGCTCCTCTGAGAATCCAAGAAACTATTTCCCCAAGACAGATAAAAAAGTGGTCAAATTAAGCTGAGCTCTTGCTCCGAATTATGTCGTAAGTTTTGTAAGCAATTCTAATCTAGTCCCGGAGTCACCGATTCGCGCCAGATAAATAAAACTAAACGCCACAGAACATGACATTGAAGTCATTTCCCCGGCCAGTAAAAACTTTACTTAAAGACTTGAAGCTCAGAGAGAGAGAGAGAGAGAGAGAGAGAGAGAGAGAGAGAGAGAGAGAGAGAGTGTGTAGGATCCACACGCACCGGTTGAGATTCTAAGAAAATTATTATACAGTTGTCCCTCTTACAACCGAGGTGTAATCTTTTCCCCTCTTGAAATTACTTTTACAACATCCGGTTAAGTACTTTTCTTATTTTGATTTCTTTAATGAAATATCAAAGCTGATGTCGTTATCAGTGTTTCTTGGGCATCCTTTAGCGCACCGGAACAGGAACAAAATCCTTCACAGGAAAGAAATATTTAGAAATATAAATGAGATTTCCTCGTCAATGAATAATCGAAGTGCCCTTAAGTCACTTCATTCGAGGGAACAAACAGAGCACAAAAAATCTGAGAGCCATTCAAAACAGTAATGGATGAATCCAAAATAAAACGCTCCCAAGTGGATGAAAATAATCTTATACCATTAAACAAATTGCCCTCTTCTTTGAGTCGAGCTTGACTTACCGCAATATAAGGCACTATGATAAAATCACATTCCACTTCACAGAGTTTTTCTTTAATATGGTGCAGATTTCAAGTCACTTGCGTTTTTCATTGATTTTCTCATCAGAAAAAACAAAATATCCCAGTAATTGCAAATGTTACTTTTAGTGCCAGAACATCCAATTATTAACCTTTGCTATAAAAGATTTCTAAATTTACCTCAGCCAGAGTAGTTTCAGTCCTGAGACTTATCTTCAGCAGTAAAAAAAAAAAAATCCGGTTATCCAGAATACAAATTCCAAAGCATAAGGGTACTATACGTATATTACGCTTCTAGGGTAGCACTCGGTAAAAAAAATGAAATACAATCATCAAAATCTTGAGTAATAATGATGATCATTCGTAACGTAAAAATTGTAATAGATGTCTTAGCAATTCTCATTCAAGTAATCTTAGTTATTTTTTTACTTAGCTATTCTCATTTCAGGTAATCTTAGTTATTTCTGATTGTATATTTTTAATATT
>NC_061090.1:2775070-2777570 GCF_015104395.2 Macrobrachium nipponense | reverse complement strand
ATGTGACTTATAGGTAGAGGTAATCCATGCTGAGTTAGTTCATTGCTAATTATTCTAAAATAGAGTCTATAGGGACTTTAGTAAAAAGAGAACATACGTCAAAACTAACGAATCTATCAGTAGGGCAAAGAGCAATTTTGTATAATTTATCAACTAAATCTAGAGAATTATATATATGAGAATCGGAGATGGTTCCAAGTAACGGGGACAAGATCTTAGTGATATATTTCGAGAGTTTATATGAAATTGAACCAACAGTACTGATAATAGGCCGCATATGGTTATTTCTTTGTGCGTTTGACTAATCCATATAAGTAAGGTAGCGAAGGAGAATTGACTGACAATTTGCCTAGTAGTTCTGTTTTATCTTTAAGGATACTTTTCACTATGCTATTGAAGTTTTTTATGACTTGATCAAGAGGATTTTTTGTTAGTTTGTTTTTATAAGTCACATCATCATCCAGTAGGCTTGCATACGTGATATGTAGTCAGCTTTATCTAAAATTACTATACTATTTGACTTATCAGCTTTTGTGATGTGGATAGTATTGTCCTTTTTTAAGATCGGTCAAACTTTTTCTTATAGCGAGCAGGGAAGTTACTTTCATGCTTAACATTGGCAGCTCCGTAAACAATACCTTTAATCATGTCGACATGATTTTGAGGACGATCACAATATTTTTCAAATTTGCTTAGGGATGACCCAATCATTAAAGCAGAAGGTCTACTTGTTACAAAGAAAGATAAACCATATCCAAGCGCACTCACAACATTTTCACTTATTTGTTTACTAGATAAGTTAACAACACAATCTTGACGTGCACAATTAGTCCAATCACTGCTATCAATAAGATTTTTAGTTTTCTGTCGAGTTTCCTTTTCAGGCATCTGTAGTCCTATGTAGATTTTCGTA
This sequence comes from Macrobrachium nipponense, assembly GCF_015104395.2. Lineage (NCBI taxonomy): Eukaryota > Metazoa > Arthropoda > Malacostraca > Decapoda > Palaemonidae > Macrobrachium > Macrobrachium nipponense. The sequence goes on along the minus strand of NC_061090.1, from coordinate 2,776,657 downwards.
AATTTCCCGTCGCAGCGAGTCCTTCCAATCAGCCGGGATGGAATGATTGAAGAGATCCTTGTTCTTTCCAGTTCCTTGAATTTTTCTTTCTCTTCTTGCTTGGCGGCTGCTATGTTGCTGTTTCAACATCATGGCACTAAAAAATCTTATTGATAGCAGTGATTGGACTAATTGTGCATGTCAAGATTGTGTTGTTACTTATCTTAGTAAACAAATAAGTGAAAATGTTGTGAGTGCGCTTGGATATGGTTTATCTTTCTTTGTAACAAGTAGACCTTCTGCTTTAATGATTGGGTCATCCCTAAGTAAATTTGAAAATATTGTGATCTTCCTCAAAATCATGTCGACATGATTAAAGGTATTATTTACGGAGCTGCCAATGTTAAGCATGAAAGTAACTTCCCTGCTCGCTATAAGAAAAGTTTGACCGATCTTAAAAAGGACAATACTATCCACATCACAAAAGCGATAAGTCAAATAGTATAGTAATTTTAGATAAAGGCTGACTACATATCACGTATGCAAGCCCTACTGGATGATGATGTGACTTATAAAAAACTAACAAAAAATCCTCTTGATCAAGTCATAAAAAACAAAAACTTCAATAGCATAGTGAAAAGTATCCTTAAAGATAAAACAGAACTACTAGGCAAATTGTCAGTCAATTCTCCTTCGCTACCTTACTTATATGGATTAGTCAAAACGCACAAAGAAAATACCCTATGCGGCCTATTATCAGTACTGTTGGTTCAATTTCATATAAACTCTCGAAATATATCACTAAGATCTTGTCCCCGTTACTTGGAACCATCTCCGATTCTCATATATATAATTCTCTAGATTTAGTTGATAAATTATACAAAATTGCTCTTTGCCCTACTGATAGATTCGTTAGTTTTGACGTATGTTCTCTTTTTACTAAAGTCCCTATAGACTCTATTTTAGAATATCTTAGCAATGAACTAACTCAGCATGAATTACCTCTACCTATAAGTCACATTATTTCACTCACGAGTTTGTGCATTTTGTGATTGTAAGTTTATATTCAATGGTGAATTTTATCAACAAATTTTTGGCATGGCAATGGGAAATCCTTTATCACCATTGCTCTCAAACCTTATATGGAATTCTTCGAAAACGCTACTTACCTAATATCATTCATATTCCTGTAAAGTGGTATCGTTACGTTGATGATTGTTTAGCTGTTCTTCCTGTCGGTATTGATGTAAATGATTTACTCTCTAAATTAAATAACCAGGTACCATCGATTAAGTTTACTCTAGAATTAGAAAAAGACAATTTGCCTCCCTTTCTTAGACGTTTTGATACATAGAGAACCATTTCAATGTAAATTCAGTATTTATAGGAAACCGACTAACAAAACTTAACTTATGTTCATTTCTTCTCAGGCCACCATCTTAATATAAAAAATATCAATTTTTTCCTCTATGTTTTTACGAGCATTGCGAATTGTCAGTCCACAATATTTGGAACAAGAATTTGAATACATAAGAAAAATAGGGAAAGATTTATGCTATCCTTCACATATATTAGACATTTGTTATATAAAGCCCACAAAAAGTTTTA
>NC_061090.1:2717570-2770070 GCF_015104395.2 Macrobrachium nipponense | reverse complement strand
TAGGAATTTAATGATACTAGTTAGTGGAACCCGGTACCCGGGCAGTGAGGCCGGTTGCCATGGCCCCAGACAATGTGACTGTAAAGTAACAGTTATCTAACATTGGTGCTTTTTTGCCGAGCTAATGCTAGAAATTTTTATTTACTTTTCTTGTTATTTCCTACGTTGTTGTACCTGCCCTACTTGTCAGAACATGAAAATTCACAATTCAATGTTAACCGTAAACTACCAACCAAGCGGCAGTTTTTTCGGATGTAATTTTCACCTGTATCTTACCATATTCAGCAACAATTTGAAAATGGCTTGGCCTTGTTAGCTAGGTAGTCACTGAGTAGGGAAAGACCCTCTCTCCTTCACCACTCTTTAACCCCTAATGCTAATAAATTGGTCCGTCAGCTGTTAAGCACTTGCATGGAATTCCGCACCGGTGAAAGTGCTTACATGCAACAGACAGACAGACCAAACTATTGTTTTTTGTAGTAAGATTATTCACAGAGGATCCTGCCAAACTGAATAAAAGAGGTTCAACCTCCCTACTATTGGGGATTGGGGACCTGATGCATCATAATATCAGGAATTGGATTTCTAGGATGCTTATTGTCCTTCCCAAAAGCCCAAAAGGGCTGGCTCAAAGGTCTCAATGACTTGCCCATTTACCTGGAGGAACTTTTAAACTTGCGTGAACAGCAGAAGCAGCTGCTGCCTTGGTTGTGTATGCCTAAATGTTTGAGTGCGATACAACAAAGATCTGGTGACCACTTCTCAACCTCTTGCACTATTGTACCTAATGCTGAGGTGTCCAGTAAAGAACTTAAGGGGTGATGTGCAATAACGTTAACCTTCTTTGTCGAAGAGACAGACGAAAGCAAAAGGAACACAATTGTTCCCTACATTTGGCAATCGTCTTGGTAAAGGCATGCACGACTCCCCAAGGGTCTGAAACTGCTCTATCCAAGCAGCCAAAAAATTTGCAGAAGAGCAGAACTGATTTCACTTGCTAGTATCATAAGACAATGCTCTCTTCTCTCTCATAAAAAAGGGAAGAAAAGGTCAAGGACTTTTAGAATATACTGCCTGATGGAGCAATTTAGCCACAAAGTCAAATCTGTTCAGTGCCAACTTAGCCCATTTTGGAAATGGAATGGAATATGCCTTAGGTTCCAGCCTACCAATCCTAAGGGACCTCGAGTCTTGAACTACTGTTCCTTAAAGAAATCAGGTAATTTGCTTGCACAAACCTTAATCAGTCTCCAAACAGCTGATGATATTACCTGCTCTTCATCAGCACCAGTCAAATTTGCAAGCTGCAGGCTCATAGAGGGAAATCCTTGGGAATCAGGGGAGGCAGTAGCAGAACCCCTGCTCCCTGAGATTAAAGAAGTTTCAACTTCTCTAAAAATGAAATAGAGGCAAAAAACCAGAGGAAGGTTGGTCCACGTGGCGCAATGGACTAGCACCAAAGAATCATGTACACATAAAAAAACATGTACCTGCACCAAAGAATCATGTGCACAAGAAATAAAGCCTTTCTGACTATTCACCATCCAGCACTGACATTGAGGTAGCAGGAAGCAAAACTGAAAACCATGAAGGCGCCGACCTCTAAAAACTTGGCCGAGGGGAAGATACTACAGTTTGCTTTGCTACTGAGACATTAGTAATCAAAGAAGGATATGCTTGACTAACAGGTGAAGACACCGAAACTCAGCACTAAAAAGGTGACAGAGAACACCTAAAAGACTCAAGAATGCCTATAAGAGGCTTCAGAACACCTAAAAGGAGCTTGAGAATACCCAAATGAGGCTCATCAATACTTTGACTCCTGCCTCAGAGATGGGCCAACAGCCTGGGGCGTCCATGATGTATAATGCAGTTGAAGAAAATACCTAGAATGTTCAGGAGTAGCCCAAGTCAACAAAGAAGGGGAGCAAGACTGGAAGCGTGAACCCTAAAAAGAGCAGGAACTACAATATGAGCTTCTACTTCTCAAATAAGCAAGAGAAACTAGCACTGTTTTATGAGTTAGGCATCACGCTGGATAAAAAATGTGAAGACAGACCGGCATAGCCAAACAACCTAGGAGACCAAGAAGAAGAGAATGGCTTCTGGTGCCATGTGAAAGTCTAACGGTAAGGAAGCATTTGGTGTCAGGTGAGCACCTGCAGTCAAGAGCATCCGAAGGCAGGCAAGTGACCTTCCAATGCAAGGCTAGCGCCTGCTGTCAATCAAGAGCCTACTTCCAGGGGAGAGCAGGATGCCAAAGCGAATGAATACAAACTCATCTTGAAAGGGAAGGCTAATGGAAAAACCCAGATAGGGATTGCTATGAGTATAAGACCTCCAGCCAGGCCTACGGGATACAAAATTGGATGGGCACGCTTAACCTTACCTTTGGAAGATATCCTATATAATAAAAATTTAAAACACGAGAAAACCCAAACCAAATTCAGATAAAGATCTAAGTAACAAAATCATGTAAACACTCTCCAATGCATACTTGCAGGCTGATGACAGAAAAAACTGAATGGAAAACTATACACACTCAAACCACCCGAAAGGGATGGATGAATAGAGGGTTCAAGCTAAACGATCCTTTAATTTTATTTTTACTTTACACTCTTATCATCCTCCAGCCTGATGTGAGAATACAGCTATCACAATAAAGGTTAAATTAATTTAAAAAATAATAATAACTAAACTGCTGAAGAAGTCAATTATTGTTTGAGGTCTGCACACCACCTGCATATTTTGATCTTGCAAGCAGTGGCAGCAGCCCTTGCTGGACATGCTCCTGTATCAGATACACAGTCTACCTGGTGAGGTAACCCTGCATCAAGAACAGTAAGTTGTAAACTAGATGGCTCACTTTCCTAACCCTGCTGAGATACATCTCTGAAATTTTGGGTGAAAGAAAGCTCCATAGCATACAAATTACTGATGGAATGATGTGCAACAATACCATCACCCCTTTTGAGTTTTACACTTCTAACTTTGTGGTCAAGTCTTCCTACTAAAAGTTCTAAAACCCGTGCCAGTAAGGCCTAGTTTCATTGAGCATTTTTACATGGACTAAATCCCCAGCACTGATTTAGTTTCCCCAATTATGTTGACATAAGTCTTTACACTGTTATCTTAGATTAAGATGAGATTCATACCATAATTCTCTAAAATGATCAAACATTTCATCTTTGTATGATAATGTTGCCTGCAAAAAAGGATTCCCTGGATGGGAAGAAGGGGTGTTGATTCCATACGTAGTTATCATCTGGTTCTCTTAACCCTTAAACGCCTATTGGATGTATTAAACGTCAACGAAAATTGTCTGTTGGGTGCTTAATTGACGTATGATACGTCGACGCAAAAAAGTTTTTTTTTAAATTCGTGAAAAATAGTTATAGGCCAACTTGGCAAAAACTTATGAATCATGCACCTTGAGGGATGCTGGGAGTTCACGGATCAAGCTGTTTTGTTTAAAAGCGTTACCCAGGCACGCAAGCGCAATTTCTTTCTTATCATACTATAAACCATCAGCGACACATCTCAGAAATTATTTCGTCACTTTGACGTAACTTTTGAACCTTATTTCGTCACTTTGACATAACTTTTGCACCATTTTATATTAGTTGTTACATAGAGTTTTTTACATATGAAAATGTGCCCAATTTCATGTAGAATACAACGAAAAACAACCCATGGTTGTAGCTTTGTCAGTTTTGAAATATTTTCATATAAGTAACGAAATAAATGCCAAAATTTTCAATCTACGGTCAACTTTGACACGACCGAAATGGTAAAAAAAAAACGCAAAATTGTAAGCTAAAACTCTTCTATTCTATTATATTCAATTATTTACCTTAATTTTGCAACAAATTGAAAGTCTCTAGCACAATATTTCGATTTATGCTGAATTTTTGAAAAAATCTTTTTCCTTACGTTGGCGCAGTAACTCAGCCGAAAAAATCATAAATTCTTTCGTCCGATTGTCGTAATGTTTGCACCGTTTTATATTAGCCATTACATTAAGTTTTATTTATGAAAATATGAGCAATTTCATGTAGAATACAACAAAAAAAACCATGGTTGTAGCTGTTATCAGTTTTGAAATATTTTCATATAACTAACGATAAGTGCAAAAATTTCAACCTTTGGTCAAATTTGACTCGACCAAAATGGTAAAAAAACGCAATTGTAAGCTAAAACTCTTGCATTCTAGTAATATTCAATCATTTACCTTATTTTGCAGCAAATTGGAAGTCTCTAACACAATATTTCAATTTATGGTGAACTTTTCAAATTAAACTTTTTCCTTACATCCGCGTGGTAAACTCCTTCCGAAAAAATCAGAAATTCTTTCGTCAGATTGTCGTAATGTTTGCACCGTTTTATATTAGCCGTTACATAAAGTTTTATATATGAATATGTGCGCAATTTCATATAGAATACAAAAAAAAACATAACCCATGGTTGTAGTTTTTATCAGTTTTGAAATATTTTCATATAAATAACGATGTGCCAAAATATCAACCTTTGATCAACTTTTCGACTGAAATGGTTGAAAAACGCAATTGTAAGCTAAAACGCTTACATTCTAGTAATATTCAATCATTTACCTTCATTTTGCAACAAATTGGAAGTCTCTAGCACAATATTTCGATTTATGCTGAAATTATGAAAAAAAACTTTCCTTACGTCTGCGCGGTAACTGCCGAAAAAATAAGAAATTCTTTCGTCCGATTGTTGTAATGTTTGCACCTTTTTATATTAGCCGTTACATAAAGTTTTATATATGAAAATGTGCGCAATTTCATGTAGTATACAACAAAAGACAATCCATGGTTGTAGCTTTTATCAGTTTTGAAATATTTTCATATAAATAACGATAAGTGCCAAAATTTCAACCTTCGGTCAGCTTTGACTCGACAGAAATGGTCAAAAATAACAATTTGTCGAAAATTGTATTTTTCCTAACTATACAAACCTGAGGTCCTTTAACAATAGGAAGGTACTTAGCGGCAGCTGAACCGGTCATAAGCTTCGAACAAGGGGGTTCGGTAGTTAACTACTTGTCCAGCAGTTAGCGGTACGCTCAACTGCCAGGCGAGGAGTCACTTTGCTTGAGGCCCAGGAAATGCAGAGTGAGGGGTGGCATGAGGTGGGACTATATGTAAAGGACCTCAGGTTTGCATAGTTAGGAAATACAATTTTCGACAAATTTTTATTTGTTCCGATACGAAATACAAACCTTCGGTCCTTTAACAATAGGAAGACTCACTTATTGGTGGGTGGAATCTGAGTCTTATGAACAGACTGGTGTTCGTCCTACCTTGGATTCCCTCCCTGGTCGTAAGAGCAGAGGGAGGGATTCTAGCCTCTGCCCAGCTGATCGGGGTGTGCACCGCAGGATCAGTGGTCAGACTTCTGGACCAAATTATAAGAGGGAAGCAAGCGTACCTCTTATAAATAGCAAAAAGCAAGAACTAGTTCCTACTTCAAGAGCCAAGGTAAAGTTATGGGTTTATCTCTTGTTGGCTTCCACTCCCCCCCCTTGTTGGGGAGTGGTGGATAAACACTTCTACCCCTACTGAAAGGGATAGAGAGGGGCTCAGTTGTGTAGCTTACCTGTATCGGCCTCCTGTTCAGCGTAGTGACGACCGCGGCCCTCTGCCCACAGGTACAGGAGAAGAATGAAGGATGAAGAGACGCCAGTCACAATCTCTTTCACACATCCATTCATGCAGTCACACAAGGATGCGATGCTGTTCTGGCCGCTCGGGTGCTGGGTAGACTACACAACTTGTTGCAGCAGCACACGGGTCCCAAGGAAAAAGTGTCCAAGGACCTGTGGGTGATATCCCGAAGGTAGAATAAAGTGAAGGTGGTCTGATTGGCCCAAACCCGTCTTCAGAACCTGCGCCAGGGAGAAGTTCTTGCGGAACGCAAGGGTTGGACCAATACCTCCACAAGGAGGAGAGTTCTTCGCAGAACAGGGTCTTTGTACTTCGCCAACAGCTCCCTCGGAGTCGAGGTCAAGGGAGGTCTGTCTTTGAAGGGGATGAGATATCCCTTGCTTAGAATTGAGAGGGACCAGTTGTCCGCTCCTCTCATAGCCCAGGCTTCTGAGAACTTTAGAAGCCTGGCACCTGCTGGCGTCTGGAGGACTAGGTTTTCATTTTCCTTTCTTGAAAGGCCTGAAAGATGACCTCCCTCTCTTTTCAGGTCCTTTCCTTCTAGAGGAGGAACGAGAAGAAGGACCTCCTCGAAAGGGCACTTGAGGAGGGCGACTCTCTTTCTTTATGGAAGGGGCAGCCGGTCTAGCTTTCCTAGCCGACTGGACCAAAAGATCCTGGGTCGCTTTCTCAGTTAGTGAGTGAGAGATGTCCCTCACTAACTGAGATGGAAACAGCTGTTTCGATAGAGGCGCGTAAAGTAACGACAACCTCTGAACTGGAGACACAGATTTTGTTAAGAAAGAGCTAAAAACCGCTCTTTTCTTAAGAACCCCTGCACCGAAGAGGGAGGCTAATTAATTCGACCGGACAGTCTCGGACCGCTTTGTCCATACAGGACAGAACGCTGTGAAGCACTCGGGCTAAGAAGTCCCGGGTCCTGGGTTTTCTTGGCCAACGCCCCAAGGGACCAGTCCAAAAAGTTGAAGACTTCCAGGACGTGGAATAGTCCCTTGAGGAGATGGTCCATCTCGGACATACCCCATGTGGTCTTAGCAGTGGGCAGAGCATGTCTCCTCAACGAATCCACTAGAGTGGAGAAATCTGCTTCGGCAGACGAAGGAAGAGCCAGTCCCATGGGTTCCCCTGTCTTGTACCATATGCCCCTTCTTCCTGAGAGCTTGGATGGAGGACAGGAAAAGACAGTCTTCCCTGCCTCCTCCTTGGAGCTAAACCAAGTCCCTAAAGACTGGAGGGCTTTTCTCATAGAGATAGTAGGGCGCATTCTCAGGAAGGAGGAGGTTTTAGCCGTCTTCTTACTCAAAAACAAAGAACGAGGAGAAGGAGGGGCGGCTGGACCTAGGGAGTCTCCAAACTCCTGTACTAATAAAGCAGCCAAGGTTTTGTAGTCCGAAAGAGCCGCTACCCTCGGAGAATCCTCCTCAGAAATCTCCTCCAGCTCTTGCAATCGCCGACTTGCCAAGGGTAAGAGCGATCACAAGAAGGAGAGTGCCTACTAGGCGAGGCACGCCTGCCTGGTTCCACAGGTAATTGCTCTTGAGGAGAGGGGCTTCTGTCTGAAGAAGAGCGGTCCTCCGGGACATCGAGGAAGGAGAGAGCTTCGCGTTCTGCAAGAAGAAGTCTCTCATTTTTGGTTGTGGCGCCTCGCGACTGTCAGATTCCTCCCGCGCTTGGCAGGAGCGTCGCGCCTGGCTGGCGATTCGCCTGCTGGGAAGCGGCTCGCGTCTCGGTTGGCGCCTCTCGACTGGCTGGCGGCTCGCACCATGGTTGACGGCTCGCGCCCGGCTGGACTCGCGTCCTGGTTGACGGCTCGCACCTGGCTAAGGTGGGGACTCACGCCTGGCTGGCGGCTTGCGTTTTGGTTGACAGCTTGCGCCCGGAAGGTGACTCGCGCCTGTTCGGGGACTCGCGCCTGGCTGGCGCTGTGGCGGCTGGACAGCGGCTCGTGCCTGAACAGCGACTGGTGCCTGGAGTGCGGCTCGCGCCTTGGCTGGAGACTCTCGTCTCGTGGCAACTCGCGCCTGACTAAAGACTGGAGCTTGGCTGGCGACTCGCGCCTAGCTGGCGCTCTCGGTTTGGGTGGCGCTCCATGGCTTGGAAGGAGATGAGAGCTCGGTCGCTAAGCTTTCCCGAGCCTCGTACTTCCGAGGAGACGACGAGAAGCGGGAAGATTGAAAGACCCCCCGCTGAGGGGCGGCGACCCGCCGGGCGAGGCCTGGAGCCTGGCAAGTCCAGGGGATGTGAGGATCTCTTAACAGGGAGAGAAATGTCCTTCCTGCCGAGGAGGATCCTTCGTAAGGACTCCCACCAGCGAAGAAATCTGCTCCTGCAGATTACGGAGAATATTCTTCGTAGCATCCTCCTGATCTGTGTCCAACTGGAGGGGAAGGAGGTCTGGAGGCGAAGGAGGAACTCCAAACAAGGAGCTGGCGAAAACAGGGTTTGTCTGGTGGTCTCTTCCTGTCCACAGGAGGAGTTTCCATGAAGCGCTCGGGGGCTAGAAATCCAAGGTGGGGCGCCTTCCAACTCCTCTTCAGTGGGGCGTGACTGCTCGCAGAACTCAAACCACGCCTGGGCGAAGCGGAATCGGATGAAGAGAAGCACTCTCTAAGGATGCCTTTGCAACGGCAATCCCTGGCAGTCTGATACAATACTACAGAACCTGCCGAAGGGACGCCTGACCGGTGGGGATCCTCACAACCTCCATAAGGCTTTCGACATTCCTCCTCCTCTGGGCCTGGGAGTTTGGAAGAGGTTCTAGGCCTGGGAGCATTGCAGATCCGATCAGACGCCTCCTCCAACTGCACTGGGTACACTGTAATCACTTATCACTGCCCGTTTGCTTACCTTCCAAAGCTCTCATTTGAAAGCTCCATCCTCTTGATGGCAGCCTTCATATCCGCTAACTCCCCACAGACGAATCTGCAGGTTCGGTAAAGGGTGAAGGAGCTGATACTGAGGGAGAGATGCAACAACTACTTCATGGATAGGAACTATCATAGCACTAACTGGCTCGTTAGACCGAGACCTACTAGAGCTTCAAGAAGAAGCTTTCCTAATCCTATCCTTTTCTAACTTCCTCAAGTAGGAGGTTAGAGCCTTCCATTCCTCCTCACTCAAATTCTCACACTCCTTACAGGGATTAACGAAAGAACATTCATACTCCCTACACCACTTACATACGTGTGAGGATCTACCAAGCCCTTCGGTAGTCTCACATTATACCCCTCATTCACACACACTCTAATTACATAACTATGAGTCAGACATTCTGAGGAAAAATCCAAAGCGAAATCCAATAAACAGCCCACAAAAGCGTATGCCAAACAAAGATCCAATACGTCACAAAAAAAAAACCACTCCAGATGATCAAAGGCGAACGAAAAGCGAAAATTAGGTCAGGAGGAACCAACAACAATGTTGCTGGAACCGGCGACAGAGAAAATCTTATTAGTAAACGGGAATGGTTCCTAGTCCTGCCACCCAGCGGCAGGGCATAGATCACCTGACCTACCTGTAACGTGTGCCGCAAAATTTGAATTTCTGTCTGGAACGACGGAGTCTAAAGCTAAGTATAATCTGACAGGGAAGTTGAATGTACAAAAACAGGATGAGCGAGAAGACTCCGAAGCGACATCCGAAGAATGAGCAGCTAAAGAAGATTGTGTAAAGACATTACAAGTTTTAACAGAAAAACTGGGCGAGAGAGAAAACTAGACCGACTATGTTCCCCACGATAATCTGAGAAACATTAGAAAATCAGGAAAATTGTCAAGACGTGATCGTGAAATATAGTCTGTATCGAAGCTACAGTAATTGACTTGTGTTAATTCGATTTTACGATGGGGTTAATATTTAAAATTGGCACTACATTGCAAATAAGTCCTTCCTATATCTCTCGCGCAGCTGGCGTAGGCAGCATCGTGCCTCAGACAGCGAGATTGTTGGGTTTAAAAATAGAATTTACGCCAAAGGCCGAGTATTGGGACCTATGAGGTCAGTCCAGCGCTAAAGGGAAATTGACAGAAAAGTGTTTGAAAAGGTATACAGGAAGAAAAACCTCTCTGTGCACAATGAGTCCAGTGTTAGGAGAGGGATGGAAAATAGGAAGAGAGAATATGAAATCAGGAAAGTAAGAGAGAGAGAGAGAGAGAGAGAGAGAGAGAGAGAGAATTACAATCGTCTAGGATAGAAGAGAGAGAGAATGAAATCAGGAAAGTACAGAGTGAGAGAGAGAGAGAGAGAGAGAGAGAGAGAGAGGAGAGAGAATTACAATCGTCTAGGAGAAGAGAGAGAGATATAATCGTAAACTAGATGAGAGAGAAAGAGAGAGAGAGAGAGATAGAGAGAGAGAGAGAGAAGAGATGAGAGAGAGAGAGAGCGAGAGAGAGAGATAGAGATAGAGAGAGAGAGAGAGAGAGAGAGAGAGAGAGAATTACAATAGTCTAACATATCAACCTTCGTAAATAAATTGCACCCTCTTCCAAGTTAAAAAGGCATTATTTTAATGATAATATACTTGTATAACTGCGCACGGCTATGAACAACCAAACGAGAACTTGTTGCTAATGCGATCGAATCCTCCTAGCAACATCACTTTATTGTATTGATCCGCATGCGACAGTTATCGAATCCGATAGCAACATCCGTTATTGTATTCATCCGCGGTGCGATGGTAATTACTGTATTCATGTTATAAATGTAGCTGAAGCATGATAAGGAAAAATTACGTGCATCAGTCACCTGGATTGAGTCCCAAGCTTTTGTATGAATTCAAATGCAGCCGTGGGAAAGAAAGTATAGCATGAAAGAGCTCATTACTGTTGCTTTTTCACACCGACAAAGGATTATAAAGTGTAAGGTTCGTAATACCTATGAAAAAGAGTGAAAACGAACTGAATCGCTAAATTTTACGCCAACTAACCTGAGGAAAAAACTAGCTTCCAATGAGACGTATTAGTCAAATTTTGGCCTTAAATTACATTGTAAGACAACAGGATGACTTCGTTCCATAAGTTATGTATCCTGTATTCATTAATATGCTAACTAGGAACAAAACATTAGCCGAGACCAAGGAAACAGACTAGCCGGCATCATTGTCTGTCTAAGCCACGCCTCCTTACAACAGTTCGGTTTGACGACAAGCTTGTGTAATTGTAATTTAATTGAAAAGTAATAAATCAATATCTTAAGGTAATTAAATTAACTTTATTAGGCCTAATATTAATTTCAGTTGTCACTGTAATTTGATAATACGACTGGTAATTCTTTCGTAACTGTAATTGACATAAGCACAATGTAATTACTGACGGCAATTAGTCTGTTAAACGTATGAAGACGTCATACAAACTAATTCCTTATATCTGACATCTGATTATATGCCACAAGATACCATATTGACTATGTTAAATGTCAACATAGTTGAAAACACGTCTCCTTCAAGATGTTTGTACAAACATGGCATAAGTGAGGAAGAGTTGTTAAGTTAGTCACGCTAGCCAATCAGGACAGAATGAGGTGGATACGGCGACGCAAACCCGTATTCGTCATCAGCTGATTCCAGCGTGAATGACTGCCGAGTTAGTGTTTATACTGCGCTAATATGATGATACATATAATACAATTATAATGCTTTAGTCGGACAGAATCTGATCTTCATTCTGTTCGATTACATTCATATTGAATTATCCTAAGATCGGATTCTCGTTCGTTTTCAATTACACCTGTACTGAATTATCCGAAGTCAGAATGCCTTGAGCCTACAGCGTTAGCCACTATAAAAATCACTCTACCGATATGTAGTACAGCGAATACTTAGGCTAGGCTAGGCTACTGTATATGCATACAATATATCATCGTGAACACTAGGCTAGCCATAGTTAATTTTATTCGATTTCTCTACATACTGAATTATTGTAAGTCAATATGTATTGAACAGAGAATTAGTTGATATTAACAATTATCGTATCGTATAAGCAGAGGAAAGTAACCTTAAAGACAAGGAGCAGTACTCACCATTCAGAACCCGACAGACCCGAAACCAGATCTGAACGACCAACCATGGCCTAAAAGCTTCTGATGCAAGGAACTCGAAGCAGGAAAAACCCAAAGAGGCTCTAAGGACACTGTCCCTCTATAAACTACTACTTATAATAGAAAACCGACCCGAAGAAGCCTGCACTTCTCTTCCTAAACACTATGTAGCCTATTATCCCTACTCGTCTGTATCTGACCTAATTTTTCATCATCCTGAGAACTTACACATCGAGGGAAGGGGAATCTGCTGCCTACACTGCCTGCTCTGCGCCAGGGGGGCCGACAGAACCTACCCACTCGGAGGCTTGCGGTTTCTCCATTAACCCCGGCACCTGTTAGGGCTGGTTCTGGAACAGGCATTGGGGGCTGAAAAGGAACAATTAGAATCAGCTATACTACTAATACCACTATCTCTATTTTCGTCAGGCTAGAAATATGCTTAACATACTAAATGATGACCTGTCCACTAATTTCTTGAATAACTAATGTTTCCTTGTCTCCTGACCAAGACAAACATCTCTGACTGGTATTGCACTGAACCTTCCTACACGAAATAACGAAAAGAACGTCGATCATGGGTGAGGGTACTCATCCTACGCTTGAAGGGCGTGCAGAGCCAATGAGCACCAACATATCCAGCAGTAGGAGGCTCGATCGTCGAACTGTAGATGAAGCAGAAGCAGAGGCGTTTGCAGATGGCGAAGACGTTTATTTTCTAACTTATTCTTAACGATTACAAAGTAGCAATCCAAAGTAAAACGGAGAAAAACGTTAATAACAGTCCAAGGTCGTAATCTATATCCAAAAATACGAAAACTCTTTGAGTGGGATCGGGCTAAATGACCAAAAGTTCGCCTGATGTGGGACTGATCCGCACAGCATGGCGAACAAGAAACAATTGAGGAGACAGGCCACTGGTGGCCGGTATTTGCGGCAGCGTTGCCAACGGTAACACAGGTAACTCATTTGACTAGATACTCCTGCAGCGTTGGTAACGCTGACAGTTAAAATTACCCACTTAGTGGGTAAATAGTTTTGGCTGGTCAGTGACCAGGGCTAATTCAGGTGTTCAGGGAGTGTATTGCAATATTACCATTTCATATACTCAGACACGTATTTAAAAAATAACGTAAATGAATGTATAACTTCTAATAAAAAATAATTTTATATCAAGTCGTTTATGGATTAAAGTATCACAGCCAATTGGACTAGTAATGTAAAAACACTCCCTTTATTCTCCAGTTAATGATAAACAAATAGTGAACCAAATATAATTTACAAATACTATATGAAATAGCATTTCGTATATTCAAATTTATGTATTTTTAAAATACGTAACTTTCTAAAATAACCGATATATTTCTATCGCCAAGTAGTTTTCATATTAAAAGTCTCAAAGCAAATTCGACTCTAATGTACGTATAAGAATATTTACAAACGACCAATTACTCAAAAAGAAATCATTAATAAAATAATTGAAAGTAATTGACCGATTACACACTCCGCTAATTGACTCTAGTGACCTGTGACCCAGTCCGCCTAGCGAGCAGGAGGATAGTAGCTAAGATGTGGAACGTTCACAAATGTGTGACACCAGGAAAACCTCTGTACGCCAAGGCAATGCAAGCATTCTCTGTAACGTTCCAAAGCACTGCCAAAGCAAAATCCCGGGAGTCAATACTTGACTGACTAGAACACATCTGCCCAATTACCCAAACATTAACAGCATTCTCTACTTTTCAACCTCCACACCTTGTCTCTGCAAAGGAAAGTGATGAATATCGCAAGCACGGTAAACAAATAAAAATGTGTTGGCCTAAAAGAATGTCTTAACATTCACATATTACTTCAAGGTAATTATATTTCCCAGCTGCTTGTGACTAGCCTATGGCCAATAAACAAAATCCCAAGAGCAAAGTATTATGACCTAATGGAATGATGTAACATTCAAGAATGACTTTAGTGGTAATTATTAACAGGCAACTTGTACATAGCCTAATTCTAGTAAGTAAATAAATGCAAAGGTTTTGAGAAAAAAGAAGGGAATAACATTCAATAATTATTTTAAGGTTATTATTTACCGTGTCTTGCTACTAGCCTATGGCCGGTACACAAAATCTAAAAAAACAAAGTTTGGCCTAAAGGGATGTAAAATCAAGACTACTTAAGGCAATCATTAACCAGTGACTTGCCAGATAAGTAAAACATAAATGCAAAAGTATTTGGCTTAATTGAATGGTGTTTCATTCAAGAACTATTCCCAGAGAAATATCCAGCTTTATGATAGTCTGAATTACATAAACAAAGACAAGACTCATCCTGCTCGAAGGCTACAAATGCATTCCAGTGGTTGTGTAACACCACTGAAATCCGGTGATATAACCGGAAAATAAGAAAAAGTTGCTGTAAGTACTCGATGTTTAGTCAAGCACAGCAGAAAACAGAATGAGTGATTAAGTTTTTCCTAGTATTGCCTCTGGGGGACGGCACTGTTATACCTACACTGAACAATCGAAGCGCTACCCACAAAATTTGAATTAGGCTGCCGTATGTGGAAACTACTGGGTAAGTCTCAAATACAAAAACTTGTTTTACTGTGGCCTCAAGCACAAACCCATTTACCTGTCAGCCAAGATTTGTAGATTTGGTAACCATTCCTTAGAAACAAAATGTTATTGTCATGATACAATAAAGTTTGTTCATACTTACCTGGCGATATATATATATCTGTATTCTCTGACGTCCGACAGAATTTCAAAACTCCCAGCACACGCAGTGGGCGGCCAGGAGTTTAGTACCCATTCCCGCCGCTGGGAGGCGGATATCATGAACCTTATTCCCATTTTCTATTCAGATTTTTTCATACCACTGTCCCCTGAGGGGAGGTGGGTGGGTACTTATTATATATATCTGCCAGGTAAGTATGAACAAACTTTATTGTATCATGACAATAACATTTTGTTCATGAAACTTATTACCTGTCAGATATATATAGCTGAATCCCACCATTGGAGGTGGGAAGGGACAGAATAGAAGGATTTTAGGAAACAAATTACATGCAGATGATTGACATCTTGGTTCCTTACCTGTTAGCATAGCTGACTTCGTGATTACTGTCACTCAAGTCTGCTTCTGCTTTACTAGAGTCTCCAGCAAGTTAGTGACCTATATAGCTGGTGAGTTCTAGATGATCTGTCAACGGGAGCGTGACCATAATGTGACTAGACCATATTGACCATACTGTGAGGGCAACGAAGCTAAAAACCACCACCAGACCCTAACCTATCGAAGTTAGTCCCATAACTTCTAGGCTAAAGAAAGGAAAGCGCCTCAAGCGACCAACCCTTCAACCATAAACCAACACCATAAAATCAAAGCACACCTATCCTTTTCTATAGGATAGGATTCGTGCTGCTTCCTGCCCCCAATAACATTTCTGCGGATATGTATGGTCTAGCGACTCGCAGTTCTCATATGCCGTCTTCACATCCGCAGGTAATGTGAAGCGAACACAGAGTTGCTTCGCCAAAAAGTAGCACTAATGATATCGCTGAGTGCCATAGTCTTTTGAAATGCCATTGAGGTTGCGACAGCTCTCACCTCATGGGCTTTTATTTTTCAAAAGTTTCAGATCACCATCCGGGCAGGACGCATGGGCCTCCTTATGGTGCTTCGTAAAAAGAATGCCAGTGCATTCTTCGACATAGGAAAGTCGGGTCTCTTACAGAGCACCATAGATTTTCAGAAGGAACCCCGACAGTCTTTAGTCTTTTGGCAAATAAAATATGAGAGCCCTGACAGGGCACAGGACTCTCTCTGGCTCTTGACCGATGAACTCTGCTAACCCCTTGATTTCAAAGGTTTTCGGCCAGGGGTTTAGATGGGTTTTCATTCTTAGCTAAGAAATGAGGATTCAGGGAGCGCACTGCACTGTGTCCTCTGAAACCCACATCTTTACTCATTGCTTGAATTTCACTAACCCTTTTTGCCATGGCAAGAGCAGTTAGGAAAATAGCCTTCCTTGTAGTGTCTTTCAACGAGGCAGCATGTAGAGCCGACATCAAGAACCTTAGAACTACGTCAAGGTTCCATGATGGGACCTTCGGTTGCGGTACTTTAGTTTGTTTCAAACGATCTCAAACAAGATCGTGAAGGTCTTTATCATTTGTCAGGTCTAACCCTCTGTGACGGAAGACAGCTGACAGCATACTTTTATATCCTTTTATTGTCGGCACTGCAAGTCTGTCCACATTTCTCAAATGCAGGAGAAACTCAGCGATTTGGTTCACAGAGGTCGTGGAGGAGGAAATACCTTTCTTCCTCCACCACCCCCTCCTGAAGACAGCCCACTTCGATTGATAAACCGCTCGAGAGGAAGCTCTCCTCGCATTGGCAATAGCCTCTGCCACTGGTCTTGAAAAACCTCTCGCTCTGGCCAACTTCTTGATAGTCCTGAACGCAGTCAAGACTCAGAGCGGAGAGGTTTCCGTGGGTACCTCTCAAAGTGGGGCTGTTTGAGAAGATCTACTCTCTCTGGCAGGGTTCTTGGGAAGTCTACCATAAGAGACATGACCTCCGTGAACCAATCGCTTGAGGGTCCAAAAGGGGCAATCAGAGTCATTCTCGCTCCTGGCGACGCCGCAAACTTCCTTATTACCTCTCCTAAGAGTTTTGAATGGGGGAAAGGCGTAAACATCCATCCCCATCCAGTATAGGATGGCATCTATCGCTATTGCTTCCGGGTCGAGAACTGGAGAGCAATAAATCGGAAGCCTCTTGTTTTCGAGGTTGCGAAGAGGTCGACTAGCGGTCGTCCCCACAACTTCCATAGTTCTTGGCAAACCTCTAGATGTAGGGTCCATTCTGTGGGAAGCATCTGATGTTGACGGCTTAAAAGATCCGCTCGAACATTTTGTATTCCTGAAATGAACCTTGTTAGGATCACTATGCTTCGAGCTTTCGCCCATAGAAGGATGTCTCTCGCTACCATGAACAGTGATCGAGAGTGTCCCCCCCCCACCCCCCCCCCCCGCTTTTTTATGTAAGCGAGAGCCGTAGTGTTGTCCGAGTTGATCTGGACAACTCGGCCCACCAATCATTCTTCGAAGAATTGAAGAGCCAACCGAATGGCCTCCAACTCTTATAAGTTTATGTGCCAGGACCTCTGTTCCCCTCTACAGAGGCCTGACACTTCCTCCTTGCCTAGTGTTGCTCCCCAGCCCACCATGGAGGCGTCTGAGAACAACACTAGGTCGGGGCTCAAAAGGTTGAGGGACAGTCCTTCCGAAAGTTTGATTGGATCTTGCCACCACTTCAGTTGATCCTTGACCGCTTGTGAGATCACCAAGTCGAGTCTAGATTCTGTTTGTCCTTCCAGTTTTCTGCCAGAAAAAACTGGAGTGGCCTGAGGTGCAACCTCCCTAGGGAAACAAACTTCTCCAGCGAAGAAATGGTTCCCAGCAGACTCATCCATTCCTTCGCCGAGCATGTTTCTTTCTCTAAGAAAGCTGACACTTTTCCTAAGCATTTCTGCTGACGTTCCTTTGATGGAAAAGCTTGAAAAGCCGCTGATCCATCTGAATCCCTAGATACACGATGGACTGCGTGGGGATCAGATGGGACTTCTCGTAATTGACTATTAGGCCCAGGGCCTTCGTCAGCTGCAATGTCGTCTGAAGGTCCTCCAGGCACCTTGACTCTGGAGACGACCCTGATTAGCCAGTCGTCCAGGTAGAGCGAGACTCTTATCTTCGATAGATGAAGCCATTTTGCTACATTCCGCATGAGGAAAGTGAAAACCAACGGTGCCGTACTCAGACCAAAGCAAAGAGCCCTGAACTGGAAGACCTGCCCTTTTAAGACGAACCTCAGAAATTTCCTTGATTGAGGATGAATCGGGACGTGGAAATAGCGTCTTTGAGGTCCAATGACACCATCCAATCCCCTGGTCTCAAGGCCCCTAACACAGATGAGTGTTTCCATCCTGATTTTTCCTTCCTCACAAAAAGGTTCAGTCTGCTGATGTCTAGGACAGGTCTCCATCCCCCAGACCAGGTGTCTGACCCTATCATCCTCCATGCCTGAGCAAACAAGGTGAGTCTCGCACCTACAGGTGCCTGAAGGGCAGAAAAATGTGAATTTTTTCCTCTCTTAATTGAAGAGGTCTTGCCTCTAAAGGACCCCCTTCCTCTCGAAAAACCGTCTAGAGGAAGGTGCTCCACGAAAGGGCTTTAAATTTCTTCTTGGGGCTTGTGCGGTTGGAAGTAGAAGCCTGGGGAGTAGGGCGTCTGGAAGACTGAGTCAAGAGGTCCCGCGTTGCTTTCTCCTGCAAATTAACCGACAGATCCTTAATCATGGACTGCGGAAATAGATGTGTAGAGAAGGGGGCGAACAATAATTCTGCCTTCTGCGCGGGAGAAACCGCTTTCGCCGCAAAACTGCAATAGAGAGCTCTCTTTTTTAGCAGTCCGGTAGCAAAATGAGATGCTAAGTTCATCAGAGCCATCCCATTATGCTCTATCCATGCAAGCCAGCACACTTGAAAGCTCTTCCAAAAAAGAAATAGAGTCTTGACTCCTAGATTGTAAATCCAAGGCCCCCAAGCACCATCCAAGAAAAGTTAAACACTTCCAGTGTCTTAAATATTCCCTTGAGATGATGATCTGTTCTGACATCGTCCAAGAAACCTTTGCTGATGATAAATAAGACCTCCTCGGAGCGTCCTAAATTTGCGAAATCGCCTTGAGAGAAGACCGGCGCTTTCAATCCTGCCTCTTCTCTCGTTTCGTACCAGATCCCCGCTCTCCCGCTTCCCGCTCAGTCTAGATGGGGGAAGAGCAAAAGAAGTCTTCCCTTTAGCCTTCCTTGAATCCATCCAATCCTGAATTCTCTTAAACGCTCTCTTCGCAGAGAGCGAAGTGGCCATTTTAACGAAGCCAGGCGCCTTCCTGGCCTTCGATGAGGCTAATTGTGAAGGGGGAGAGCAAGGAACGGGCGCTTGAAAATTATCTGGGAACAAGTTCTTAAGAAGGTTCGTTAACGTCTTATAGTCTGAAGCCGCTGACGCTGTTGGCTCGTCATCATCCGTAGGGCACAAATCACTAGAAGAATCTCTCTCTCGATTATCAGTGTCCTTCAAAGATCGCAATGATAATAATCCTTGAGGTCCTGTTCGCAAGAGGGTGCCTCTTGTTGAAGAAGAGTTCGAAGTAACCAATCGTTGTTTCCTTGTTATCTTCGACACTTTAATATCTTGTGAAATATCTTGACGCTTTGGACTCAAACATTCTTCCAAGGCATCCTGGCGAGCGTCCTGGCGAGCGTCCCGATGTGTAAGACGCCGTGCGTCCTGAGAAGCGTCCTGGCGAGCGTCCTGATGTGTAAGATGCCGCGCGCCGTGAGAAGCGTCAGCTCGAGCGTCCTGGCGAGCGTCCCGATGTATAAGACGCCGCGCGTCCTGAGAAGCGTCTGCTCGAGCGTCCTGGCAAGCGCTTCGCTGCTTAAGACGCCGAGCGTCATAAGAAGCGTCTTCCCGAACGTCCTGAAGAGAACTTCGATGCACAGAACGTTGAACACTACCTGACGCTCCTTTAAAAGCGTCTTGATTATCGTCATGCAAAGCGGAACGCACAACCGAACCGTGAACTTCTGTCATGGATCTCTGAGCGTTCTCGGCCTTTTGACAAAGACGCCGGCCGCCTGTGCGGCAACTCACGTCTCTGTCAAATTCGTCTCTCCTAGACGCCCTTTCATGAGGAACGCATTCACGTTCTCGAATGAGTCGGCTACTAGGAGGAGACTCAAAGGCCGAAAAACGAGGAGAAGGAGCCGGGGACTGCCTAGTCCTCTTAACAGGCAGCCACCGATCCTTCCTCCGATGACTAGGTTCTGCCTCTTTCTTCTCAAAATAGGAAGCTAACTGCTTTTGCATTTCTAAAAGCATTTCCCTTGATGGAGAAAATTCTCGATCAGGAGAAGGACTCATCCTGTGAGAGGAAGATGGGCGAGGGGATGCCCTTTCCTTCAACTCAGGAACAAATTTAGAGCGACTTGGACGCTCGAACGAGTCCTCCCCTGATGAAGTCTTGTTCCTTTTCTGCGGTGGAAAAGCTTCAAAATATTCAGGTGAAGAATCCAAACACTGATCAGAAGGACGTGAGCGTCCTCTTCTCTGAAACCTCTCTTAAGAGGCGACAAGGACGACGGCCGCCTGTGCAGCACCTTGCGCCCCTGCCACTCTCCCCATGAGAGGTCCTCCGAGAGTCCCAACCTCGGCGAGGAGAGGAAGCCTCAGAGGATGAGAAGCACTCTTTAAGGATCCGTGCCCGTGCACGAACCCTGGCAGTCTGAGATTCGTCCTCAGATTCTGCCGAAGGGACGTCAGACCGTTATTAGATCCCGTAACCCTCCTTCGGCTTTCGGCTTGCCCTCTCCCTAAGGCCTGGGAGTCCGGCAGGGGCCTAGGCCTGGAGGCATTATGGGACCGATCTGACGCCCCCTCCACAACACTAGATGCACTAACACTATCATTGCACTTAGACACATTTGATTGTAGAGCAATCACTTTCGATTCCAGGGCGCGAATCGACTCCATAATCGTAGATAATACATTCCCTTCCGTAGACACTTCCTGATTGTTCGGTGGCAATACACAGGATTAGGTTGAATTACATCTACAGGAGGATTTAATGGAGATACAATCCTACCCTGACTTCTATTCAAAGAAGCACCTCTAGAGGAAGACCTCCTGATTCTATCACGCTCAAGCTTTCTCACGTAAGAATCATATGCCTTCCACTCAACCTCAGTCAATTGCTCACACTCGATGCATCTATCATTCAACATACATACATGACTTCGACATTTCGAGCACACCGAATGAGGGTCTACCGAAGCTTTCGGTAACCTCACCTTACATTCCTGCACCTCACACACCCTGAAGCTAGCAGAGCTAGATCCAGACAATCGTAATCAAAGAAAAGTCAAAGCCAAAATCCAAATCAATCCACTATCACGTATGCCAAGCCAACAAGCCAAATCAAAACCAAAAGTCAATCAGAATACTCAAGGTTAGCACAAGAAGTTTCAAAATCCTAGGCGGAGGTCTGTAAACAGTTGTTTACCGACCGGCCGGCGACAGAGAAAAATCTGAATAGAAAATGGGAATGGTTCCTGATATCCGCCTCCCAGCGGCGGGAATGGGTACTAACCACCTGGCCGCCCACTGCGTGTGCCGGGAGTTTTGAAATTCTGTCGGACGTCGGAGAATACAGCTATATATATATCTGACAGGTAAGTTTCATGAACAAAACTTACAGTCATGAGAGATTTTTCTCTGCTTTTCAGTGTTTGGAAAATACTGCTTGTTCCCTTGCCGGAACCCATCAGTACGTACACTAATGTGTCATACCTACCTGTCTTGCTATGTACTTTTCCATGCCCTCCTGGAGGCATTAGTGCTTGTTGTCTGGTGAGAGTGCCAATACCTATCACCCACTTTCCAGTACCCCCTTGGAAGTTCTTAATAGTGCTTGTTGTCTGGTGAGAGGGCCAGTACCTATCACGCACTTTTCAGTGCGCCCTTGTTACTGGTGAAAGTGCCGGTGCCTACCTACAGTTTTCGTGCCCACATGCAAGTGTTTGCTGCTGCTGACACACCTTTGAGCCGTTGCCGCTTCATTACTGTGAGAATGCCACTCCCTACCTCGCACTTTACAGTGCCTCCTGGAAGCATTTTCAGTGCCCATATGCGACGGTCACCACTGCTGACACACCTCAAGCTGTGCTGCTTCATTACTGGTAAGCGTGCCAGTCCCTACTTTGCACTTTACAGTTGCCTCCTCGAAGCCTTCATGCTAGGTTACCTGTTGAGAGTGCAAGTGTCTACCTACGTACTTTTCAGTGCCCACATGCGAGTGTCACTGCTGCTGACACACCTCAAGCCTTGCAGCTTGATTACTGGTAAGCGTGCCAGTACCTACCTCGCACTTTGTAATGCCTCCTGGAGGCCTTTGCCTTGATTGCCTGGTGAGGGGGCAAGCGTCTACCTACGTACTTTTCAGTGCCCACATGTGAGTATCACTTCTGCTGACACACCTCAAGCCTTGCGGCTTGATTTACTGGAGAGTGCCAGTCCCTGCCTCACACTTTACAATGCCTCCCTGGAGGCCTTCGTCTTGACTGCCTGGTGGGAGTGCCAGTGGGACCTCTAAACACTTTTCCGTGCCCTCACAAAAGTGTCACCACTGTTGACACATCTAAACCTAGACTAGCGAGTGTCAGTTATATGCCTGCAATGCTTGCTTCCACACTATTTGAGAGTACCACCTGTCCATGCGCTCTGTGAAGCGCCATCTGAAGTTGAGGGTCCAAGGACACTATACGTTCTGTAGGAACCCGCACACCCACTGGTGTGCCACGTGTTCACACACTATTGGGTGTGCCTACATCTTGCAAGACCCCTACTCTGAGAATGTCACAGCTGCTGACACATCTACCTGCTCATCAGAGCCAACTGTGAGTGAGAGTGATCACCCAACTTTCGCCTGCATCTTGTGAGTGCCAGTGAGTGCCTCATATCACCTCAGTACTTGAGGAGAACCGCACTTTTGTGTCCCCCAGCCTGATCAGAAGTTTTCAGACTATGAGCATCACTATTGCTGATCCTCCCACCAGTGAATGCCATCTTTGCTGACCCTCGATCCATCCTATGAGTGCCACCATCGCTGACACTCCACTCTACGAGTGCCACCATTGCTGACACTCCCTCCAGTTTTGTTAAGCTTACGTCCTCTGACACATCTATGCACCTGTGGGTGCCATCCAGCACTCTTCCATGGCTTGGCGAGAGCCAGAGTGTGCATCACCAACTTCTCTACCACCTGTTGGCATTTATCCTGAGCCAAACCCCAGTGCCACTGCCGTTGGCACTCCGCCTACCTATGACATGTGGTGTCATCTGAATCTAGTTATTTAAATAGTTGTAGTTAGCGCCAAGTACCCTCTGTGAACTTTGATTTTAGTGCCTACCAGAGGCACTCTCCTGATTCACCAGATTTCTCACATCCTACAAGTATGTCACAATACACTGAAGATTACAGAATCTTCCAGGCCCTTTGAGTTAAAATGAGCCTTCGAGGTGCTCCCCTTACAGCCTGGGTAGACACTGAGATGAGAGGGTCGCAAGAAAAAGCTAAGGAGAAATTCTACCTCCATGCATACCTAAGAGAAGGTTCTTTTTCAGTGTCATAATACCCAACAAGTTGTGGGCCCATCTGGCCTCATTTGCCAATACATTGCTTAATCAAACTGGAACATTCTCTTAAAATTGGTGACATAATGGTGTCATCCAGTGCCACATTCTTCAAGATGCATGCCATTGCCATGGCACATGACACAATCAGCCTAGCCTATTCATTTAACATTTACCCTATTTCAATTAGACTAGTCTATTCAATCAACTTTTGCGCTATGCAATTAGCCTAGCCTTACCTATTCATTCAACATTCACCCTATTCAATTAGCCTAACCTAACCTATTCACTCACTTTCATGTCTGTTTATAGGTTACATTTGTTTTGAACTTCATCAATATCAATTTTGTCATAATATTGATTTTTCCATGAGTTCAAGTTTCTCATGTGTCATATAACTTTTATTAATGCTTTTTGAGAGTAAGTTTTTACTCAAAAATGACTGCATTGTCCAATCTTCTTATTCCCCTTATCAAAACGGGCAGATTATAATTCCTAAATCACTGTTGCCTTGGAGAAAATTGATGCCCTATTAGAAAATGAATTGAAAATCAGCTTTTGGGAGCATAGTCAACCATTCAAGAATATCCTCAGAAGATTATGGTAGTAGTTGAATATATTTTTTTATCTATTTGTTTTGTCATAATGATGATAAAGATATCCTAGTAAATTAAGTTAATAATTCAATAGGTGGATTATCATGATCTAGCTCTAGATAGATTAGCCAAGTAGATCAGCAATTCAACAGCTTACAGACAATTAAAAAAATGTTCGCCCAAGCAAACCTGTAATGACAGTTAAGTTGCTTAAACTGACCTGTAAGGAATTTGATGTTCAAATTGGCTAACAAATTAGAGTTCATACACTGCGATACAACAATTTAACAACTGTGGTTAATGCTTTGTGGAACATTCTCTGATTCCAACAAAATGGTTAATGCTTGCGGAACATTATCTAATCCCAACAAAATTGTATATGTTTTCCATTTGGCTATGCATTCAGTCATTTTCTCACCTGTCCATTGTGATGAAAAAGATGAAAGTTTCAAACAACTAACTGAATTCTCACCAACATTTGATGTCTCATTTGAGGGTGTTCGTACTTACATTTGTAAGTACGCATGAGATAAAACAGTATAACATAGACCTGTTAGATGTTTAATCTTCAGGCTGAATTGACTAAGTTACATAATTTTTGCTAAATCAACCCCCTCAGTTAAGAAGGATTTAATCCATAAAGTAAACAGCTACCCGTAGATCTGTTTGATTACTATAGAGACATTATTCCCACATTAAGTCAAAGTCGAACGTCAATTCTCAAAGGTAATGCTAATGTTGAAAAGAAAGTCAGTCCTGTGCAGTGGCACTGCTATGGGGGAGGGGGGGGGGGGGGGGTGGGGGGGGGGGGGGGGGGGGGGGGGGGGGGGGGGGGGGGGGGGGGGGGGGGGGGGGGGGGGAGCGATGTCAGATGCATGGGACCCCAAATGGTCCCCCACAGTTGAAATTCCCTGGGTAGCTAAACTTTAACCCTTCATAATAAAAAATAGAAAATTGAGCTCTACAACATGGGTGAATTAATTACAATAGTACTATTATTTTCCTTCATTCACATGGATATATAAATTCAAGAATAATTTTCTTAAACCCCAAAAAATATCATTGCCTCACCTAGGGGTCACTGATAAAATGCCAGCTAAGCCACGGGTCCTATGAAGGGCAAGGTAGTTTGTCGAAATGTAAACAAGTTCCAGAAAAATCTAAATTCCACATGAAATGAAATCCCTGTCAACACTTAAAAATTTCATCCTTGCTACTCAGCCTAACTAATTCCAAGGGTAGTTACAGAAATTGCTGACGAACCTACTTATCCTTCTATATTTTCAGAGCATAGCCTAAGTATACACATTCCTGAGAATCTCTACTTCTTCAATTAACCTGTTACCGTCTTCCATGGAAAAATTTAGATGTTTCTTAACCTCAATTCAAAAATATATTAATTATATTAGAGAAGGTTAGAAAAAACTTGTAGCTAATTACGAATTTTCCCACCAAACCAGCAACAGACATGGTTACCAAAAGCCATTCCTTTCTACTCTGACTTTTTAAAATTAAAATTGATGAGAATTTTCATAATTTTGGCTCATCCGTTGTTCTGAAATGGAAAAAAAAACCCTACCTTAGGAATGGGCATAGGCCTAGCATTTTGGTTGATTGAGATTCTATAGCTTAGTCGTTGCAATTCTGAAAGGCCATTATTTCCTAGGCATGGTGATTCGATAACTTTTTCCAATGAGAAATTATTTTCATATATTAGATTAGTTTGTAATAATAATCAGAATCTGGATTAAATGATATGGCATCATGCCTAATGAGTAGTCTGAAGGCAATGTGTAGCCTAGGCTACCAAACCAAACTTCATTCTCTTATTATTAATCTATATGGAATAAGTATACTAGCTACGTTTTTTGATAACATTTAACCAGGGTTTGCTACAAAATTTAAAAATATTTAAACTTTTTACTTCGAATCGATCAACAGATGTTGATTTTTATGGCTTGATTACGTTGCCTTGATGTAGGCTACTCTCCCAAGTTTTGATAAAATTCTTGTTAAACAATTCTAACGCAGCCTTTACATATCTACCAATGAAAATAACGATGGCGTGGATACAATCCCACAAGACTACCTACTGCGAAGAATCATTCAGACTGACAAAATGAAGTGGGTGTCCTTATGCCTCAGCGTGACATTTAAAATCCAAGACATTGGCATAGGGTAGATCACCACGGCAGGCCAACCAGGCCCACCTACAATCAACCCTTGCCACCCTCCGAAAAAGTACATTATAACGCGTCCTGACACCCGAGATGGGCATCAGTCGCGACTTCTTGTTGGTGAGAAACGGAGCTAAAGACCTCTACTCTCCTTCGAAGTATTTTCTCCAAAGTTAGAAATTAAGGCCAAATTTTAAGATTTAAAACAGAGGGTACTGAAAATGGTGTCAACGGCAGTGGAAATCTCACCAAAACGCTTTAGAAATTTTACTTACAACTAAAAATGTTTCGAAGATTGACGCCATCTCGATGTTTACGGAGTCGCTTGTGTCAACAAACTTTCCATTTCCTGTGATAAATCCGCACACCACTTGTACCCACAGACGCTGGAGCACTTTCATCACAACAATCGAACACGACTTTCTCCACCAACAAACAAGCCAGGAGTAAACAGCTGTTTTGGTAGAAGATGACGAGAAAGCGTGCTCTTAGCTAATTTTTAAATAAGTAGTAAAACATCAATATTTACATATTTATGATGATTAATTTGAAAATATTCGTTATTGAAAAAGTAACTCGACTCTGATTCAAATTTAAGTAATTATTTTTCTGAATTAGAACGTTCTTTTAAGTTTGTATTATGACGTCATGACATCTTGACTTTCGTACATATTGTAAATAATTGCTATACTCAACTGTCTTACAGAACAGTTTACCAGTTATTTGACATGCAGATTGTTATCAGGTAATTCATGTAATTGTTCATCAATCGTAATGCGCATATAATCTTTTTCTTTTATTATTTACTTTTTGGATCTATGAAGATGGATTTTATGCTGGATTACCGCCGTAGTGTGACGCAATCGTTTTTCGGTCCCTGGGGGGCCCCTCTGTCTGTTTTCGCACATAAGAAATTATGGGGGCCGAAATTTGCAATGACCAGAAAGTCGTTCTAAAAGAGGGAAAGTTAGCAATTGAGGGGCATATGTTTTGGACTGAGAAAAATGACAAATTTCTTCAATAGCTTAGCTTGAAAAAATAAAAAAACTTGGTTGTTAAAAACTGAAAAACTTGATTGACAAACTAAGAGCAGCATGTTCTACTATGGGTTTCAGAGACAGTGCAAAGGCACTTTGTTTTTGGGCAATACCTATTTCTGTAAACGAAACACTCGTAAACAGAACGAGAATTTTGCTAGAGTGCATTACACCACCAGTGCCAGTAATTTCGATTAAGGGTATCGTGAATCACTAATCGGTAAAGAAAATAACGGCCACAATTGTCCTTGTACCAAGAGACAAAAACAAAAACTCCATTTATGCCAGAAATGGGATACGAACACGCGTTAAAATAAAGCCTTACCTAACCCTCCCCCCCCCCCCCCCCCCCCCCCCCCCCCCCCCCCCCCCACCCCCCTCCCCCCCCCCCCCCCCCACCCCCCCCCCCCCCCCCCCCCCCCCCCCCCCCCAACCCCCCCCCTCCCCCCCCCCCCTCCACCGCCAATTCCCTTTCTTCTTCGTTCCTCCGCCTTTCCTTTTCTTTCTCTCTCTCTCTCTCGCTCTCTCTTCTCTCTCTCCTCTCTGTTGCCATTCGGTTATGTGTTGACCCTCCAAAACTGGGTTAATAAGGCTACCACACAAAAAACGTTTGGAAATTGGAAATTGGTGAAATTAAAAAAAGGCCGCTATGTATTGGGAAGTATATATACATTAAATATTAAAGCAAATTTTATCCATTATTGCATTTTACTATGACAACTAGAATTCATGGAAACAGTTTATAATAATGGAACGGCGTATTGTGTGAAGCCTCCACTAATGTGGCAACGGATGATTTTGCCATTCTTAGCATGCAAACATTAAAGCATGCAAACATTAAAGGTACATTTTATTTTGGCATACGGATTACTGATTATTGAAAGAAATTTCAAATCAATACTAATTATAGCTGAAAAGTCGATTGAAAAGTGCTTTTTAGCCAAAATAAAAAAGCAAAAAAAAAAAAAAAACATGTAATAATTAATTCACTTTTGTCCGTAGTCTTTCCTTCCTATGCCACTTTTCCGTATTCGTGCCTCTATGGTTTTCGGCAGCCAGCTGTACGAAAACGTTTTAGAAACATTTCGATTGTATCTTTAGGAAATATCTGTAATTTTTCTTTCGGGGTTGTAATTTGGTTGCAAAAAAGGGATGGAAATAATATACATGAATTAAATCAAAAATTTCTAAATAACAAAATGCAAATTTAAACTAAATAACGAGTAAAGTAAACAGTTTCAAGGGAAATAAAAAACTTTGCCAGTTTCGTCGTCTGTCGTCGTCTGCTGTTCAAAAATAACTGTGGTTTATGGCGGCGCCGCGCTTAGAAAAACTAGGAACAGCAACGGGTTTAAAGTGCAATGTGGAGTGAAACATGAGACCAAAATGTGTATAATAACAAATCCAAATAAGCACTGTGGGAGCTTTCAGTTGTGATGGCCAGTCAGTAAGGATAAAAAACCACCGATTACAAGGTTAAGAATGAACTTCAGTTCAAACCATAACCCCGGGAATAACAAGTTTCATTACTTTCACTAATGATTAGCGGCAACAAAAAGTTCTGTTTTATTGATGCTGACTTAAAACAACTGCCAATCTTGAGTAAGATCAATAAACGTTAACATATTATACGCTAAACATTGTTTCAAATGAGTGCTGGGGAAGCCTGGGGAAAAGATGGTGGGCCGTCCACTGATCAGAAACCTTCCATGAAAAAAACGTAAGCCGCCATATTGGATTTCAAAACTGCCTGAAAAACATATTTTCTTCGACGAAGGCTCACATGCTTATTTTAGTTGTGTGGGGGCTTTCATATATTCACATTATGTTGGACGAAAACTTCAGTCTTTTAAATGGTATGCGTTAGAGTTGCAATTCTGTATTTCTTGTTTCACCAATTAAATATGAGATGAAAAAGTAAGACCCGTCACCAAGTGATGCAGGGTTGGGCCTGCCGTGGCGTTGATTTACCCTAATTAAACATATTAGGCCTAGGCCTACTAACTTGGTAGCCCTACCAGAGTATTTTCAATAAAGGTGCCAAAATATTTTTTTTACTTTATAACCTTTATGCAGCATAATATAGAATTAATGGTGTTCTGATTTTAGTGGGCAAAACGGTGGTACTACCTTATAACCACTTGTCATACAAGTAAGGGTCGACTTGTTGAGCTAACACAGAATTTATGGAGAAAATTAAAGTCAGGTAACCAATTGTACCTACCCGCGATGTGTTATTCCAACATTTGTCTGAAGAATTACTGAGTCCTATTCGAACAGTTATACATTGCACCCCACCAATATCACTACGAAACAAACGAATGATAAAATTTCTGGAGAGCACCAATAAGTACGATCGTGTACCTGGTTGATTCCACAGATTATCGGAAAATCGGGCATACGGGAAAGTTAGTAACTTTTGCCTGGCCGGTGCGAACAGCGCCACCCCTGGTGGCGTTATGTCCAAACTACCACAGTAATCTTACAGGAATTACCTAATCCTTCTTCAGTTATTTACAACTCTTGTTACCAGGACCATCGGCTATTAATAATCCAGTTATAAAAAACAGTGAACGAAAAAAAGAAATGGGGGTGGGGGGGGGGGGGTTTGGTTTACATACCAAATGATGTACTTGATGCAATTGCCTGCAATGGAAAAATAGTGATACTAGCATATGCAGCAACCCGTCAATTTCTAATCTATCCAGGGTGTAAATTTATTTTTTTCTTTACATATTAGTTTTATGAACCAACCAGCACGACCAGCCATAGGACAACCACATGTTCGCCACGCAGCATTGTGTCCTTTTCGTGCTTCCCTTGCTTACCCCAATCCTTTTTGAACTAACTAATCCATTCAGGAAACAAAACAGGTTGGCTTTCACTTCTTCTCCCCCTTCTTCCTGCATATATTTTCAAACATCGGTATAAATATGCATTCCGAAATGGTAAATTATTAATGCAAAAATAAAAAAGCTTAGCTTAGTACCCATATCATTATTACCTTAACGGAGAGGATGCAAGGAGCCATTAGTGAAATTCCGCCACTCGTTAGTTTTTCCTGTGCTTACATTTCTCCATAGAGCTCCAACTCATCTTCAGGGCCAGCCTCCCCACGTTTTTTCGTAGGTTCTCTTCCAATACTTTTTCTGATAGCCAAAGAGCCAATCGTTATTGGCATAAGATCTTCTCCCGTTGGTGGGTAGTATGAGGGCCTTCTTCATACCCGAGTATGGGGTTATGTTGTTCAAGACCCCCTCTAGTTTATGGGGAGGGCCAACAACTTTCAATAACGAGTCTTGGTTATTGTTGTTCAAGCTGGGCGATTTAGAGGTTTATATGGGTTAAAACCCCCGTAAATTGTTTAAAACTTCATTTGGTTCTATAAACGCATAGTCTTAGTCTTAAGAAGGGTCTGTTCTCCAGGTTTCCATGCTGGACCCACTTTCCTTTGTGGAAAAATAAGTTGATATGGTTTTCTTTCAATGAGTCTAGATGAGACACGAGTTTTTTCCGTTCCTTTAACCCTACCATTTACCACCAGCGAAAAGAGTTCAGAAGAAACCATTAGGGGAACAATTTGTTGCTACCTACAGACTTTCCTTTTTATCTTTCATTTCTTCTTTTTCCTTTCCTTTCTCGTTTACGAGCTTCGGGATCAGCATCGATTTCTGAATGGTTTATTTCACTACTCCCATTCCCAATACATGGCGACAGAAACAAGACATTGAAAATTAGGGCGATAGTTGTGGCTGGTGATTTTTTTTTTTTTTTTAATATCATAGTTTTACCAGGGACCCACTGCGCTGCAGCTGATTAAACAGCTCTCCTTAGGGTTAGGGCTGGTGCCGAAGGATTAAGTTAATTTTTACTGTGCACTAGGAACCCAAATTGGTTTACCTAGCAACGGACCAAACAGGGCTTTATTTGTTGGGATATCCGAATCCACATTGTAGTCGAGAAATGAAGTTTGCTTATCACCAGAAAATAAATTTCCTCTGGTTCCGCGGTTGGTCCGGTGCCTGAGGAAGAAACCGAACCTTCGGAGGCCACCGAATGCCGAATGGTATCCGAGCCGCGAAATTGCACTCGGCCTAGTGGAGTGAATTGTGGTTGGTGATAAGATGATTTTGTTTGTATTGGAAGGTTCGTGCGGGAGTATTTGCCAGTCAAGTGTCGCTCTCGGCCAGAGGTTTCAGAAAGATGCTTTGTGGCATGTTTGTTTATTGTCAAAAGGTAGTAGGACACACATACACGTGTGTGCTTGTTGTGTGTGTGTTGCGTGCGTTTGTTGGGGTGTGGGGTGTTGTTCTGGGGTGTCGCAGGGGACTCATCCGTCTTCGGCTAAAGCTATTTTATATTTTCATAAACGCTAGTCATTTGGAAAGGATATCGGGAAATTTCCAACTTGTTTTTTTCATGTATGACTAACAAAAAACAGAAGGGAAAAAATAACTAATTGGTACTCTGGCATAAACACAAAAATTAATTTTTTATTTATTTGACGTTGAATTTTTTTTTTAACGCACAAGCTAGAAGACCAACCTCCCCCCCCCCCCCCAAAAAAAAAAAAACCCCCCCCCAAAAAAAAAAAAAATTCGTTTGGTATTCCTAATTGCATTTCGGAGACCTCGATATACTGAAGTCCCTTTGACAAAAACCCATTTGTATTTTCTGAGGTTAAGAATTTCCTGGGTTATATTCTCAAAGTTTGATTCCTTTTGTTGTATTTTTGTTATTGTTGGTTCGTAATGGGTGCGTCTGTCAAAAATAATACGTTTATGAGCTTTTACGAGGATTATAGAAAAATTACTTCTCAAAATACCAAACAGAAAACATTTTAGCTTTGTATAAAATTGGAACAATTTCTAGGTGCAATAATTTTCAGCTGATAGGAAGCCAAAAAATGGATTTCGTTTTGTCGTTAACTAAAAAAAATAAAAATAAGGCTGTGCTTTTTCATGGTAACTCTGGTTAAAATCGAGCTCAAAAAGTTCTGGTCACCATGCGTATTACATTTTAATTTCCATGCGGAAAAGAGGGTCGCCTGCGGTGGCGTTCGTTGGCCTAAGTTTTACCGGTAGCTATTTTTGTTTTCCTCTGCCAAATAACTCTTTGTTTTACGCCCTTTTGAAATCGAAACACTTCTCACGGCGCTAAAATAAAGAGCCTTTGATCATTTCTGGGTGTGAACAATTGAGCCCGTTTCGGTTTGGGCATTGTAAATATCTCGAGAAACGAAAAAAAATGGAAATCTTTCCCCGCTTGTTGAGGGGGTTTTTTTGCGGGGGTCTGAAAAATTCTCAGATAGTAATGGTTTGATTCTTTGATAAATCATAAGTTCGTGAAAAAATGGCTAATCGTTTTAAAAACGTTATGCGGAAATGTTAGTCTGTTGCTTTGATGTACTATCCCGGTTGCCGGTAAATGCAACGTTTAAAAAAAAAAACGTTCTTTGTGACACTGATTATTGACAGATAGGACAGGGAACAATTATAGACCAGATAACAGGAACAAGCTTTTCCGTTAATTGAGAGCAAAAAACAATAAAGAAGGAAAACTTTAGATTAATGGAAAACGATGGAGGAAATATTAACGTCCAATTCAGACCAGAGGAAAAAAAGTGAATCCGGAAAAAGATTTTCTATGAAATGCGAACAAAGAGAAGGAAAAACTAAACGAGATAAAAATTGGTGATAAAATCGGTGGTGGAAGCATGCTAGAACAAACATCAATTCGTTATATCCCCCCCCCCCCCCAACCCCCCCACCCCCCACCGCAGGGGTTGGGTAGCGCCGTCAGGTGCCACCGATCACGGAGTGCACTGTATGTTTTTACATAAAGGTTTCTTTTCGCAGCTTCCCTTCGGCCCCTAGCTGCAACCCCTTTCAATTTTTTTTTTTTTTTTTGTTTTTACTGTACCTCTATTCTTTATTTATCTTTCTTCCCAGTTTGCTTTCAATTAGCACAAACTGGAAGGTTTTTTTCCACTGTTACACCTTTCCAGGACCTATTTACTCTCAATTTCCCTTTCCCAGGCGGATGAATACTTACATTATAGGTCCCAGTGCATGGGCTTTGGTCTCTAAAACTGCTACATTCCATTCCCATTCCATTCGGTTTTATTTCTTTCAAACGGTTCACAGGAGAACGTAACTAAATAACGATCAAATACAGGAACAACTACTTCGTTCATGGCTAGTAAGTATAATTATTTTTCTTTTGCTCAGTGTACCAAACCCTATAGCTGTTAAAAAATTACTCTAAAATGAAACAGCAAGAACATGTACTAAATGTCATGTTGGAGTGTAGTTTACTTTTCCAAAACGAATTCTTGAGCGGCTATTGCATAGGTATGCATGAAAATGTGTCAAAATCCAGGAGGGATCTCGTTTTGTTACCATTTTTTAATGGGAAAAATGTTTGAAAGATAATTCAGTTATTTGCTGAAAGGGGTTGTCACCTTTTTCTGTTTACCTTGGACATACATCAGGAAGATGAGTTCTTTTCATAGCTTTGCATTTGCCGATGTCCATTGCCTAACCTAAGTGGCATTCCAGGAACTCTATTTCTTTAATCATTCTCTGTCCCTAACAAACAATACAAAGCCTGAAATTCATATGGATTTTTATTTCATCTAAGAACGGAGTATGTTGTTTCCCTTCCCCTCCCCCCCGGAATTGCACTCCGAATATAAAAAGGATTTACAAATTATTCTTTTTTAATATATGAAATATGGGAACTGTATCTGTCGGTTGTGACTTGATGTGTATAGAAGAGTTGAAACTACCTCCCATAATTGATGACCTACGTAAGACTGTCCCAGTTCAGCGCACTTTTCCTATGGCATCCTGCTAAATAAAACGTTTTTGGTATAATCTTATAAGTGTGTAGTACAACTGATCTTGAATGAAAAGCAGTTTTATACCAAAAGCGAACGAACTTGACTCAAAGTTGACAAACCATCACTATGAAAGGATAGACAGTAAGGCAAAGGTCTATCTTCCCACAGTGACCAAAATAGGTCAACTGTATGAAAACTGAATATAAACTTAAAGTCAGAACATTATTGTAAACTGCCAAACAAATTTTTACTCTTGTTGAAACCAGACAGCCTTTGAAAAACAAAAACAAGAGCCAAAAGCGGAATTTTGATCCTTCCAATTTGTTGTTTTTATTTCGAGCAATTATGTGGAGGAATGTCCTTGATTGCATGAAACCATTGTGTCTGCGCTATTGCTAGTGGACGACGTCTGATTGTAATTTGATCATTGCATTCAGTTGCAAATTACGTAGTATTACCATCAGAGTTTGTTTTTAGCAGTCGTAAAAGGCTTCGTTGTAGTGGGTGCAGGAAGGCGGGAGAATTGAAACTTTAACGATGGTAGGTTTAGAATTTTCTAACGAACCAAGACGAACATGAGAAACGAGCGTTAACATTACAACCAAGGCGAGTAAAGAAAAGAAAAAAAACCTTTATTACGAGATGGGCACTAAAATCGACTACGATAGCCTGGCAGTTGGGCCATCACCCTTGTCTCAAATTAATTGGCCTTCAGGCTTTAAAGAACTTTACATGGGCGGAATGTTAGAGAGGACAAAAGAAAAATAAAAAAAAAGAAATGACCAACTGTTCTTGGTACTCCCCGTCCAGTTCCCTTCAACGAACCAGCTTTCTTATTAAATTCCTACGCTCTGCATGATCTTTCATCGACTTGATGGAAAATTCTTTAATACTTTTAAATCGTTTTCGTTATAATGTTCAAATGTTCCTAGAGTTTCTTACTGCGTCGACACAAATTTTCAACACAAACTGTCCTGGCCAGGTGTTTTGTGTCTCTGGGAAGCCTGATGCGGTCCATTGGCAAAACACCAAGGGACCGACGATTCCCTCCGGAAATAATCTTAGGTTTACTTAAATTGAATGGTTAAGCTTTGGAAAAAAAAGTTTACAAAACAACCCTCATTGCTTTGTCTAAATCTCAACCGTGGATTACAAAATCTATTTAGGGACCAGATACAAGTCTCTGGATTCCCTTGCGGATTCCGCGGTCTTCGAGGGAACTTTCGCAAAGCTGGAGCTGTTAATTGGGAGTGCATTTTTTCCAAAGCTAAGTGAAATCAATCAAAAGAAATTAAGGCTATTCCCCGGGGACGGGGATTCCGGACCGGGAATCCTTGATCCCCATGGTGTTGCCAAAGACCCTCTGGGTGGCTACCCGACAGAAGCCCAAAAACTCCATGTCCTTATTATATATGAATAGAAAAATGAACCTGTTTTGAGCTTAGGTTGTGTAAGTCAACGGGACCTTGAATGTGAAAGGGGACGTGCTCCACGTCCCTTCCTCGGAGAGGACAGTTGGCCCCTTTTTTGGGCCTATGTGCCCTCCATCCCCCTTTTCAAATGTGGTATTTGGAAGGATATACACTTTTATATTGGTTTGTCTGTCATTAGTATTACCTTTTTTCTAAAAGTAACCCTTTTTGCATGTGTTTAAAACTTTATTTGTGAATATTCTTATAAGTACGAATTATTATTATTATTATTATTATTATTATTATTATTATTGTATTTAGTTATTAATTATTGATTTATTATTATTGATTATTATTTTGGTGAAGGATAGATCTCGACTTCTAACGTTCAAAAAAACGTAAATTCAACAGGAACCATTATTATTAATCCAAAGCGCCACAACTAACTTAATGGGCTTGATTCCTTGAGGATTGTTTTCACTGTCACTCTAGATTTAATCTCTATAAAAAAAATAAACCTCAGATGTAGAGGATTTTCTGGAAAGAGAGAAAGGAAAGGAAATTGCCCCATTTTGTGATTTTCGCCTCCCAAGAGGCTTACAAACGGCACATTGGAACTGTTATATATCTTCCAATATGATGTATGAAATTTTTTATCACACCACGTGATTTTATATACAGCCATTAAGCTACAAATGTTAATATCGCAAGTCAACACTACTTTCGGGAATATCCCCGAAGGTGAATTATCACCGCGGAATAAAAAAAGGGGAATTTCAAGTGAAAGTGATAAATGGGATTGGTATACTAAAGATTATCGAACCCCCAGACCACAGTAAGCACTAAGCCCCAAACAAGTGAGTTAATATGTTAATTCCGAATCTGCCGTACTTATTTCCATATTATATAATATATATATAATAATATAATATAATAAATTACATATATAATATATATAATATATTATATTACGAAGATTTCATTATCATGGCATCTCTCATTAGGAAAAAAAATGTTAAAATTTCAAAAAGACAACAATAGCATCCACAGATTTTAATTCACTCTCAGGAGAGAGAGAGAGAGAGAGGAGGCCGAAAGAGGAAAAAATTGGTAGTTTCGAAACTGGACAACCAATTTTGACCACTGGCAACTAATTTCGAGGTTGGAACCAAACACAGATTCGATGGAAACGAGGAGGATGGGGGGGGGGTGGGGGGGGGGGGCTGTGTGTTTGTGTGATAGAGTGATAGAGAGAGAGATGAGAGAGAGAGGAGTGAAGGAGAAGGACATCATGGATCATTTCCGTAAAAAGAGAGAGTTCAACCGCCCTTGAAAATAAAAATTGATCCAATCATTGCCCGATGGACTCTCCAGGCCTTGGATTCATACGGATTTTGGCATTTTGGGGAAAGTAGTCCCATTTCGTCCTTTAAACAGGCCCAATTTGAAAACTGGGGATTCTAGTATCGGCCTTCCTATATTAAAATTAAAACCTTCAAAAAAAATAAAAAATAAATAAATAAATACTCACGCAGGAAGGGTTATTAGTAGGAGGAATATTAAATGCAAAAATTAGAGACAAAATATCCCATTTGATCTGAGGGTGGAAGGCATTTCGGCCTAATGAATGGGCCACCCAGTTTTCCTCCAGTCTCCTAACGGGGTAGGACCGTGGGCAAGGTTCCCCCTGGGTAAAACCAGGACCTTGGGCACCACAGTTAAAGATGGGACCACTCCAAGTTTCTTCGGTATTGCCACTTTTAACATTGCATATTTTCAGATACCGCCGCCAATAAGTTAACCACCAGCTCACACCACACTCACACATACAAACACACGCCATACTACACCCACATATATATACGTAGCCTTTACATTTACTAATATGGGATTCTTATCACATTACCCATGATTCATATATATATGTCAAATATATATAATATATATATATAATTATATATATATATATATATATATATATATATATATATATGTATTGTCATTGCATTAACCTAACAAATGGCCTTTAAAATGTCACAGCAGTCCTGATTTCTCCTCTGGTTTGTCCCCTGGTTCGAATCCAATGGGAGGGACCGAAAAACTATCATCAACTAAAAAATTCCCCTTGCAGTTAAACATACAGAAAATATATTTAATTTCCGGGGATCGAGCGAATGGATATTAAAGGTACACTTTGTAAGCTTAATGGATACTAAATATATACAATATATACATTAATATATATATCTTATAATATATTATATATATATATATATATATAGATATCATTATACATATATATGAATACATAACACCTTTCAATAATATATATTAATAATATATTATAATTATCCTATATATATATAAATACATACTATATACAAGATCAATGACCCAGGTTTCACAGTTACAAATGGTTCCAAAAAGCTTTCTAACGCTTGTTCTATTCTCACTTCTTACTTTGGGCTCTTTCAAACATGCAGCCATGGCCCGTCGGTTTCTAACGCTTTTTCCGTGATCTACCCTAGTTGTTAAAGTTTGTTCTCATATTTCTTTCTCTGATTCCTCTTCATCGTTTTTAAGTTTAAATTACCACATTTTTTAACGAGTCTGGCGTCATTTCTCTAGTGGGACCAAATCCCTTTGTCTAATCTATTTTTTACTTGGGTTATTTTTTCTTTTAATGGCCAACCTTCATTTCAATTAATTTAGTTATTATCATTATTATTATATTATTTAAAGTAGATGAAACCTATTCACATAAAAACAAAGCTCATAGGGGCCACTGACTTGAAATTCAAGCCTTCCTAAAGATGTTGATTTGTCAACCACTCCCTACCGCCAAGACCCCACACTGAAGCAGGTAACTGATCACTCAATACCAGAGACCATTGGGATTTTTCATAGCATTGTGGGAGCGCGGAAACCCGCGAAACATACTGCAATGGTTCAGTATGCCACTATAACTATGGCACTATACCGGCGGGACCACCAAGGTAACTGCATTTATCAGTTGTATCAACCCTGTTCTTGACTTAGCGTTATTTCTGTGCAAATAATTCATCTTGAATTTTAAATAGCTTCTTATCTGTCACTCAACTTCCAGGAAGTGTTACGAAGGTATTTTCAGGAAGGAGGGTTCGAGAACTGACCATCGTTTGTAAAAATAAGTAAGTAAATAAAATGAATGAATAAACTTACCCACTGGTGCTAGGAATGAATAATAACAGAAAAAGCAGTTCCTTGTTTTAGAATCATTGCCATCCAGATTAAGAGAGAAAAACCCTCGAATGCTGAGTGTTTGGCGTTCGTTTCAGTAAGAGGGTGGGAAACGACGAATTCACCATTTAATCTTTGGGCATCTTTGCTTGACGAGGTTTGTAAACGGGCCATCCAAGTGAAGGTCTTTTATTCCTCTATGACTTTAGTCCATTTTCAATTTCTTGCTTAAATTGTTTGTCACTCTTCCCTTTCTTCTTCCCTTCCCCTTATCTCTTCGTCCTATTGATCAACGTTACGTTATCTTGATCACAGTAAAAAACCCACGTTTTCCTTCCTTTTGTTTCCGCGCATAATCTGCATTCATTTACATGTTTTCGTTTTACCATCAAAACCTCGCCCCACCCTTACATGTCTTCATTAACATTCTGGACCGCTGTGTGAATATCCATAAACCTGCAAAAAGGGAAGATAAAGAAAGTTAAGCAAACGGGTAATACACACACACACACCACACCACACCACACACACACAAGCCACCAGATCCATAAAGTTCTCTTCCTCTGTTCTGAATAGCGTTAATTGAAAGTTACAACTTAAAAAAAAAAGTAATTTAAAGCCGAGCATTATCATGAAATATAATACTATTAACTCGTTAAAACCATCCAGAGACTGAAAAAAGGGCTGCCGGAAACAGTTTCGTTTCCAACGAGGGCTGGAAATCAAACGAAAAGAAAAAAAAAAAAAGAAAAAAAAAAGTCAATGGAGATTAAATCACGAAAATAAATCAGGAGGAAGCCTAGAAAATTGCCCATAAACTAGTGAAGTTAATGACAAAAAAATTTAGGAATTTAGAGTTATTTCATCTTTGGATACTTGTTTGTGTAACAGCGTCTACCTCTTGTGTTACTAATTTTAATCTTCCCTGATAGATAACCTTTATGTTAAGGTCCAAAAATGCCATTAATCCAAAAATGCCCGTAAGTGAAAGTCAAATAGTATTCCTAATT
Source organism: Macrobrachium nipponense (assembly GCF_015104395.2). Lineage (NCBI taxonomy): Eukaryota > Metazoa > Arthropoda > Malacostraca > Decapoda > Palaemonidae > Macrobrachium > Macrobrachium nipponense. Next base: position 2,730,801 of record NC_061090.1, on the reverse strand, counting down.
AAAATTCTAACTTTCAGGCTTTTTTATTTTTCAGGTGCCCGTCGTGATTGAATGATTTAAGTAAAGAAGCAAAGGTACTAAAGAGTACACTCATAGGATCTCTTTGGATAGGAAGGCATTCCACGATCTGTGCATCAACATTTTCCACCCCAAACATATCAGATTTTTTAGTTGAATATAAACCTTAGATACTGCGATTTTGTTCTTTCAGGATTACGCTTCTGGAACAGACTGGACTCTGAACACATTCATTGATCAAAGAATCTGTTCAGATGAGTTCAAATGCAACGCTGAAAGGATATATGCTGTTCCCTGAAGGTCATGAAATCGTTTTGAATGATTTCGAGAAGTAGCAATAATATGACCTGTTTGAGTACCAAATTTGATGCGCAACCACATCTCTGATGGAAAAAATAGCCGAACACGAACTTACCTCAACATTTCTAAAGAAAATTCTCTCTCTCTCTCTCTCTCTCTCTCTCTCTCTCTCTCTCTCTCTCTCTCTCTCTCTCTCTCAGTTACTTAAGCAACAATGGTTTTAACAGAGACACCTTTCAAATTCTGGCCTGACTCACTTGTTCCGTGCACAGGGAAATGATCCCTTGATTATAAAAGCAAGCTTCACTCCTTGCTGACCAGTCTGTTCCCGGTTATGGGCCTTAACGAGGCTTCGCACTTTGCCCTAAAAGCAGCGAAAGGGGCAACGTTTATTCTCTATCTGATTTCTGAAACTTCTTCGCCTTCTTTAGGCTTTGGGTGTTTTCTGCTTTTGTCTGGAAAGCAGACGATATTAAATAAAGATCATGATTCAAATAAACATCATTACTGCGATTATTATTATTATTATTATTATTATTATTATTATTATTATTATTATTATTATTATTATTATTATTACAAGATTAATTTGAATTACTCTTTTTGCTCTCATCTGCAAATCTAACATATCCCAGCGCTGCCACCAAATCTGTTACCAAAAAGGGAACATATTGTTAACACTTACCTGTAGGTGTTGATAGACGGCCGAAGTGGTGCCTTCCCTTTCTCTCTCTCTCTCTCATTCGCTATCTCACTTCCCTTCTCTCTCTCTCTCTCTCTCTCTCTCTCTCTCTCTCTCTCTCTCTAGAGAGTTCGTAAAAACCAAGCTAAAATGGATGAAGTTCACAGCTCTAGTTTAGTGTTGATTTCGTCGTTAAGAATTCACCTAATGGCTTCACCCTTCTCCACAATTCCATATACGACGAGACGTGAGTAGAATCTGTAAGTAGTTATTCCATTTCAATTACTAAAGCAATTACGAACTTTGATCCTATAATTGTCAAATACTCCAGAGAAGAATATTTAAGAGACTGGTGATGGCCCGGAAGCATTCTGTATTTAAGATTTAATCCAGCGTTCACATTTCATTCAATTATACCGAGTGAGGAGCAGATTATCCTTTTATGAATATCGAAACAATGGTTACGACTACATCCATGTGGGGCGAGGATTAGCTCTTTGACACCCTCCCATTCTGATGATTGCATTTAATGGAGTAGTTGTTTCTCTCTCTCTCTCTCTCTCTCTCTCTCAGGTGTATATTGTATCGAATGTATACCGAAAAGTATGGAATTTCCTTGAAGTTACTTGTATATATCAGATTTTCATTACTAGTTTGAACACTGAATAACAATATATTTACCCAAATCAATCAAACCCACACATGTATATATATATATATATATATATATATATATATATATATATATATATATATATATATATATATATATATATATGTGTGTGTGTGTGTGTGTGTGTGTGTGTGTGTGTGTGTGTGTGTATGTTTGATTTAGGTAAATACATTGCTAGACAGATCAGAAAACCTTCCTATCACCAAGTTTTGGGTAAAAGTATTGTTGCCGACTATTTCTGAGAATCACAGCATTACTCAGTACTAGCAAACTTACCCATCTACGATGGGTGATAAAATACGGGTGCAGAAGTGAAAAATTTATATGTACTATTTGTTCAGCAATACTAAAATAAGGGCGATTTTTATACATACCTACTACAGAACCTCTTTGTACACAATATTATCAGTTTGTCCACAACTTAATTTCAAGTTGGCAGAGTTAGTTGTTCTGCTCATCGCCACATACAGTTGGCCATTCGTGAACATGGGTGACGGCAGAAACACACCAACACGATCCAAAGTCTGGCCCTGCGACTTGTTTGCAGTGAATGAGAAGGCCAGGTTGATGGGAAACTGCCCGTGCCGTAACTGGAACGGAACTGGTTGTCCGAAGGCATCAGAGGAATCCGGGGGATGAACAGACGTTTGCCCGTGTGAGGGCCCGTTGCTATCACTGCTTTGATGACGTGGGAGTTTAGCTCCATAACGGTGTACCTTGTTCCGTTGCAATGTCCATTGGCAGGATCGAAATTCCGAAGCAACATTACCGGGCAGTACTTCTTCAACGTTATTTTGTGCACTGGCAGTCCCGATGGATTTAAGTTATTCAAAAAATCTTGCGGATATTGATGATAATTTTCATCTTCTATTGTGTCCGAGCTGAAATATTCGCGACTTTCTCCGCGGAAGTTGTACAGAAATCATATATGAAAAATCGTAAATTTACTAAGTCTACGGGCATAACCAACCTCGTTTCACGACCAGAAACAGCTCCGTTTCAGGGAATCCCTTCTCACCCCCACCCCTTACAAAGAGGGGGTTAGGTTGGATGAAACCCCATTACAAACCATCTTAGGGGTCCCTACCATAACCCTGCCAAGTTTCATGCCCATCTGACCAGCCGTTTGGCCGCGATTGAATGGTAGACAGACAGATATTACGCCCATTATATGAATGCAGTTATGAAATGTTCTTACAAGGACTGCTTGTTTAACTTACTACAGCATAATAAAACAACAAGCAGAAGAAGAATAAAAACAAGTGGGTCTTCGAAACAACTGACGATCGTCTTAAAGACGCAGACGTAAAATCCCTCAAAAGGTACGGTCCTCTTTTCGCTGATCTCTGGCGAAATGTGTTCTCCTGTAAATGGCTGACGCAGGACCAGCCCTCGTCGTCAAAGGCTTTCATGAGATGGTAAAGGATTCGTGGCACTCGTTCGAATCCTTCCGAAAAAAAGGAATGGGATCATCGTAAAGCTTAGCTTCTCTTTATGAGATCTACTCTTATGCTCTGCAGCCTCGTAAAAAGATTCTTTATGAAGAGCAGATGAGGAAAATTCCGTTTTTATAGAATGTGAGAGATTTGCGCTCTACTTTTCTTCAGTCTGTACTGCTCGTCCCTTTTTTTTTAGTTGCAAAACTATGAAGGCTATTTGTTGACGAAAATTTTCTTTATCAGTAAGCATACTATATTCGTAGTTTCTCATCGTTCAGGTTTTTATATTAGTTGTTTGACACATGTAATGAAGGAACTCATAAAATCACGGAATAAGGTCAAGAAACATAGTTTTATAATGCAAATGTTACAATCGTATACCAAAATGTTTGAAATTTCAATCTGTTTACATACGTATATATATATATATATATATATATATATATTATATATATATATATATATATATATATATGTATAAGTATGTATGTATATGTACGCACTTATGTACACACACACACGCACACACACATATATATATATATATATATATATATATATATATATATATATATATATATATATGTATATATATATGTTATATATATATAAATATATATATATATATATATATATATATATATATATATATATATATATAAATAAAGGTTTTTGCCACGAAGGCAAAAATGAAAAGCGATCTCGCTTTTTCATTTTTTCCTTCGTGGCAAAAACCTTTATTTATACATAACATCACGTTTTATATATTTCGTGATCAAGTTATCCGTATATATATATATATATATATATATATATATATATATATATATATATAGTATGTATGTATGTATGTATGAATGTATGTATGCGTGTGTCTATGTGTGTGTAGTCTACATTAGTTCAAAGTGGTCTTGACGCATTTGGTTTAAGGAAGAATAGTATATCAATAAGATTATCTATAGGAAGAGAAATGAAGTGGTCGACATTGTTCCTAAAAGAATAATTGAGCGTAAATTTTCCATGAATTTCTCCTATTTCCCGTCTTCATTATTTCAGAATTTCTAAACAAGAATAAGAATGAAATAAAAAGACAAATCCATGTTCAGTTTTTCGCGGAAAATAGCTCTCTTTCTTTTGAACGCTCAGTTTTGTTGTTTAATCATTTTTGAGATTTTAAAGCAGAATTCCTTCAAGCGAAATGACTCGCTTACAAAACAGTTTTTATAGCTATCGATGAGAACAAGAAATTTATACTGGAAAGTATAACGCAGCATTCAATCTGTCCGGTATGCAGTTACCAAATAAGACAGTCTAAATCTTAAAAGCAAATAACGGGTAAAACCTGCGACGTCACTACATTTCAAATCTGTGGGGGAAAAAAGGAAGAAAATCTTCCCCCTTCGCTCAGCACTTCATAAGTGGCGCCCCGAAAGTCCCTCGGCCGCCGAAGGAATTGCCTCGTCCGCCAAACACTCGTGTCCTCTGAAGTGGGCGGAACTTTTCCTCGGGGCGGACACAGGAATATATTGCTCTTCGCGTCACGCATGTGGGGAAGGACATTCCGTCTGCAGTGTTAGGACTCCAAGTTCGTAAGCAGATGTGAACTCTCTTCTCTCTCTCTCTCTCTCTTTCTCTCTCTCTCTCGCCTAATGAAACCTCCCATTTTAGGGGCCGTGGGCTAACCTGCGCATGTAAATTTCTTAATTGATTTTTTGTATGCCGCGGTGATCTTCTTATTTATACACACGCACATATATATAGTATACATATAGTATATATATAGTATAATATATATATATATATATATATATATATATATATATATATATATATATATATATATATGTATAAAAGTGAATGTTTGTAGTATATTTGTAACTTTGTGCGCTGTAGAAATCCAAACCGCTTGACCGATCTAGACAAAATTTGGAATGTGACCATCAATTGACCCAACTTAGATAATAGGGTAGGACCTATTTCAAACCCGTACCCCACATTCCCCTTCCCTTTGTAATTCATGTAGCAAATAAACTCTGCAGGTTTTTCATACCTCATTACATGTATTCGAGACCATAGAAATATATTATTACAATGCTTTTCAGTCACACAGTAATACCTGGATAAAAGGTACAGTCACCATAGAAATATCTGGATAAAATGGAGTCACAACAGTAATACCTATACTCCAGCTACGAAAGGTTGAGACTCTCCTACAATAAGCGGCGTTGACACGCCACCCATCCTGCCAAACGAGGTATTTAATCCTAATCCAAAAAGGCGCACTTTCAGGATTAACCTCGAGGTTAAGGTTAATCCAGAAAGTGGACATATACGAGCGCACTGTCCAGCTATTTGCTTTTATTCACAAGTGACTTCGTTTTAAAGTAATATATGCCACATGTATGTATGCTTACGTTTAAAGTATGTACTAATACAAAAAGTATATATATGTACACATATACACACACATAAAAGTATATTTACGTACACACATGTATGCACACGTAAAATTTTGCATTAAGCAACTCGAAAAATGTACAGCAATAGTCTAGGTAGTATAACGTTTTGATCTGCGTGTTTTGCTTTTGTACCGACGAATGGAGGGAGGTGACAGACAATCCTCTTATAACTGCAGCCCTTGGCGGTCACTTCCCTTAATCATCCATACACGAAGAAATGGCAGCGCCGCTCAAAAATTTTGCCAAATCTACCAAATTGTCACCCTTTTTCCTGAAACGTTTGAACGAGTTCAAGAAAATATGGCAGCAGCGCTAATCACCCTCGAGTCTCAACCTTTCGTAGACAGAGTTTCCATAGATAAGAAGAACAGTCACCACAATGATACCTGGATGAAAAGGACTGACAGCACAGTAATCCCTGGATAAAATGGACAGTTATCACAGTAATGCCTGTCAGTTCACACATGACTGTTCGAAGGGTGAGCATTTCCACGGAAAAAGTAGAACTGTCAGTTGGACCATCAACACAAACCCTATCCCTCTCTTCGTCCTTTCCTTTCCACTTCCACCTCCCCCTTCCCTCTATCCTCCCCTCCCTATCCCTGCTCCTTCCCCCTCGTGTACATTGTCGTTCAGAGTTTTCCCGGGCAGCACCAGGTTGGTCAGCTAGTATATGTTCAAAGGGTGAACATTTGCATGAAAAAAGTAGAACTGTCAGTTGACCGCCGTCTACACAAACCCCTCCCTCTCTCCCTTTTCCTTCCTTTCCCCTTCTATCACCCTTACCTCCATCTTCCCCTTCCCTATCTCCTGCTCCCTCACCCTACATGTAGATTGTCGTTCAGAGTTTTCCCGGGCAGCGCCGGGTTGGTCTGTTAGTATATATATATATATGTAAATTTTTGTAGATATGTATGTATGTTTGTATATAAAATGTCTAAAACCACATGTACATTACGTGTTAAGTTAAGTATATCATAGTTTTACCAGACCACTGAGCTGATTAACAGCTCTCCTGGGGCTGGCCCAAAGGATTAAATATTTTTATGTGGCTAGGAACTAATTGGTCGCCTAGCAATGGGACCTACAGCTTATTGTGGGATCCGAACCACATTATATCGAAAAAATGAATTTCTATTACCAGAAATAAATTCTTCTGATTCCACCTTGGCCGAGCCGAGAATCGAACTTCGGACCACCGGATTGGTAGCCGAGCGCGAAAACCGCTTGTCCTCCGAGGAACTTACATTACGTGTCACTTAATACTGATTAGGGAAACCATTACGATCATTAAGATTGATGACGATGATCAAGCAAATAGCCTGAGAAATTCACATAAAAACCCGTTAATGACTGAAACCCATCAGGAAATTTCACTTCCCAGAATTTCCATTGCTAATCGCTTTTCAGTCTGTAAAGAATGAGAACCGGCAAAAAAATATAATGAAGGATTTTTGCGGTGAAGGTTCATTGATTTAATTAATTTTTTGTTAGCTGAGACTGAATCAGACCATCGCTTTGACCTTTGGCGTAGTTTCTCATTTTCTATGAATACTCATTATTTTAACCGAACTGGAAGTTTTATCTTCAGAAGCAAAAACCACGCGACTAAAATTTTCGAATTTCTTACCCTTCAATTGAAAGGGTCTCAGTTGAGATGAGGATACAGAGAGGTTGAGAAATTATTGCGACACACAGAACTGGGTTGAAGAAACAGCACTAAATAATGCTAATGCTTTATTCATCTTCAAATGGAAACGACAGTTAATGAAAGTAATTATTGACATTTTTTGCTTTCTATTTGCGTAAATAAAATCGATTAGGTTTCACTGTGCCATCGCCTTTTAACACTTTAAATTGATGACACATAATATATAAAGATGCCATATCGAAAGTTTTTCAACTTTTATAATGCAAAAAATACGACAAATAGAATAAAAAGCAAGGAATAAAAAAAAAAAAACAAGAGAGAGGAAAAAATAAGAAGAAGAAAGGATGGGCTCTGCTAACATCACATTAAACTGTAAAGCATTATTTTGCATTTTGCGAATTTATGTTATACGCATATCTATGAACATGAATTTACACGACTTTTCAAATACGTGAAATCTGGTTGACCGATTAATATGAAATACATAACAAGGTTTAAAAGATATATCCACAAAGACCTGTCAGTATGGAAGGGAAAATAGCCTCTTTAATACATCAATCTGATTCGTTACTCGAACTCTTTCCATGAAAGTTATATCATATCGGTTCAAAGAAGAGAGAGAGAGAGAGAGAGAGAGAGAGAGAGAGAGAGGAGAGAGAGACGAGAGAGAGAGCAGAGAGAGATGCAGATTGTATGGAAACGAAAGTAGGCAGACTAACATGTGAAACGTAATGACACAAATAGTATGACTTCATGTGAAGGATATGATCTGAAAACATACCATTTATTTGGGAAAAACTCTATCACGAAAATATATATGTATATAATGTTCTGAGGGGTCCACAATAATGGAAAACGTTAAGAGCTCGTGTATAATTTAAAAACACTTTACAAAGCTTTCGAACCCTTCCCTGGGTTCATCTTCAGTCCAAATCCATTTGGACTTAAGGTGAACCCAGGGAACGGTTCGAAAGCTTTGTAAAGTGTTCTTAAATTATACACGAACTCTTAACATTTTTTATTATTGTGGACCCCTTAGAAACATAGCATTTATTGCTGCAACTATTCTTCAGAATTAATGCGGGAGTCAACAAGGCTTTACAACATTTTGGGAACTCTCGTATGCCCACATTTATATTTATTTATCATTCATTCTTTTATACGTGTATATAATATATATATATATATATATATATATATATATATATATATATATATATATATCGAGCTACAATGTCCTTTAATATCTAATTCACTCTACCTGGAATTAATATAGTTTTCATATATGCTTAACGAAGGGGAATTTTTTTTCCGATAATAGATTTACCTGTACTTGGGCGCGAACGCAGGTACATTATAAATCCAGGAACGTCAGTGGAAGCTATAACCACCCACCACTGCGAGAGGCTTAAAGGTATATGTCGTCTCTCACCTCAAATACTTTCTCGCGCTGAAGTATTCGTTGGTTTGACTTATATATATATATATATATATATATATATATATATATATATATATATATATATATATATATATATATATATATATATATATACAAACACACACACACACATATATATATTTATTTTTTACTTAATGTAGTCTTAAAAACATAGAGTCAGTGTCAAAAGAAGGTAATTATAAGCGATGAATATGATGTAAAAAAATTCTATCTAAAAGGGAAGTAGGATTTCATGTAAGCCAAATTGCCCTCCCTGAGGTGTGCAAAGTAAAAGCTTTCCAAGAAACGCTCTCTCTAGCAAAAGTCGAAAGGAATAAGAGAGTGAGAGAGAGAGAGAGATGAAAGGGGGACACTGAATGCCTACAGACAGAACGCAGAAGTGTGTGAGTGAGGCTGTCCAAAATGGGACTTAAATAAACTCTGTGATGAATGTGACGAAAGGGAGAGAGGTGGAAGAAAGAGTCACGCAGGAAAAAGCTGCAGTAGCTTCACGAACCTTTTGAATATCTCAGGAGTGGTTTCACTCCATCTGAACAATCACGTCTGATTCTTTCTTCTCCCTTTCTCTCCCCCAACCCCTACCTGAGCTGCGGCCCACAACAGCCATCTAACAACTAAATCCATAAGAAATTTTTTTTTTTTTTTTTTTTTTTTTTTTGTTTTTTTTTTTTTTTTTTTTCGTCCCGTCTCGCCCAGTAACGAGATTCGAATACGGGTCCCCTAGTACTGAGTTTAGCGAGCTACCACCCCAGATACTAGGCCAGAGAGAGAGAGAGAGAGAGAGAGAGAGAGAGAGAGAGAGTGTGTGTTTGACGTTATAAAAGAAATTTAAAAGAATCCCTAAAAAAATAGCTTATGTCAAAATTAAAAAGGACGCATTGTTCATATGCGAATGAAAATGATTCTTTGGGTTATATTACCATTTATTAAAAAAAAAAAAACTAGTGTTATGCAACTATAGAGTAATCATCTGTAACTAAACACACACACATATATATTATACACATGAGTATGATTGTATGTATGTATGTATGTATGTATGTATGTCTGTATTTATGTATGTTTATCTGTGTATTTGTTTTTCTGGTTCAGTTTCTGAACCAGTCTTTCTTTTATTTTCATTCAGTGCCATTACACAAGTGAAACCCTTAACACTGGTAACACTTCTACAATTCTCAGCATTTCATTCTTACAGTTTTTCAAGGCAACAAAGAAAGACTCCTACACTACTGCTCCGCTAATTCATTCTTAAACTGGTAACTTTCAGTTTCTCTTAATCCATAGCCATCCGGCTGTATGAAGCAAGTACACATTTAAAGTATACATGCGAGAATAGCCAGAAAATTCAAAGTTAAAATACCTAAGGCCTGAATATTTCTCCACGAATCTCTCGACTCCAGCCAGAGAGAGAGAGAGAGAGAGAGAGAGAGAGAGAGAGAGAGAGAGCCTCAGGGCACTCTGCGTCCAGGGCAATCTCTAGCTAGAGTTTCACTTCTCCCCTGAATTCAGATTGATAAACCTCGCTGGTCACAGCTTCCTTGGGTACCCGAGGGGTGACGATGGTTTCCGATATTTTGCATCAACGCAGGTACCGGGATGGAAAGTAAATATTGAACAGAACGTGATCAGGAATGAAAACAAGAAATATTTCATGTAAGGAAACTGCCTCGTTGGAAGGTATTTTGACCTGAATAGAATAAATCTCTCGTCTCTCATCGAAAAGTTGGACATTAAGAAATAGCTAAACCTCAACATACTCAGAAAAGCCATTTTCCAATGCAGCATATGGTTTCACTTATGGCATCTTTAGGTCAACTTCCCTCTGATTGACTCGTCACTCGTCAGCATTGCTTCAGTGCGCGTCCTCTCTGCAAGTACCCGTATCATAAAGATGTCTAAAACTTTTCATGCGCACATCATAAACATGTTGAATATAGTCAGAGACTTAATTGGTAGTGCTAATCTGAGCTTTCATAGCTTTACCCAGTAATTGCTGAAGGTTCACTCTCGACTTGAGGTCCTATTTGTGAAGCATTTGCTATAAGTTGCCGACGCGTATTTAGTGACATGTTTAATTGTAGTGTGGACGCAAGTTTAGCTTAATTTTTTTTTTATTCATTTGAGGCTGTGGTGTTCAATTTAAATCTTGCAGTTATATTCCTAAAATCTATATCGCGATACACTTCTCACTAGCGTTGATCAAATGCTCATGGCAGCGATTTCTTTTATCTAATATGCGTACATCTATACATAAAAATAAATAATTTCGAGAGGCATCAGAACTAAAACTATACTCTGTTTTTTTCATCTGTCTATCCGCCTGTGGTGTTTTTGTATGGTAACACTGCGTCCGGGCTTTAGATAGTTACATTCAGCTTACATTCAACGATTATAATAACAATATCTATTTCGAATATTAACGGTGTAATTCGCATACAGTAAATTATTAAAACACTTTCAGTTGCAAATGTACACCCAGATATCCTTTTATTTACCTAAAACTTACACATAGCGTAACTATCTGAAGCCCGGGACGCAGTGTTACCATACAAAAACACCACAGGCGGCTGGACAGATGAAAAAAAAAAAACCCAGAGTATAGTCTGTAATACTTTTGGAAAAGTCGACGATCATAATTCGCTTCCGATCAAAAGCGAAACCGAGATCGGGAGACGACCAGGTGGGATCAGCAAAACTCGAATGATATTTATGGCATCGAATTCGTTCCAGGAGGAAATTACTTCCGGCGTCAGGGACGAAAAATGACTCTCGTTTGTGTTTTTACGATGGATCTCTTTTCCTTTTCTTTCAAATCATTTCTTAATTAATATGTGGGCTTACTGTGGCGCCACTCGTGACGCGGTATCAAATCTTTTTCCTAATGCTACAGTTTTACGGATGATATTGGAATGAGTCATTTATTTGATTAAAATCATGGAAATTCATGATCACAGACAACGTAGAGAAAAGTTTCTATCGATTATTTGTGGGATCATGATACTCAAATCCATAATCAATGAAAGTTTTTAATCAGGAATTACGCAAGAGGATGAATTAACCGTCATGGCTTTTCAGCAGTTGGGTTATAAATAAATCATTTTATCTTCCAGTTACATGAAAATGATCAAAATGGAGTTCTCAATTTGTTCGCAACATCAATTAACTCACTATTGTTTTATTTTATTGCGCGATTTCAATTTATTTCACAAACTATGTCTACCATATTCTCTTATAAAAGCTTATTCTTCGTTCGAACATGCATCATTTTTCCTATAATTTCACAAAGTTTAGAACCTGCAAAAAATTTACGTCTTGCTGATGTATTTGCCATCTGCTGACTTTGCCTTTACATAATCTGTGTAATCTCACAGTCCGTGTCAGTGTTATTTAGATTACCATTGACTGTTGACAAATAAAAAACTATTAATAGTTTCTCAGAATAAAAGAAAGGTAAAGATTCCTTTTCTCTCCTATTAACTGCCTTTCATCACGATTCTCAAACTTACTTCCTATGGGGCTTCTGTCATTGCAAACGTTATTTCCTTTCTATTTCGAATCTGTCAGTTCTGAAGCATTTTTTTTCTTTATTTTTCTGCTGTCCGAGACCAAGAATCTATTTCCTTTGGTCGACGATCTATCTCTTCTGCTTTCATTTCAGCCGTAACCAACTGCAGCCAGTCCATTCAGTTCTTGAACCTTCCAGGAATCCAGAGTTTCAGGTGAATAATTCTATTTTAAAGTCCTGTTTGATGTCAGCGTTAGACAGCTCTGGTAACTAATGCTCACGCATAGAAACGTCAAAATTGGAAACTATATGTTTTTATTTTGCAAAGTCAGATATATTTTTCTTACTGGTATTTTCTTTTGCTCTTACTCTTTATTGATGCACTTTTCCCGATTTGTTAAGTCTTGAACATCTGTTTGATGTAAGCCGCTTGTGTCTGTTGCAACAAATGAGATTTGCTCCGCCAACGTCACATTATTTACTGCTCATGTAGATGATAGTTTGCTCCATCATGCCTGCTGAAACATTACTATATTTTCTTTTATAAATGAATCTCATTTCCGCTCTCTTTCTCTTATGGGACAGTAAACAAACCATTGATGTCAAACACGGATCTGTAGATGACTGAAAATGAATATATCTGAAAAAAACAGTGAGAGAAAAAATAAAGAAAGCGAAACGTATCCCGATGTTCAAAATGATTCGATTGTAGGACGAAGGGGAAGAAAATGAAGCATTTTCCGCGATGAGGAGAATTTCCTGGTCGTTGACTGGGAGTTTTAGAATGAGAAAACGTGAAAAACTTTTACTATTTAGCTTTTGAAGTGAGCATCGGCATATTAATTCTGACTCCAAAACACTCTGTTATGAGAAAATGGCAAATGTTGTTTCGTTCGTCTCTTATGACGTTCATCTCTTATATTATGTAATTCCTTTCAGTTGGCTGCATCACGCTCTGGAATTCAGCCTTATTTTAACTCTCCTATTTTCTTGGCTATGATCACGTATGCATCGATGGACACGCGTCTATTCAGGCTACAGT
>NC_061090.1:2687570-2712570 GCF_015104395.2 Macrobrachium nipponense | reverse complement strand
TAATAATAATAATAATAATAATAATAATAATAATAATCCTCTGGGAGTATGATATCAGAACTTGCAAATAGACCAAACGCGACGTTGATTGACAAAATCAAGAAGAAAGTATCACTCCCTGATTTCTTAATACCATGGGACACCAGAGTTGAAGAGAAAGAAAGGGAAAAAATGGATAGGTATCAAGACCTGAAAATAGAAATAAGATGGATATGGGATATACCAGTGGAAATTGTACCCATAATCATAGGAACACTAGGCACGATCCAAGCCATACCCTGAAAAGGAATCTGGAAAAACTAGAGGCTGAAGTAGCTCCAGGACTCATGCAGAAGAGTGTGCGCCTAGAAACAGCGCACAGAGTAAGAAAAGTGATGGACTCCTAAGGAAGCAGGATGCAAGCCGGAACCCCAGTCGAATTGGAGGACTGTGGTAGACAAAAAAAAAAAAAAAAAAAAAAAAAAAAGTAGACGGATAGTTAGGTAGATATAGGAGATAAAGGACTCTGGATATTTACGCAGGCTTAGTCTAGTCTGGCAGCTAAAATGGTGAGATAAACAAATTTGCTCAAACAACATAAAGCACATGCCGAATGGCCAAGATATTTGTCATACGAAATTCGTCTTCCAGTTTAGCCAAGGTACAAAGTAAATTAGGAATTAAGGCCATAAGATTAATAAAAGATGGATGGTTTTTATTCTTATAAATCAGTAAAATGAATAAAATCTAAACAGCAAATTGTGGAACAATAAGCAAACCAAAATAGAAAGTGAATTTTCACCAGAACTTCATCACGAAACAGTTATAAACGAGACCTGTCCATTTCAGAAAGGGGTCAATGAAACTGGAGAGTCACTTCCAGGAAGAAGTCGTCAAAGGCAAATTCATTTCGTCATTCCAGTCAATTATTTCCTTCGCACATTTTGCGTCTGTGTCAGGCACCAATTTCTAGAGGCCATATTCTGTTACGCTGTGAAATTATTCAAAACGATTTCATGACCGTGAGGGAACAGCATATCCTTTCAGCTTTGCATTCAAATTCATTTGAATAGGTTCTTTGTTCAGTGATCGTGTTCAAAGGTTCAATCTGTTCCAGAGGCATGGTCCTGGAAGGCAAAATCACTTTATGTAAGTCACAGTCGATTAAAAAAATTGACATTTTGTGTGGAAAAGGTAATGGATAGATGCGTGAATGCCTTCGTGCTTGATTTGAAATCACGTTAGTTAGCCGAGGAAAGCCTTCAAGTCATAATTTTATTAGTATTACGATATAGTTCGCTTGTGGCAACTGGGGACTAAACATGAAGGTTGCTACTTATTGAAATTTGAAATGAGTAACTTAAGAGGATACACTATTAAACGAGTATCCAAAGAGGAAATAGGCTAAACTCCAAATATTTTACATCATTAACTTTAAATTACGGAGTTTTCTTTACCTTCCTGTTTTACGTGATTCATTTCCAGCGCCTCTTTTTCTCTTCATTAACTCCAACTCTTCGACTCGTTTCGGCAGCTCTTTCAGTGCCTGGGTGTTGACGGCGGGATAGTATTAATATTTTAATAATAATGTTCGCCTTTACCTGCTTAGTTTCTTTTTTGAAGTTGTAATCTGCATTAATCTTATTCAAACAGAAGGTTACCCAACAGATCTGTGTGAATTTGTGAGCATGGTCAACTTTCTTTATCATTCCTTATAGCAGGATTATGACATATTTTTACTGGTCTATAGCGTCATGAAATCGTTTAATGGAGAAGAGTTTTCCTGGAACTAACGTTTAAATGATGCAAGATTATACAGGGGAGCAAAAGAGCGAAAACATGTTAAATGTGATTAAACTAAAGTAACGTTAATTATGTCGACGAGACAAAGGAAAAGGAAAAGTGACACGATGTAATCAAGATATAAAATGATTAAAGGTATAAAGCGGAAGACCTTTATTTGGATGTCTCTTTAAATCTTGTCAACAAAGAAGTTGAAGATTTAAAGCGATTTTCGTTCACTCTCTCTGAACAAAAGCAAATGCTAAAAATTCAGCTCTTTCGTTCTTAATCTGCATCTAATGATTCTGAAACAGGTAAATGCTTTTCTAATGTTATTTATGCCTGTCATTAGTAGTTTTTTTTCTTGTATTGAGATGTGTCATTCTTAACCCCCTTGAAACACTTCACACAGGAAAAAAAACAAAAAAAACTTTAATTTAAAACGAACTGTTCGCAGAGAATACGCTGAGTAAGAATGGTTGAAGACACGAGATATGCATTGAAACGAAGAATTTGATTTAGTAACTACAGAGAAAAGATGAAGCTAGATTCGTGTAAAGGTACATAATTAGGAAGTATAAGGAGGATCCAAGAGAAGGAGTATGAGAAAAAAACTACTAGGTAGATTATGGGAAAAGTGTTTGAACGGACGTGCTATGCAGTTTCGTAAGTGCCAAAGTAAGTGACAATAGAACAAGATGAAATTTTTTTGTAGCCACTCGAAACTGCAGAAACCGGGTCATTGATTTTACACAGACACACACACACATACAAATATATGTATATAAACATACGCGCGCACACACACGCAAATATATATATATATATATATATATATATATATATATATATATATATATATATATATATGTATGAATTATCAATTTGCAAATGGGGATATATTTCATGTTTTCGGTCTCGAGATCTGCAAGAGCTCAACAAAACGAGCATGATATTTCACCTAGAAATTAATAAATGTTATTGAGCTGCGTCAAAAGTTCCATTTTCGAAAGGACATAGGATAAATAGTTATGTAGATTCAGCCGATAGCGGCGATAAAACCTTCAGCAACGCCCCGCAGACAATTCTTTTACAGGAAATAAAATGTTTTTAGGTAAACGGACTTTTTGAGCTCGATTTAACCAAAATAGTAAAGAAAAACACGGACTTATTTTCTTTAGGTTAAGAAAACAAACGAAATCAAATTTGTTCTTGTCAATCGAAAATTGTATGCATGAGAACTATTTCCTTTTACACACAGAACAATTTTTTTCTTTATTTGTATCCGGGAGATATTTTCTTTGGTCTCGTAAAAGCCCATGGGCGCATTTTTGTGGAGTCCATTACGAACTCACCACCCGGATCCCCCACGCCCCCCACCCCCAAAAGGAGAAAACACAGGAAATATAACACAGGAAATTCTTATCTCAGAAAATAAAATGGTTGCTGTCAAAGGGACCTTTGTATATCGAGGTCTACGAAATGCAATTAAGAATACAAACGTAATACCTTTTTGTCTCTTACTTTGTGGTAAAAAAATAAGATAAAAACGTAAAAGTAATTCTGTGCTTATGTCGGCTACCTACCAAATTTTCCTTTAATTTGTCAATGGTCATAAAAATATGTTAAAATTTCGGGTACCCTTTTCACATGACGTGTTTTTAAATTACACTTGCTGGACGTGTAACTGTATTACATGCTCACAGAAACACCGAACACAAACATATTACTTACACACACACACACACACACACACACACACACACACATATATATATATATATATATATATATATATATATATCTATATATATGTGTGTGTGTATGTATATATACAGATCAACTTATTAAATATTATTTTCATCTTCCTAACCCACCGATAAAAGTCGGCGTATTATATGCAAGAAAATCTCTAGAATATATAAACATATATATATATATATATATATAATATATATATATATATATATATAGTATAGTATATATATATATATATATATATATATATATATATATATATATATATATAAAATTCCAACAGTCAAGTGACTAGCGAATCCTGCTAAGTAAATTCCTCGTCACCAGAGGATGGGTAAATTTGTCTCGATCGATCGAGTTCACGGTAGTTATCATAAGGTTATACTAACAAGCCTATTTTAAGAGGGATTTGAAACTGTCCTAACATTTGTTGTTTTCGTAATGAGGGACGGCAAGAGAGATGATACTAATCTCTCTCTCTCTCTCTCTCTCTCTCTCTCTCTCTCTCTCTCATAATCTTCCCTTTACTTTATCCAACTAATAACTGGCTATTTCACACACATGGAAACAATTCTAATAAAAATTAGCCCTCCACTCGCTCTCGTGTCGATTAACATTTTCTCTTTGCAGTTATTCTCACCAAGCATAGTGCTAGGCCTAGTTCTAATTTTGTCAATCGAAACCAGAGAACACGGTTTATAAGTATTAAGAATAGAATGGAAGCTATAACATACTGCATGATTATTAAATGCTCTTTAATTGCTAGAATTATCCACATAATTCTATGGTTCTTTCAGTTATGCAAAATGCTCTCTCTCTCTCTCTCTCTCTCTCTCTCTCTCTCTCTCTCTCTCTCTCTCTCTATATATATATATATATATATATATATATATATATATATATATATATATATATATATATATATATATATATACATATATATATATATATATATATATATATATATATTGTAAAGGAATATTGATTTATTGAATGTAAAATTGCAGAAAAGGTTGAAAATTGATATTTGCATAGAAAAAAAGTGTGTACACTAGACAACAGATGGCAGTAGCGCTTGGCGTAGGCGGTAGTCGCCAAGGATAATGTACCGAAACAATGATATTTGGTCCATGGATGTCTAGCGTGAGTCGGGTATATAAAGTTCCCGCCAAACGACGATTTTCGTTGGAGCTGAAACAAACAAGTGATTATAATAGTGTATCAAGTTTTGAGGAATATATGGTAATGTATTGTTTATCCATTTGGACGTTTTCTTGTGTGATGTAAATTGGTTGCCACTAACTTTTTGATGTTACAGTGAATTATATGTTGTGTTGATGTAAAGCTTGTGACTTGGGTATTATACTGTAAAATGGCAGTGATTAGTGATTAGTAGTCTTGATGAAGTGCTGTATAGTGAGTCTTTGCTTTTGTGTAAAGCGTCCGTAATTTGTTTAATGTTCTGTTGTGACTTTAATTCCTTACTAGTTGTTATTAAAGTACATTTTAAGTTATAGTGAGTTGTCACTGTTTCCTGATATATTCTCCTCGTAAATCTTTACCTTAGAGATTTTTTTTTTTTTTATGTTACATGGGGGCCTGTCGAACGAAAACCCGAACGTATCCCTACTCAGGTGTTTTACTCATTCTATCGAACGAAACTCGAACATATCCATACTCAATGTTTACTCATTCTATCGAACGAAACCCGAACTTATCCTTATTACTTGTGCATTTTTCTATTCATAGTTGCTTTCCTTCTGTCGAACGTATTCGACCATAACTTGACGTATCCCTACTGTTAATTGCTTTTCAGTACTTCCATGTACTTTAGAGAGGGGGGAGAGTTGTGATAGTGTTAGTGCTATATTTGTCTTGCTGTGTTATTTTGAGCAGATGCAGATTCATTTGCAAATAGTTAGATTAGAGAATGAGAAAGCTGTTGAACTAAAGAAGTTAGAAAATGGAGAGAGCTGAAAGGTTAGGAAGATTGAGGTTGAGCAAAAGAAGATAGAAGCTGAGAAAGAGGTTGAGCAAAAGAGGATAGAGCTAGAGATGAAGAAACTGAAGTAGAAGAAAAGTCCAGAGAAATCCCAAAATCTTTTAGAATAGACAATGCAGTAAAAAGTGTACCAATTTTTGTTGAAAATGAAGTGGATGCATTTTTTTTACAATTTGAGAAAGTGGCAGAACAGCGTGAATGGCCGAGAACGTCATGGAGCACGTTGGTTCAAACCTCCTTGCGAGGAAAGGCTAGGGAAGTATTTGCTGCCTTATCTTTAGATGATTCTAAGGATTATGAGAGAGTAAATCCGAAGTTTTGAAAGCTTATGAATGGGTGCCAGAGAGGTATAGAGAGAAGTTCAGAAGCTGGATAAAAAGAGACAGTCGTTACTCATATGGAGTATGCACGGGAACAACGCCTGTGGTATGATAGGTGGATGAATGCCCGAGAAGTTAATGGTGATTTCGGTAAACTTCAGGAACTTATTTTGCTTGAGCAGTTCAAGGATGGTATTAATCCACTTATTAAAACATATTTGGATGAACGTGATGTAGATAATGTGGATGAAGCCACTAGATTGTCTGATAATTATGCATTGACCCATAAGCTATATAATACTGACGTCACTCCTAAAATTGGAAGGAGCAGAGTTTGGGAAGAGCAGCAAAATTACAAGGCACAAGGTAAGACTACGAGTTCACAGGTATCATCTCGTGGAGTCTATAATAAATCCTTTAATAGAGGTGGTAGAGGGGCAAGTCGATATAATTCTGGTCCTAGTGTTAGTGCTGGACAAGCAGGATACAGTGTAAATGATCAGTTTACACCTAGTTACCAAAATATAGGCGAAAATTTTAGAGATTTTGTATGTTTCAGTTGTGGCAACCAGGACACATCAGTGGGAGTTGTCCACATCGCACAATAAACCGTCCAATTCAAGTGGTAAATAAAGTTAAAGATAAACCTGTACATTTTAAGGATGATCATAAACCTGAAAATACCATTGCATTGTTGAATCAACCACAAGCATGTGGTGACAGAGATCCTTGTTTGTTTGCTTCTCCCCTTAGGCCAGGTAAGAGGTATTGTAACGATAGCATCGAGGGGGGGGAACAGTAATAATATATGTGATGTTGATGAGAATATAGGTTAAAAATAGGTAACAATGATGTTCAAAATGTTAGTAATGTTGGTTGTATTGAGGATATTGTAAAAGGAAATGGAGTGAGACTACCTGAAGAGAAGTCCACATCCAAAGGTACTGAATTGTATGACCCTTTTATGGGAGATGGTTGGTTACACCTCCCTTTTGTTGAAAAAAGGAAAGTAAGGTGGTTAAGAGATACCGGAGCGGTACAGTCTGTAATGATAAGAAATATGTATGACCAGTGGAAGGATACTGGAGAGTATGTACTTCTGCGTGGGTTTGGACCTGAATTTTCAGCTCCATTAGTGGAAGTAAGGTTAGAAACTCCGTTAATTTCGGGATATGTTAAAAATTGCTTTGGTGAGAGAAATCCCAGTGTCAGGAGTAGAGTTAATTCTTGAAATGATGTATGTGGAGACAAAGTTTTTGGTAGCAGTAATCCAATTTTGACAGAAAAACCCTTTAATTCTTCATTTATTACAGCAGTTGAATGTAACATTTCCAAACTTATTTCCTGCTTGTGCAGTTACTACAAGAAGTACGAGTGCCGAAGGAAAGGTAAATGATGACGACGGTTTGGATTTACAAAACGTTGTTTAAAGATAGTCCGGAAACACTACAAGTAAGTAAAGTCAGTACTCCTTTGCGAATGCTGAAAGTTAATAAGGAAGAATTTGTTTAAATCTCAAATTGAAGATGATAATTTGAAGGTAATAAGAGATAATGCCCTTGTTGATATAAAAATGATATCGAGAAGGAAGGCAAGTGTTACTTTTTAAAGGATGGAATCCTAATGAGGAAGTTCACGAGTAGAAATGTTAATGATGTTGTAGAACAAGTGGTCATTCCAAGTAGTTATAGGAATTTTGTTCTAGGTATTGCTCATGACTGTAGTTATTCTGGTCATTTAGGTATAAACAAAACCTATGAGAAATTATTAAGGTATTTTTTTTGGCCTAAGATGCAGAAAGATTGTAGTGAATATTGTAAAAATTGTGATTTATGTCAAAAAGTAGGTAAAGCTCAACATGACCCTAAGGTGATGCCATTGCAACCCATTAAAGTTCCAGGAGAACCCTTTGAGAAACTGGTTTTGGATTGTGTAGGACCTCTGTCATAGTAACTAGCAAAGGTAACGAGTATTTGCTGACAATTATGTGTAGTGCTACCAGATTTCCAGAGGCTATTTCCTTTAAGAACTGGGAGTGCTGATAAGATAATTGAAGCGCTTAACAAGTTCTTCTCGCTGGTAGGTTTGCCAAAAGAAGTTCAAACCGACCAAGGAACCAACTTTACGTCTAGAAAGTTTACCTCATTTTTAGCCTGTCAGAATATTAAGCATTGTTTATCGTATCCTTATCACCCACAGAGCCAAGGAGTGTCGAACGATTTCATCGAACCTTCAAAACCATGCTTCGCACGTACTGTTGTGAAAATGAAAAGGAATGGATGTCTACATACCAATGTTGCTATTTGCCGTTCGTGATAGCGTACATTCATCGTTGGGTTATTCTCCTTTTCAGTTAGTATATGTCCATCAGGTAAGGTGTTCAACCCATGGAGGCGTGATAAAAGAAATCAGTTGATTTCAGATGAGAAGGATTCTAGCACGTTACAAGAAATGAAGGAAAAATAAAGAAAATATGGAAAGTAGCACATGAGAATCTTAAAGTAGTACAAGAAGAGATGAAAAGAAAATTATGACAAAAAGGCTGCAAAACGTGAACTCGACATAGGAGATAAGGTTCTAGTGTATCTCCCTACAGCTGGTAAGGTTTTTAACAGAAGTATATAGGACCTTGCACGGTGAAGGAAAAAGTAAGTGATGTTAATTATCGAATTCAATTTCCTACAGGACGGAGGAAAGTTAAAACTTTCCATATTAACAAATTAAAGAAGTATAACGAATCCAGTGGAGTGTTGTCAATTGCAAAAGAGGATGATGAAAAAAAGACGTTGAAGAAGAAATTGAACTTAGATTAAAAAAATACAGATTATTTGAGTGATGATGAAAAATTTTAGGAAGTTATGTATTCATTTATCTGATGAACAGCAGCATGATTTTAAAGTGCTAATTCAAAACTTTTCAGATCTATTTTCAGACCATCCTAAAAGGATAAAAGGAGTACAGCATAAAATCAGGTTGAGAGAAGACTCCAATAAGTCAGCATCCATACAGAATGTCGCTGAGGCAACAACAACAGTTAAAGACCGAAGTTGCTTATTTTACTGAAACACGGACTAGCAGAGGAAAGCCATAGTGAATGGGCTAGCTCATGTATTCTAGTCGACAAACCTGACGGAAGTGCAAGAATGTGTACAGACTATCGAAAGGTAAATAATGTAACTATAAAAGATTCATATCCTATGCCCAGAGTAGAAGATATAAATTGATAATGTAGCAAAGTTTTCCTTTTTTAAGTAAAATTGATTTATTGAAAGGATACTATCAAATTGAGTTAGACAAAAACAGCAGGGATATTGCTGCATTTGTTACACCCCATGAACTTTATAATTATAAAGTAATGCCATTTGGTTTATGTAATGCACCTCTGACATTCCCAACGTCAGATGAATTATATCTTGAAGGATTTCGAAGGTGTATTTGTTTATTTAGATGACATTATTATTGTTGGAGAAACCTGGGAAGATCACATTAAAAAAGTATATGATGTTTTTAAGAGGTTATTAGAATTTAATGTTACGATAAACTTGCCAAATGTGAATTTGGAAAAAACTACAGTTCAATATTTAGGTCATGAAATAGGAAGTGGCCAAGTGAAACCTGTTGATTGTCATATGAGGTCATAAAGAATTTGGACCCTCCCTACCATCTAAACGTGGAGTGATGAAATTTTTGGGAACAGTGGGGTATTACAGGAAATTTTGTAAGAACTTTTCAGATGTAGCCTACCCATTAACAGAGTTGCTGAAAAAGGATGTGAAGTTTGTGTGGTCAAAGGAATGTGACGATGCCTTCAATAAACTTAAGCTCATGTTAATGCTATGCCAGTGACTGAAAATCCCCAGACTTTAATAATCTACCATTCAAGTTACAGGTAGGACTCCAGTGAAGTAGGAGCTGGCAGTGTATTATTACAGGAACATAATGGTGTTTTACACCCTGTATCTTACTTTTCAAAGAATATAATAGCCACCAGTTAAATTACAGCATTGTTGAAAAAGAAGCTTTAAGTTTAATTTTGAGTTAATGCACTTTGAGATATACTTGCTTAACAGTAACTTTGAAATAGACGATATACTGATAATAACCCTTTAACCTTTATTAATAAATGTAAGCACAACAATAAGAGAATTTTAAGATTGTCTTTATTTTTGCAACCATTCAAACTAAATATTCACCATATAGAGGCAAAGAAAATGTCATTGCAGATTCTCTCTCTAGATCTGTTGATTATTTAAAGGAAAGTGCTTGTTACCAACGACGTGGCAGTCTCCGACAGTTGCTAAATGGAAGTAGCTAATGTTTAAGACTGTAAGAGTGAAAATTCAGAATGGACTGAGGAGAGAGCCGCTGAGTTAAAAGGGGGGAATGTAAAGGAATATTGATTTATTGAATGTAAAATTGCAGAAAAGGTTGAAAATGATATTTGCATAGAAAAAAAGTGTGTACACTAGACAACAGATGGCAGTAGCGCTTGGCGTAGGCGGTAGTCGCCAAGGATAATGTACCGAAACAATGTTATTTGGTCCATGGATGTCTAGCGTGAGTCGGGTATATAAAGGCCCAAAACCGACGATTTTCGTTGGAGCTGAAACAAACAAGTGATTATAATAGTGTATCAAGTTTGAGGTATATATGGTAATGTAGTTGTTTATCCATTTGACGTTTTCTTGTGTGATGTAACATTGGTTGCCACTAACTTTTTGATGTTACAGTGAATTATATGTTGTGTTGATGTAAAGCTTTGTGACTTGGGTATTATACTGTAAAATGCAGTGATTAGTGATTAGTAGTCTTGATGAAGTGCTGTATAGCGAGTCTTTGCTTTTGTGTAAAGCGTCCGTAATTTGTTTAATGTTCTGTTTGTGACTTTAATTTTCCTTACTAGTTGTTATTAAAGTACATTTTAAGTTATAGTGAGTTGTCACTGTTTCCTGATATATTCTCCTCGTAAATCCTTACCTTAGAGAGAGATTTTTTTTATATTACAATATATATATATATTTATATAGTATATTTATATAATATATAATTATATATAATGAATATATATATTTATTATAATATATATAATCTCGCGCTCTTTCTCTCAAATAACTGTTCCGTTTCTTTGCCCGACAAATAGTAGGTCTACTTCATTCCATTTAAACAATGTCAATAATATGTTCGTGTTTCTCTCGTGTTGAGTTGTTTAATATACACCCGTAGTAGTTATTCTTACTCACACACATAGGTCTAGGCCTAATTTCAATCTTGTCACTCTTAACCAGTCAAATATAGTTGACTTGCATTAGGAATGAACGGATGATATACTATTTATGCACTTTAATCAATAGAAGTATTCGTATAAAAAGGTAGCCAATACATTTATCCTCAATTTGAATGCAACAGGTAGTCTAAACCAAACTAGTCAAGATGTTAAATATATGAATCAACAGTGTCACTATCATGCAGAGGTAAACGTTGATTCTGTATTGTATCAGTCTGCAGTTTTCTTGCATTTTGCAGGGCAGTAGTTAAGTAATTCATACCTGAGGTTTCTTGCATAATCGCTTTGTTGAAAATGAACCGGACACATTCTTGCGCTCCTGGTGTTTATATGGTCACTTCTTCTGCAGATGTTCACCCACTTCCTACACATTTCGGTATCTTGAGGAAACCGGTAAAATCTAACCTTTTCATTTCCAACACTGTCCCTTTCTGTGTTACAGCATCCATAGATAGCACACATCACCATGGCAATAACGTATTGAATTCCAAAAACTTAAAAGAATCGTCACAACTTCGTGAAAACTCTCGCTTACCTGTTGCTTCATGCTACCGATGAAAGGCCCGTGTGACGTCATGCACCTGTGAGTTGAAAAATCGACCTCTACGTAACTCACTTTATCTTTTTACATTTTGAATGGGACGATGTAAAACAACCAGAAATCGATGGAGAACCAGAGCTCGCAAAGGATGAAAGTCGTAGGGAAATTACCCCAGAGTCACCGAATCTCTCGCACCTGACCGTTGGGTTAAAGGGACGGAAGAACTCGTTCTTATTGGTGAGCTCCATTAGCCCTGGCTAGACTCAATGAAAGGAATCTCATCTCATTTCCTGGAAAGCAGGTTAGCGCAGAAGCGGGATAACGATCCTCTCTACGACTAATATTTAAAACAAAGGTAGTCTAAAAATTTAAGTATTTTTACCCCCTGATAACTTTTAAGATACCAAGTTGCACAACAATAATAATTTTAGGATTACGAAGCCCTTCTCACCACCATGGGGGAATAACCTGTAACAGTGACATTTGGGCTCTGGTATCAGAAAAACTGGAAGAGAACTATAAGACGGGAAGCTGCAGAAGAATGGCGATTTGTAAAAGTGAACGCACAGGAAACGCATGAGTGGCGGTATTTCACTATGGCCCTTTGCATCGAATGGTATTGAAGGTAGTAGGTGCTTATGGCATGACTATAACATCGAGGGAACATATAACATTCCGGGATGCATGTTATTTTCATATGAAAATTCTTTGCAAAACATGTAAACTAATTGTGTTTGAAGGAAATATCAGAAAAGGCTATCTCATTATGAAAAGTTGCTTAAGCGAATTCACTGACATTGAGGTTGAAACCTGAGCGTCTAATTTTTTCCATTGCAGGTAGTTGCAGCAAAGCAGAATGTGATTAGATGTGCAACTTCACTGCTACTCTTTTTCGTTAATTATTTTCCTGGTTGGAATTAAAAGGGGATGGTCGGTAATAAGAGGGTTTGTGATAACTGAATGATTTCCTTGCTAGAGTCTATGTAGTTCTCCGTACCGCCGGCAGGGCGGCGCTGTCAGCAGCCGCAGAGAGCTTCGTGCTTCCCGCTTTAGAAGTTTGCTTAGTCTGTGCTCCGATTTTTTCGCCCATTTTTTTTTTAATGTGATACGGTATGCAGTGCAGCTTATAATTGCAGAGATGGACTCGGAAATTCTTCAAGAGAAAATGGAATAACAATTCAAGGGTAAGTAAAGCACAATGGCTTTATTTCCCCATAATATTGTGCTAGTCTGTAAGTCAAGATCTTAGCAAAAGATACTACGCTTTTTTCTGGTAACGTCATGTTCCATCTCATGTTCCAAGGTATTATTGTGACAAACAAGTGCTGTACGATTTCAGCTGTGGGTATTTCTACAGAAGCAATCCGCTGTGGCTTAGACTATGGCAATTGACTGATTCTTATGTTTTTATTTTGAGTTACTGTACAAGATTTAAAAGTAATATCCAGTAATTGACCTTTGAAAGTTACATAATAGCCGCACCAAACTCAAAGGTATATTAAAGTTAAGTTCCAACCAAACGAAAAAAATATTCCTTACAACCCGTTGTAAAGCAACTAAAATAACATAGAAAATGTCAATTGCCAATAGTCTAAGTCACCGAAGAACGGTCCTATAGGAAGGTACCAAGTATTCGTTACGGTGAAGGAAATGTAAACACAGCCGCCATGTTTAATTCCCCAAACCACCACGGAGCCATATGTTCACTAAGAGAGGGGGGGGTAACGCTCAGGGGGTGGGCGGGGTAAGGTGGAAGGTACGAGTTGTCTTAGCAGCACCCCACTGAATAGTAACATACCTTGACGCAACTTTCGGCGAAAGCCTAACACTCACTTTCCTAAAACATAATAATTAAGAATAATGTTTGGACCTTACATTAAAGGGGTGCAGGGTACAAAGCAGCAGCTGCTTTTAAGAATGCGTGGAGGCAGGTCTTGGGTTCCTCAAAATGCAGCTTGAAATAAGCAACAGCCAAGTACCCGACGAAGTTATACATTCTCCTCCCGTATCTTGGAGTCGACTGAATGGGGGCAAAAGACCTGCTTTCTCAGGAGGCCGTGGTCCTGGCAAAAAACCGATTAGTCGATCATAATTACCTGAGTAAAAGGCAGAAAAATCTTTAACTTATGTAACAATTGTTACATGAAGTTGGCAAAGAGTTCCTGGTGAGGGGCTGGGGCGAGCGTGAAGTAGATGCAGCAGGGGGGTGATGTCATGGCGGCAGATTCAACAGTGTTGGAGTTCTACAGTTAGGAGGTGGCAGGAGGCCAGACCGTAGAAAACAGGGTAGGAGAGGTGGGGTGGAGTAGTAAAAATGCTTTGATGCTATTGGTTGAGGCAGGGTGGGGCTGAGGTAAATGAACAAGCACTTAACAAGATAATTGTTGCAATGTTAAGGGTAATAAAAGTAAATGGGTAGTTAAGGAACTAAATGTAAATGTGGGATGGGTTCAAAATATGAAATAATACAAATACATATATAACGGGCCCAGGAGGGGGTGGGATTTAAGTCCTGGGTGGTAAATGTGTCAATAGGGGCCTATAGTTGGTTTTAATAAATTACAAAAAGACCAAATTAAAACATAGGTTAGCATATAACAAAACTAATTAAACTTGTAGGGGATGTTGGCCTGACAGGGGTGGGGTTGGAGGCCTGCTGTAACCCCCCTTAAAGAACCAAACCAACCTAACATAACCTAACCTAGCAGGTGTAGTATGGGTAGTCCTTTAAGTCCTATTTTTAGCCAATCTGTACATGGAATACTTTGAAACTACAGTAATAAATGCAATAAAACCCAAAAACAAATGCTGTGGATGAGATACGTGGATGACATACTAACTTTGGTTTTGGGATAATAAGTGGGGTAATTTTAATGAATTCCTCTCAAAATTAAACATTAGTGCCCAGCATCAAATTTAAAGTTGAATGGGAAACAGACAACAAAATTCCTTTTCTTGATGTTTTAATAATCAGAGACTGACAGAATACAAATTTAACCATACAGAAACCAACGTTCTCACTTTCATAAATATTCACTACTTTAGCTATCATGACAATACTATCAAGATAGGTCTAGCTAGCAACCTATTCTTAAGTGCCTTACGAATTTGTTCCCCAGATTTCCTGGAAAAAGAATTTGAACTAATTCGCAAGCAACTTTCATCTTTAAGTATCCTGACCATATAATTGAGAAAGCAATTCAAAAAGCAAACGTAATTTTCTACCGACCCCCTAAAGACAAGACCAGAGAGACACACCCAACAATAAAATAAAAATTCCCCACCTGGAGACGATTAAGAGAGTAACTCACACCCTTGGGAAATCCAACCCTTTTGCATTTACCTATCCAAATACCTTAGCCAAATCCCTGATTAACGTCCAACAAAAGACATCGCCCAAGACTCTGGGGTATATGAGATCCCATGCCAGGACTGTGACCAATCTTACATCGGATTTACAGGTAAATCACTTCCCCAGAGATTAATACAACACAAACGGTCAGTTAGGTATGGACAACAGAACTCGGCTATTTTCAATCATGTAAATGAACATAACCATAGAATAAACTGGAATATGTCACGTGTAATTTATAGCAGCAACTGCCGGTACAAGAGTCAAATGATGGAATCGGCCTTAATAAAAGAGAAGCAGGTAATGAACATCTCAAAAGGGAATGGACATCGGACATCGTCGACGCAGTGTTCATTCAACCAACGCTTAAGAATTATTAAAGGAAGATTATCAGCGGGGGTGACCTAAATTGGCTTACTTGTGGACGAATCTCTTGGTATAAATACCACCTTTTCTGTAAACTTTTCTCATTCATATACCTGAAGAGAGAGACAGCAGTCTCTGAAATATAGTACTTTTCTCTCTACCATTTGGTGTTTTTATGGGCTCCTTTTATTAGATATATATATATATATATATATATATATATATATATATATATATATATATATACTTATATATATATATATATATAATAGTATATATAATTATATACAGGAAGGTTGGGGCATCTGATACGCCGTAGATTAAATGTATACAGGATAGAGAAAAGCCAGCATATCATTATATATTTATTGTCCAAATTTTCGAGACTTTGGGTCTCATCTTCAGGGCTGTAAAACATACAAAATACACGAATTAAAAAGAGACTCAGTATTAATATCAATAAAAATGGAACAATATAAAACTTAAATATTCCAAAAAAAAAAAAAAAAAAAAAATAAAACTAAAATGAAAATAAAAAGTGAAGAATGCTGAAGTCAGTACTTATTATCTCCAATGGAGTTAAAAACTGAGTGACGTTCTCTGGTTTGGAAAGGAGGACGTCAACTATGGTATAAACAAAACTGTGGAAGAGGTCTGATGTGTTTATTTTTGGTGGAGAGGTGTTAAGGTTTAGTGGTGATGTGTTTAGTGGAGGACGTTATTAGGTTTAGCGGGGGTGTGGGGGTGTGTTTTAGTGGAGGTGAATTTAGGTTTAGAGGGGTGTGTATGTTTAGGTTTAGAGGTTGCTGTGTGTTTAAGTTTGGTTGGAGGAGTTCTTAGATTTAGTGGATGGTGTGTTTAGGTTTAGAAGGCATGTGATCTGGTTTAGTGGTTGTGTATTTAGTTTTAGTAGGGGATGTGTTTAGGTTTAGTGGGCGTGTGGTTCTGTTTTGTTGGAGTTTACTTATGTTTAGTGGGAAGTGTGTTTTGATTTAGGGAGTGTTTAGGTTCAGTGGGGTGGGTTTAGATTTGATTAGTGTGTTTAGCTTTAGTAGGGGCCATGTGTTTAGTTTTAGTGGAGGTACATTTACGTTTAGGGAGAGATGTGTTTACGTTTAGTGGGGGTGAGTTGAGGTACAGTGGTGGTGCATTTAGGTTTAGTGAGGGGTGTGTTTAGGTTTTGTGTGTGGTATGTATTTATGTGTACTGGGAGTGTGTTTAGGGATAGTGTAAGGTGCATTTAAGTTTAGTGGGATGGGCCTTTATGTTTAGTGGAGGATGTGTTTCCTTTTGGTGGAAGGGTGTTTAGGTTTAGTGGGGTTGTGTTTTGGTTTAGTTGGGATGTGTTTAGGGTTAATAGGGGATGTATGTAGATATAGTGGGGTGTGTTTATATTTAGTGGGGCTGTGTTTAGGCTTATTTGGGGTTGTCTTTAGGTTTTAGTTAGTAGGAATGCATTTAGGTTTAGTGGTGATGTGTTTAGGTTTAGTGGGGATGTGTTTATGTTCTGCGGAATGGGTTTTATGTGTAGTGGACATGTTTATAGGTTTAGTTGGTATGTGTTGTGGTTTAATGTGGTGTGTTTAGGATAACTGGGGGTGAGTTTAGGTTTAGTGGGATTTGTTTTGGTTTAGTTGGTTATGCTTGGGTTTAGTAGGGGTGTTTTTTATTTAAAGTGGGGTATGTTTAAATTTAGTGAGGATGTTTAGGTTTAGTAGGGGTATTATCTGATTTAGGGGATGTGTTTTTAGGTTGAGTAGGGGTGTTATTTGATTTATGGTATTTCTTAAGTTCAATGATGGTATTTTTAGGTTTAGTGGGGACATGTTAATCAAAATTACCTGCATGTTACATCCTTTCTAAGGTAAATGATTGCTATTTCATAGTCTTCCTGGGTAACGGCGGGTTGGTCACCTAGTATATATACGTATAGTATATATATATATATATATATATATATATATATATATATATATTCTATGTATGTATATATCTATATATAAAACTAAATGTTTGTATGTATTTACTATATTTGTATGTATGTTTGTAACTTCGTGTGTTGTAGAAATCCGAACCGCTTGACTGATCTAGACGAAATTTGGCATGTGGCCATTATTTGACCCAACTTAGATAATAGGGTAAGTTTCCAACCCCTTCCCCATCCCCTTCATTTAGTAACTTATATGGTAAATAAACTCTATGGGGTTATCATACCTCATTTCATGTACTCGAGACCATAGAAATATAGTATTGAAAATTTTATTCACCAGTATAGCAAGGGATGTTTGTTTAGGATTATTGGGGTGTGTGTTTAGGTTTAGTGCGGTTGTATTTAGGTTTAGTGGTGGGTTTGTTTAGATTTGGTGGGGTGTGTGTTTAGCTTTAGCAGGAGGCATGTATCTAGGCTTAGTAGGGAGTACATTAAGGTTTAGTGAGGGGTGCTTATAGGTTTAGTGGGGTGTGTATAGGTATAGTGTGGGTGCATTTAGGTTTAGTGGAAGGGTGTTTATATTCAATGGAGAGTGTGTTCAAGCTTGGTGGGAGAAGTGTAGGTATAGGTTTAGTGGTGGATGTGTTTAGGTATAGTGGGGTTGTGTTTAGGTTCACTTGGGGTGTTTCAATTTAGGGGTGTGTATATGTTTAGTGGGGGTGAATTAGGTTTAGAGAGTTGTGTGTGTTTAGGTTTAGTGGGAACTGTGTTTTGATTTAGAGAGTGTTTAGGTTTAGTGGGGACATGTTAATCAAAACTACCCAGCATGTTAATTCCTTTCTAAGGTAAATGATTGACTCTTTCAGAGTCTTCCTGGGTAACGACGGATTGGTCAGCTAGTATGTATATATATATATATATATATATATATATAGATATATATATATATATATATATATATATGTATGTATGTATTTATATATGCATTTATATATATACATATATAAAGCTGTAAAGTAACAGTATGTAATGTTTTCTTAGTTTATAATACAGTATCTTTGTTCGCGTTCAATTGAAGATCTAAGCTCTTTGTTTAGCCCCTTTCACGAGGATTGTTTCCATTAATAGGGGATAAATAATCTCTATAGTAAAGAAAGGGATGGTAAAATCGTGTTCATAATGGTCTTCAGTGGCATGTACGGAATTTAAAGAACTTTTGGTTTTTCAGTTGCTTGGTTTTTTTTGAGTAACTGGGAAGATTTGCATAAAGTAGGAACTTCTCATTAATTATTTTATCGTATAATGTAAAATTTTGTAAAAATCGAAGGAAAATTCTGTCCTTTAAATAGTTTACTGAAATCCAAGAAAAATTTGTTTTCATGCATTATACAAAGCGAACTAATTTAAAAGAGAAAAATGAAATAACTTTTTTGTAAAAGAATATCAGCCACTCTGACAGGAAAACGCACTGGTTAATTTGATTTTGTACTCTCTGCTCATAGTTTTAAATGTTATCTTCGCTTAGAACTTGAAGATTCAGATGTTTTATATAAACTTCTCTATTCAATATTTGTATACGCACATCCCGTACATTTCAACCCCAATTTTACTAGTTAATGGTACAGTTAACCTTCGGCTGTTTTACTACACTTTATCTTGGCTTCTTTATGCGACTGTGAGTTAATCCCGTTGGATGTTAATACATGTTCTGTGCGCCTTTATTATTTATTTTGTATTTTGTATAATTTCTTTCAGTCGTACGACACTGCCAGAAGTTCTATGGACAGAGCTGGGCATGGTGAAGCAATTTTTGTCAAGTAAATCTCTCCACACTTGCACAGGCACTGAGGATATCTTTTTCATAGGTTTCAGGGGTTTTGTGGAGAACCATTTTTTCTCTCTTATCACAGAAACCAGGAGTTGAGAGCTTTAATACTTTTTGCTACCAAACATATCTGGAGAGAAGGAAGTCTGGTGTCACATCGTGTGAGTCTCTATCGCGTTTTTTTTTTATATAATTACCGAAGAATAACAGGAAATATTAGGAATATATATTGCCACAAACAGCATTAAAGATGATATGAATGGGAATTGGAAAGAAACCAGTAATAATTTTTACGTTACGAATGATCACTATCATTACTCAAGATTTCGATTATTATATTTAATTTTTTTACCAAGCGCTTTACCTTAGAAGAGTCATATATAATATACTTTATGTTCTGCAGTTTCTATTCTGTATAACAGAAGTTTTTTTTACTGCTTATGATAAGTCTCAGGATTCAAATTACTCTTGCTGAGGTAAATTTAGAAATTATTTTATAGAAAACAATGAGAAAAACAATGAAAAACATAAGTGACTTGAAATCTGCACCATATTTATGTATTAAAGACAAACTCGGTGAAGTGGAAGGTTTTTATTCAGGTCATTCAAGCTCAACTCAAAGAAGAGGGCAATTTGTTTAATGGTATACGATTATTTGCACCCGCTTGTGGAAGTTTTATTTTGGATTCATCCATTACTGTTTGTAATGGCTTTCAGATTTTTGTTGTCCTTCTTCTTTGTTTCTAATTCGGCTGTAATGAGTCAAAGGCAGTTCGATTATTCATTGACGAGGAAACCTCAATTATAATTCTAAATACTCGTATTTGCATTGGAAAGATAGCTATGTAAGAAAACGTTTTAAATGTGATTGTAAGAGGGGTGGAGAAAAAACGATAACATCTCGAATGTTACAGAAACAAGAGTAATATTTTTCTTAAAATAATCCCAGCTGGTGTGTGCATCTCTCTCTCTCTCTCTCTCTCTGAGCCTCAAGTCGTTAAGTAAAGTTTTTACTGGCCAGGTAAATGACTTTAATGTCATGTTCTGTGGCGTTTAGTTTTATTTATCTGGCGCGAATCGGGGACTCCAGGACTATATTAGAATTACTTACTAAACTTACGGTATCATGCGGAGCAAGCGCTAAATTTAATGTGACCACTTATTTTTTATGTCTTGGGAAATAGTTTCTCGAGATTCTCAGAGTAGCGTACTTACCTCGGCTTCAGAATTCATGGGAAATAATTACGTGCTGTTCAGTATATTAGGGTATGAAATATTAAGATAAAATTTTATTGATCAATCTCTGCTCGTTTGTTTGTCTCGCTACTTGGCCTTCTGTCTCGTATATTGCTTCTTCATCAGAATTCAGTTGGTTCGCTGGTTTGGTCGCTAGCGTCGCGACATGCCGTTCAGATGTCGCGGGTTCGCGTCTCCCCCAGGCCGATGAAAAATCACCGGCTCTGTATCAGGATCAGTTGTTGCTGCTGCAGTGTTGGGTCTGCGGTGGGAGGTTGAAATCAACATTCTTTGGGAGCTTGAATTTCAAGTGAATGGCCCCGTGGGCTTGTTCCATGTGAAAAAGTTTCACTTAATAATAATGATAATAATAATAGAATTCTGTGTATGTTATCGCCTCAACTAATTTACACATTATTCCCCAAGAATCAAATTTGAAAGCAGCTCTCACTGAAAGTGATTTTACCGACAGTAACACCACGGGATTTTATAAATATAATATATATCTTTATTTTCAGCTTTCCCTATCTATATATATATATATATATATATATATATATATATATAATGTAAATGGTATCTTATAAATGAAGAAGTTATTTATAAGATATCATGCAAGTGCTTTAGTTTTTATATAGGACAATCTAGGAAAGCACTCGAGAAACGCATTTAAAGTCAATAATACGATGTACAAACAAATAATACAAGTCATGCTGTATGTGTTCACAGTAGTATGTGTAATTTATCAATTGGCTGGCTCGGGCCAATGATTTCATTGAAGAGCACAGATTTTATTGAAAGAAATTGGATAGGGACAGCTTGCATCGTTCGCAGCAAAGGAAAAAATTTTAATTTATCGCCTGGTTTATATGAATTAGACCCTTTCATGTTGCATGCCACGAAGCATCAGTACAAACTCGATAATGTTATCTTTTAACTATTATATAATATACGTTTGTTAATAGGTACTCAATGTTATGCTGTTTCGAATGGACATTTTCCTTTGTTCAACTAGTATTCTTATTTTATTGTATTATTTCCCTGTTGAATGTTTTCGGTTCAAACTGCTAGCTTCTGGTAAGATGGATAAACGCTCCAAGAAGACATTGAGGAGTTAGAGATTTTTGATTTTTGGTGATAGAAATTCACTCTCGACGTGGTTCGGAAGTCACGTAAAGCCGTTGGTCCCGTTGCTGAATAACCA
The DNA here is from genome assembly GCF_015104395.2 of Macrobrachium nipponense. Lineage (NCBI taxonomy): Eukaryota > Metazoa > Arthropoda > Malacostraca > Decapoda > Palaemonidae > Macrobrachium > Macrobrachium nipponense. The sequence continues at coordinate 2,690,991 of NC_061090.1, read as the reverse complement.
CTGGTTCCATGCAACGTAAAAACACCTTACAAACATACAAAATGCTCCAAGAAGAGGTCCGTTGGACGTAGAAACTGTTGGTCTTATATTAACAAAATCACCTTTTATTTTCCTCTGTTGAATGCAATTGTGTAAATATATATATATATATATATATATATATATATATATATATATATATACATATTTATATATACCAAAAAATATCTCACGCATGATGTTATTGCTAAAAAAATTATAGCTACATTTCACCTTAACAAGAAATGTTATTTTAATAACTTAATAAAAACGCCAACAAAACATGAAATATGTATTTATCTAGGATCCGGGTTTTTGTGTGCAATCTTATGTGGTTACATTTTTATTGAGCTTTTTCTAAAGAGATTGCAATTTCGTCTTATAATTTGTGTAGATTCAAATATCTGTTTCGAGTACTGTAGCAATAAGAAGGTCAACTTACCGTCGGATTCAGTATTGATATGCAAATTGAACATTACCTGACGTTTATGATCATGATTCACCTGTTCCCATCATTACAGAAATCGTAAACTTAAATAAAAAAAAAATTTTTTTTTTTTTCAAAAAAATTATATCAATAAGAATTTTTTATCGTTGAACATCTCCCAAATTTTATCTAAAATAGAAAATGTTTTAAATATAAAATAACAGATTCCATAACATTCATATGCTAGGCTGTGAACGAATACAAATACAAATTCATGCGTGTGGCTCTACAGAGAAGAGAGAACTGGATAGAGGAGTGAAAGACGCGTTGGAAAGGAATGTCCTTGGCATCCATAAACCAAAAGAGCGAAGAGAGGCAGAACTCGAAAGAATAACATACTTTAAACACCCGTACCAGCGCTCCCCGAAGAGTCAAGTGTGGAGTAACTGTTAAAGCATCGCGGCAGAATGGAAAGGGATCGTATCTCACGTAATTGGTTTCTCTTCTCGAAAATGACCCACTATTAACCTTTTTTTTTGGCACTAACATACGTAAGACTATTTGCTTAAGGGCTCACTGCGTAGTGGACTTGGAGAGAAATATTTGTCTAAAAAGAGTATTGTTATTTTTCCCCAGACAGTTGCGAAACTATTGTTTTGTATCGTTATTACGCATAATATTCTAACCTTAACCATTTTTATTATTATCATTATTATTATTATTGTTATTATTATTTTTATTTTATTTTTTTTTGCTCTATCTCAGTCCTCTAATTCGACTGGGTGGTATTTATAGTGTGGAGTTCCGGGTTGCATCCTGCCTCCTTAGGATTCCATCACTCTTCTTACTATGTGTGCCGTTTCTAGGATCACACTCTTCTGCATGAGTCATGGAGCTACTTCAGCCTCTAGTTTTTCTAGATTCCTTTTCAGGGATCTTGGGATCGTGCCTAGTGCTCCTATGATTATGGGTATGATTTCCACTGGCATATCCCATATCCTTCTTATTTCTATTTTCAGATCTTGATACTTATCCATTTTTTCCCTCTCTTTCTCTTCAACTCTGGTGTCCCATGGTATTGCGACATCAATGAGTGATACTTTCTTCTTGACTTTGTCAATCAACGTCACGTCTGGTCTGTTTGCACGTATCACCCTATCCGTCCTGATACCATAGTCCCAGAGGATCTTTGCCTGATCGTTTTCCTATCACTCCCTCAGGTTGGTGCTCGTACCACTTATTACTGCAAGGTAGCTGATGTTTCTTGCACAGGCTCCAGTGGAGGGCTTTTGCCACTGAATCATGCCTCTTTTTGTACTGGTTCTGTGCAAGTGCCGGGCATTCTCTTGCTATGTGGTTTATGGTTTCATTTTTCGTATTATTATTATTATTATTATTATTATTATTATTATTATTATTATTATTATTATTATTATTATTATTATTATACAACCGCAATCTTTGAATGTATTTTTTCGTGGTTGTACCTAGATAGCAGAAAAATGTGTATGGAAAATAGAATAATTTCCTGTTATTATTTGAATAAATAGAAGATGAGCTTATAAAAAAAATAACACAGACAAAAACATCTTACTCCAGGTGTATTTATTCTGTAAACATTTCCCAAAATATATGGTACTTCAAATAAAGGTTTATAGTTTTAAAAGCCTCCTCAGCACGTCCTCGCCCATTATCTGCAATAGACAACTAAATTTCATGGATGAATTGCTTTGATTTTTGAATAGCAACAAAACTTTGACGGTTTTTTGTGGGAGGTGTGTAAGCAAATGTAAATGGTTGTATGGTGTTTCATCCAGAAGGCAGAATTGTGCTTCGACTTTAATGGCATTTTTCCAGATTAAAATATGAAAGAATTTAACCAGATAAAATAAAATGACGAAAATTAATTCTATGTATTTGTGATAGTTTTCCAAGTGCCTCATTTCGCAATATTGAGTGTTTTGAAGCGATTCCAGTTAGAGTGGATATTGAACATAGTTCATGAAATGTATCATTTGCTTTTCTGTGCGTGGAGATGGCATCCTTGTGTGTTTTTGGTAGACATAGTGGAGGGAGAAGCGCTGATTATTGTATCTGATTCTGAGAAGCGTTATCTTTCCGGAAGGACGTTTGAGCACGTAAAAATGATATTCTTATATCCATTGGTATACTGACAGTGTGGTAGTAGAGACTTCAAAAGACGAACAATGAAGCTAAGATCATCGGAAAAAAGGCGCCAAATAAAAGAAAAACCATGCAAAGGAAACCAAATGGAAATTGATAAGTAAAAAATGGATTTAAATCATAAGAATATTGCTACTCTGATATTGCTCACCATCTAATTGACGAACGTAAGCTTCACTACTTGGTCTGTTATATTAAACAGCTTCAGACTTAACTGTAAATCGAGAGTTACAGTAAACCAGTAATTCGAATTTTTAAGATACGATAATGACGATTAAGGCACCGCTTTCGAGTCAATTCCTGTAGTTTACAGTCATGACGAATGGGACACCTCTTCAGAGTCAATTCCTGTAGTTTAATTTTTGATAAAGACATTTCCTATACGCGACAAATGGAATACAGGCAAATAAGTTGGGCATGAGGCGAAATCGCTCCAGACCTCACAATTCTTCGAAATTCGTGGGGAGAGAAGAGGAAACGAAAATAACAATGAGATTTGTATGCAAATCCTCCACAACACATATACATCATTCAAACTGTTCATTTGCTAACGGTGTTATCATGATACTCATATACATGTACTTATTCATCGTCACTGTGTTTCTACCACCAAGGAATCTCATTTGAAAAAACTGCTTTCCTATTAAGGAAGCCTTTTCTTTGGTTTCCTGCTTGCAAGATCGGATTAATTAACGGCCTATAGCTGCAACTCCTTTTATTCCTTTTTCTGTGCTTCCTTTCACATTCTTAATTCCATCTGGCTTTCCACCCTCTTCTAACAATTCTTACTTA
>NC_061090.1:2677570-2685070 GCF_015104395.2 Macrobrachium nipponense | reverse complement strand
TATCAGTTTGGGAGGTAAAGTGAATTTAGATATTAAAGGACATTTGTAGCTTGAATTTGATAATAAATAGGCTGTATCATCGGTTCGATGGGTATCAATTATTTCAAAATAACAAAGGCTTACGTTTCTGTCAAACGCCTCGAATTGGCCAACATGGTAAGAAGGGGAGTTTCATATCGATTCTAATTACGAAAAGCATCCAGATCGAGGGTGATTTGTAAGGTCAGAATCGATATGAACTTTATAGGCGTCTCTGTTGGCCGATTGGATAGCGTCACTGGCTGTCCTGATTTCGTCCCCGTCCACCTGGACGGTGGTTCGATCCCATGGGGGGACGAAATTGTTATCAACTTAAAAATTCCCCTTCGGTACATATATGAAAATATATCATTTGGGAGGTAAAGTGAATTTAGATATTAAAAGGACATTTTGTAGCTTGAATTGATATATAAATGGATCACGGTTCGATGTGATAATTATTCATAACAAAAGGCTACGTTCTGTCAAACGCTCGAATTGGCCAACATGTAGGACGGGGTTTCATATCGATTCTAATTACGAAAGCATCCAGATCGAGGGTGATTTGTAAGGTCAGAATCGATAAGAATTCTGACCTTATAGCGTCTCTGTTGCCGATTGGATAGCGTCACTGGCTGTCCTGATTTCGTCCCCGTCCACCTGGACGGTGGTTCGATCCCATGGGGGACGAAATTGTTATCAACTTATTAAAAATTCCCCTTCGGTACATATATGAAAATATATCATTTGGGAGGTAAAGTGAATTTAGATATTAAAGGACATTTGTAGCTTGAATTGATATATAAATGGATCACGGTTCGATGTGATAATTATTCATATATATATATATATATATTTATATATAAATATTTATATACATTTTCTTCAATAATTGATGTCGGATGACTAATCTTAAACCCCAGTATTTCAGGTACATAACATTAATCACTAACTTCTCAGACTTCATCAGAAAGTAATATGGCCGACGTTTAAGAAGGTAAATTCATATCATAAATGGCAAACAAAAATGATTCACTCATAAGCTCAGTTTCTGTATAGTTAGTGGGCTGACGTATCCTTTTTTTTCTTTCTCCCTCACATATGGCATCTTTGATCAGAGGGACAATTGTTGTGTCTAGTGTTATTACTGGCTTTCTTTGTTATTGCTGACACTTTCTTGACGAATTATTTTCCTCCACTGAAAAAATTAATTAAGTTTGTATACGTTAATGTGATGCTATTTGTGTACGATAATCAGAGACTACCGTTGTTTTACTTCATGGAGCTGCTTAATCTCAGCTCAGTGTAGACGATTTCAGTTCCATCACCCAGTCGATTAATTCCCGGCCTCCTTCAGTAACTTCCAGAAGCGTTAAAATATGTCCTCTAGATTTCTGTAACATTGCAAACGTCTTTGCAGAGTCGCTGAGTGGACGCAGCAACAAATCCCTCTGGCGTTCGATTTCAATAGTATTTATGACGTCGAATTTGTTCCAATAGGAAATCACGTCTTGCGTCCGTCGCGAAAAATGACTCTCGTTCTCTCTGGATTGCTTTATGAACGGCTCCATCAATAACGTCCGAGACTTTCCTTTCTTTCAGCCATTTGTCAAAGGCAATGAGTCAAACTTGCGTCACCTCGGAGGTACGAACACTGCTTTTGCAGGATGTTCGTTTCTTTTCTTGCTGGTTTCCAGGAAGATGGAAGAGAAAGCAAAGGGTTGTATTAATTGATTTTGTATAAAGAAAATTAGAAAAAAAAATTCTATGACATGATATAAATTTAGCAGCAAGTTTATTTTGCGTTTGCTGGGTGAACATCATGATGTGAAAAGAATGGTCTTTCATTATGACCACTGAAAAGGAGAGGAGACGAGAGAGAGAGAGAGAGAGAGAGAGAGAGAGAGAGAGAGAGGGTGGGGATTATCAGCTAATGCTAATATCTTGTATACTAGTTACTGTAGAATTTGTTTTCAATTATTGAAAACCTTTTACATTAATAGTCACGTAATACAAGACGAAAGGGTTGAAGAATTAAATTACGAAAAAGTCAGTTCACACAATATCTTGGGGTCTAGAACTCAGTTACTACTGAGAAGAGAGTTGGCAGATTTGGCAGAATTAGTACGGGTTTGTGCGACTGAATTAGAAGACTATATTTGGGTAAAAAAATAAAAAGATTCATGTGAGCATGAGATAACTTTGCCCTTTATCTGCTCTCGTTTAAGATGATTGATGAATATCAGTGGCAGGTTGTATCTGTTTTCAACTGGTTTTTTTAGTTGTCGAATTGGGTTCACATTTATAAATTTAAGAGAATAAGAATGACTGGTCTCAGGGACATTTTCCCTTTTCCACTTATGCGTCGTTCATCAGTCTTCTGCGCCAATCAACTGCTGAAATGGAACTTCTCGGAATCATTTCGTTCGCGCTCTAATGGCCATTAATGGTTTCATTAGGAAGCCCTTTAGGTCCTCAGTCCTCTGCGAATTTCCTCTTGCAAAGAAGACTGTGCTTCATATTGCAAAGAGTCTTCTACCTTATTAAAAGCAGGAACTTTTACTGTTGTTTTAGACAAAATATTTCTTAGTATTACATCGGGAGTTAAGGAAGTATGGTTGGGAAAATTTGATATGCACTTTCATCCTTTTAACGAAGATTCGCAAGAACATTATTTTTTATATGAAACATTTCTTTTTAAATTAAAAGGAAACCTTGTTAATAACATAGTATTTCGAGAGATCATTATCAGATACAATAACATTTGTTCCTTTCGTCACGTTCTCCTCCAAAAGATGAAAATGATTATCAGAAGGGTTTGTGTGAGCCAACTTCCAACAGTGAACCATACGAATCTGGCTCTTCAATAATCAGGGGGAAACGGGAGACCTTGTAGAAATTCACAAAATATCACAGGAAATGTTTTCTTGGTATATTTGTCGTTTTCGGCGGCATCGGGTAGCTGACAGAAGTCGATGCAATTTCACGTATTGAGGTATGGAGCCGTGTTATGTTGCAAGAGTGAAGGATAGCGGGAATGAGAGGCAAGTATAGGAGAGATATTATAGCTGGTTCACTTAAGGTAGATTCTTGGATGAGCCCTATGCTTACAAGACGTTTGTTTGGCGATCGCTGATTGGCTGGTACCTGGAGCTAGGCAGCTCCCAGCCAATCAGAGGCCGCCAAACAAACGTCTCGCAGGCATAGGGCTCACCCAAGAATCTACCTTAGGTGAACCAACTATAGTGGCCGTTCTAAATACTTCAAAACAGCGGACTCAAAATCCTGATAATTAGGAAAACATGAAAGTGGAGAAACCAATGCATAAGAAATACAAAGATAACTACAGCCCGATAAAAGGTAAATAAAGATTAAAGTTTGTGTATGTATCCGACGTTGCTAACGTTTTATTCCTTTGTGGTGAGACATGAAATAATTAGACTTTTATCACTGATTCTCTCGTCGTTTGTCGGAAAGTTTCCTTCCGACTGGGATGAGTCTGTCCCAGAGATGATAGTAGGACTATTATAGCCTGCATGACCTAACGGCAAAATCAACAAACATCTCGTCTCTCTCTCTCTTTCTCTCACATCTCTCTCGCTCTCTCTTTTTATATAAAACTTAACCATTAAAGTTTAACAAATACATGAACTGAAAGCCTGACTCCCGCCAACTGACTGACAACTTACAAAGGAAATTAACTGACCAAAGGCTCCGGCAATGCGCACAAAGACAATGAGAAAAATCTTTCCAAAAACCCTTGAAAATCTCTCGACATTTGCCTCATCAAAGTTACAGTTTCATATGATTCTTACTTCTGAATCATCTGACTACATTTTGACTGAAAATCAACTAAGCCAAACCTCGGATGGGAAAAATACGGAAGGATTAGAAGTGAACATTTCACTGCCTCTTTGTAACAAAACCGGCTCTGGAGACAATGGTTACACAAGTCTAACTTTGTTGATACCCTGAGTGACATAGAGCAACTCTGCAACCCTCGATGTCACTTCGTGTTCTACTCAAAATCTCGAGATTGGTTAATTTATAAAATTTTCAACCTCAGTTACAAGAATTAGGGTTCTATTAGTTCAAGTGATACGATTTATGTAACCTATTTCGATGTCAAGGATTTTTCTTTAATATGTCCACAAGAGAGAGAGAGAGAGAGAGAGAAACCGAACCACATACTCTGCTGCCTGTCTTGTACTTCCGCTCGCTAATCCTGAACGTTGTGAAGGATTGTCAGGGAAAAAGCGTATCCAATCTTTTTTCACGACATCGTTTGATCGCATTTCATCACTTCTTTTTGTAGGTAACCGAGATTGAGTAGCTGGCTACGCACAGACTCGAACACAGCCGAATTTGAAGGGACGGGAGTTGCTCGAAGTTCGGAGGCAGTCGGTACTGGAGTATCTGGTATCGGACGTTGCTGTCTGTGGTAGGAGTAGTTAGTTACACAGTCCCGTACCTAGAGTTTTTTTTTTTTATTGGACCTTTTCTTCTTCAAATGTCATTGCATATATAGGTATATACAAGGCGACATACTTGAAAATGTTATTTTAGTTATATTAAGAAGAAAAATTGGGTATGTCGTCTATGCCCTTCTACCCGATTAGATGTTATTCAAAGTACTGACTTTGGTTAACAGAATTTTACTTATAATGTTGAAAGCTTGCACTGAAATTCAAGAATATATCTTCAGTTTTATTCATTGATTCATTTATTATGTTAACGATAACATGCATATTACTTTATTTGTTGTTATGTTATATACTTTGACTAATCAAAAGAAAACAAAAAACAATAATTATTTATTACTTTGTAAGTACAGTTAAATGAAAAGGATAGTCACAGAAAATATGGACTTCCAGAAATTTGGGGATTGGGTCGTTCGACCCTCCGACCGCCCCTTCGGTACGTGTCTGTTACAGTAGTTGGATTCTTCCTCGTAGGTATTGACATGGCTGGTTTCGTATATAACCACAGTTGATGTAGCTGTGTTGCACATAATCAAGTTGAGAATGACTAGGTTCTGACTAAGTTGCAGTTGAAGTAGCATCGTTCATACGCAGTTGATATTGGAGTAACCAGGGTCAAATGTAGTTGCCATTTGAGTATTCTAGTTTTCATATAGTCGGCATTGGAGCTGATGCATCTGTAGTATCTAGGGAAGTGACGTTGTCTGGACAGGAGTACTAGGTTCAGAAATAGTAGATGCATTTGGAGCAGCTGTGTTCGTATGAAGGCGATCTTGGACTGTCTCACATTCATCGGATTCGTTCATACACTGGTTTACCTCTCCTCCATATTACTTAAAACCAGATTAATTTTCTTGAATATTTTTCTTTTGAAATGAAAACAGTAAGAATATCGTGTTATACTCTTATTTGAAGATTGGACCTACCAGTCTGAAAAGGCGCTTTATTTTGCAACCAAAATAACCACTGGGACAATAATAGCAATTAGCATTAACGCTGATGATGATGACGCTAATGGTACGATGAAGAATTTTCAATGCATGTTGCAAACTATTTATGATGAAAAGTGACAGAATAGGATATACTTGGGATTACTTTATTGCCATTAGAATTCATTGATTTCGGAATATGAAATCTTAAGAAGTCGTAGCTGAAAAAAAAAAAAACATTTTTAAACGATGCAAAAAGCAAGAACATGATGAGAAAGCGATGCATTACTGAGGCGCTGATCTCCTTTAGATGACCTCATTAGTCCATAGAAGTTCTCGATTGCATAATCAAACGAGAAAATGCAAAATGAGTAGGCTAAGAAGGATGGTCTAATATTTCAAATTTGATTTTTCACAGTTAAGTACTACCGCACACAAAGTATTTACGAAGTGGAAATTAAATATGATTTTTTTTTTTTTTTTTTTCTGAAAAATTCTACAACTTGCGTCAGAAAGGTTGTAAATCGTTGCTTGACGCGTTATGGAAATCACGGTTCGAACATATCAGCTCGTTCGTGAGATGAAAGGTATCTAGTTCGATTTAAGTAGCTGAAAGATTCCTTTCATCTGGAAATAAGAAGGATATCCAAAGGACACGAGACCAGAGAGTTTTTGGAGTGGGCTATCATGTTCATTTTGAATGCTAATTTTTGAGGGACTTTGAGAATTGCTCCTAAAAGGGATAGTAATTTACAGTCAATGTTTCGGTAATGATATGCGACAATATGTTGTTTTCATTAATAGATATCATTAATTAATATCTGATACAAAATCACTGTTCTGCTTGGTACAATGTGCCATTATTACACGCTGAATTGAAAAATTGAAAACAATTCACTATTTCACCACCGGGCAAATTAACAGTCTGTTTTTCATTAAAGTATTGTTTCCTTTTCTTTAAACGTTGTTCAGTATGAACATCTAATTGCTTTTAATGCAAAGCAAAATGCCACAAATATTAGAAATGTGCTGAACTAATTGATTGTGGCTGGAGAACAATTATGTCTTAGATGGTTTTTTTTTTCGCTAGGTATCCGCAGCCAAAATAATTGACGCTTGTCTTTACACTGATTAATCAGTTGATTTTAATTATATCCTCTGGTCGAGGTGGGGTTAGGGAAGGTGTGGTTTATGGGTGGTTGCTCTTAATCACTATCTTGAATGGCAGATGCAGATATTTACTGTCAGCTCAAAAATAAAGACCGGCAGTAGTGCATTACGATGCATATGACTTCATATTTGAGGAAATTGTTATTTGGGATCTATATTGCTTTTGTCTGTCTGGTTAACTGTCTGTTTGTCTGTCTCTCTCTCTGTCTCCCAAAGTATTTATATTCCTGCGTGCCTTAAGATTCAGGCGGGGGAGAGATCACGTGCAAGTTAGCAGGTTTAGGAGTTATTGATGGACTGCTAATGACGCTTCCGAGCTCGTGTGTTAAATATACTTACTTTTGTGCAGGTTTTACTGCATTCGGGGTTCTTCATATATATATATATATATATATATATATATATATATATAGATATATATATATCTATATATATATATCTATATATATATATATATATATATATATATATATATATATATATATATATAAACGTGGGTGTTTGTGGAATTATTCGTATATAAACAAGTTCCAAGCACCGATCATCGTGCCCTGATAAAGTACATTCAGCTGGAGAGATCGCGGAGAATAGCTGACCTACCCACAAAATAAAAATAAAAGAAAAAAATGAAGAACAAATCTGTTCGATAAGAAAAAAAACTGGCACAACCTTGTAGCATGAGAGCATTGATTAACTTTTAAATGACTTCATTTATTTTTTTTTTAAAAGTAGAGTGGTTTTCATTTGGTTTAGGTTCTAAATATGCAAAATCCATTATTGAAAAAGTGTTTTTTTTTTCCGCATTAATCTGCCCTCGCTATTTCCTAAACCGGGCTAACCATACCAAAATATTTGGCGTGCTTATTTCTGTTTGTGTGTATGTGTGTGTGCATGGTAGATTT
>NC_061090.1:2662747-2677070 GCF_015104395.2 Macrobrachium nipponense | reverse complement strand
TAAAAGCTAACCTTTTCATTTCCAACACTGTCCCTTTCTGTGTTACAGCATCCATAGATAGCACACATCACCATGGCAATAACGTATTGAATTCCAAAAACTTAAAAGAATCGTCACAACTTCGTGAAAACTCTCGCTTACCTGTTGCTTCATGCTACCGATGAAAGGCCCGTGTGACGTCATGCACCTGTGAGTTGAAAAATCGACCTCTACGTAACTCACTTTACCTTTTTACATTTTGAATGGGACGATGTAAAACAACCAGAAATCGATGGAGAACCAGAGCTCGCAAAGGATGAAAGTCGTAGGGAAATTACCCCAGAGTCACCGAATCTCTCGCACCTGACCGTTGGGTTAAAGGGACGGAAGAACTCGTTCTTATTGGTGAGCTCCATTAGCCCTGGCTAGACTCAATGAAAGGAATCTCATCTCATTTCCTGGAAAGCAGGTTAGCGCAGAAGCGGGATACCGATCCTCTCTACGACTAATATTTAAAACAAAGGTGGTCTAAACATTTAAGTATTTAAGTATTTTTACCCCCTGATAACTTTTAAGATACCAAGTTGCACAACAATAATAATTTTAGGATTACGAAGCCCTTCTCACCACCATGGAGGAATAACCTGTAACAGTGACATTTGGGCTCTGGTATCAGAAAAACTGGAAGAGAACTATAAGACGGGAAGCTGCAGAGGAATGGTGATTTGTAAAAGTGAACGCACAGGAAACACATGAGTAGAGGTATTTCACTATGGCCCTTTGCATCGAATGGTATTGAAGGTATTAGGTGCTTATGGTATGACTATAACATTCAGGGCACATATAACATTCCGGGATGCATGTGATTTCCATATGCAAATTCTTTGCAAAACATGTAAACTAATTGTGTTTGAAGGAAATATCAGAAAAGGCTATCTCATTATGAAAAGTTGCATAAGCGAATTCACTGACATTGAGGTTCAAACCTGAGCTTCTAATTTTTTCCATTGCAGGTAGTTGCAGCAAAGCAGAATGTGATTAGTTGATTAGCTGTGCAACTTCACTGCTACTCTTTTTTGTTAATTATTTTCCTGGTTGGAATTAAAAGGGGATGGTCGGTAATAAGAGGGTTTGTGATAACTGAATGATTTTCTTGCTAGAGTCTATGTAGTTCTCTGTACCGCCGGCAGGGCGGCGCTGACATCAGCCGCAGAGAGCTTCGGAAATTCTTCAAGAAAAATGGAATAACAATTCAAGGGTAAGTAAAGCACAATGGCTTTATTTCCCCATAATATTGTGCTAGTCTGTAAGTCAAGATCTTAGCAAAAGATACTACGCTTTTTTCTGGTAACGTCATGTTCCATCTCATGTTCCAAGGTATTATTGTGACAAACAAGTGCTGTACCGATTTCAGCTGTGAAATCATAACTTAATTAATCCTATGTATGGCGCATGATATTAAGTTAAAAAATATCTTGGTGGTTATTGAACATGCTCAGTCGTAAATAGGCCTAAAGGTTACTGGTTGTTACAACAAGTCTCGGCTTTTAAACATGTCACTGTGATGCATAAGGACACTCGCTTTATTTTGTCAACCTTTACAGTAGGTAGGCCTGTGGGATTTTATCTTTCCATTGTTCTTTTACGGTTTTAGACATGTAAGGGCAGCGTTAGAGTTGTTTAACAAAATAATTTTTCTCAACAAAATTCCGAAATGTCACGCTTTAGGGGAGTTCTGGACGACATAAGCAATTTCTGTGAATCGTTTTAAAGTAAAACCAGTCATATTTTGTATATTTGTAGCAAACCTGGTTTAATTTGTTTTCATCAAACGTTTGCAATACAGTATGGTAATACCACGGAGGTATTATACCTCCATGTGTAATACAAGCAAGTGAAGTTTCGTAGCCTAGGCTACGCCAAATGTATTCAAACTACTTAGTACTAAGCATGGCTCTATATGATCATTTAAGCTTTATTCCGAGTACAACTTAATTTCGAATGAATAAAAATAATTTTTCTATGAGAAACGTTATCAAGCCACCGCACCAAGTGAAAACGGCCTTTAAGAATGGCATCAACAAGGATTAGTGTCTTGGTTAAGCAAATGCTAGGCCTATACGTATGGATTCGGCAAGTAGCTCAATTATTTGGTCCTTTTCAGAACAACCCTGCTGCAAATAAGCCTAAGTTACTTTTTTATGGTAGTCCTTATCTGATATTCTCTTTAAGTATCGCTTCAAAGCCGTAGAATAGAAAGAAGTGAATTGTTTACAACTCGGCCCTCGTGTTGGAGGGAAAAATCTTATTTCGGCGCTAAACAATGCTCCCGGAAACACCATAGTAGTTAAACATATTATACAAAATACAGTTTTTGGAACAAATGCGATAACGCCTTCACAATGATGCTATTTATTTTCTTGCTATCAAATGTTTGGCGGCAGGTAGGCTAATAGTCGGGGTATATATATATATTTTAATATATATATATATATATATATATATATATATATATATATATATATACATATATATATATATATATATATATATATGTATAAATATGTATATATAATTATATACAGGAAGGTTGGGGCATCTGATACGCCGTAGATTAAATAAATACAGGATAGAGAAAAGCCAGCGTATCATTATATATTTATTGTCCAAATTTTCGAGACTTTGGGTCTCATTTTCAGTGACGTTCTCTGGTTTGGAAAGGAGGACGTCAACTATGGTATAAACAAAACTGTGGAAGAGGTCTGATGTGTTTAGTTTTGGTGGGAGAGGTGTTTAGGTTTAGTGGTGGATGTGTTTAGGTTTAGTGGAGGACGTGATTATGTTTAGTGGGGTGAGAGGTGTTTAGGTTTAGTGGTGGATGTGATTAGGTTTAGTGGAGGTGAATTTAGGTTTAGTGGAGGTGAATTTAGGTTTAGAGGGGTATGTATGTTTACGTTTAGAGGTTGTTGTGTGTTTAAGTTTGGTTGGAGGAGTTCTTAGATTTAGTGGATGGTGTGTTTAGGTTTAGAAGGCATGTGATCTGGTTTAGTGGTTGTGTATTTAGTTTTAGTAGAGGATGTGTTTAGGTTTAGTGGGCGTGTGGTTCTGTTTTGTTGGAGTTTACTTATGTTTAGTGGGAAGTGTGTTTTGATTTAGGGAGTGTTTAGGTTCAGTGGGGTGGGTTTAGATTTGGTGGGAGTGTGTTTAGCTTTAGTAGGGGCCATGTGTTTAGTTTTAGTGGAGGTACATTTACGTTTAGGGAGAGATGTGTTTCAGTTTAGTGTGTGTGTGTGTGTGTTTACGTTTAGTGGAGGATGTGTTTCCTTTTGGTGGGAGGGATGTTTAGGTTTAGTGGGTTTGTGTTCTGGTTTAGTTGGGATGTGTTTAGGGTTAATAGGGGATGTATTTAGGTATAGTGGGGTGTGTTTATATTTAGTGGGGCTGTGTTTAGGCTTAGTTGGGGTGTGTTTAGGTTTAGTAGGAATGCATTTAGGTTTAGTGGGTGATGTGTTTAGGTTTAGTGGGGATGTGTTTATGTTCTGCGGAATGGGTTTTATGTGTAGTGGACATGTTTATAGGTTTAGTTGGTATGTGTTGTGGTTTAATGTGGTGTGTTTAGGATAACTGGGGGTGAGTTTAGGTTTAGTGGGATGTGTTTTGGTTTAGTTGGTTATGCTTGGGTTTAGTAGGGGTGTTTTTGATTTAAAGTGGGGTATGTTTAAGTTTAGTGGGAATGTTTAGGTTTAGTAGGGGTATTATCTGATTTAGGGGATGTGTTTAGGTTGAGTAGGGGTTGTTATTTGATTTAGGGTATTTCTTAAGTTTAGTGAGGGTATGTTTAGGTTTAGTGGGGACATGTTAATCAAAATTACCCTGCATGTTACATCCTTTCTAAGGTAAATGATTGATAATTTCAAAGTCTTCCTGGGTAACGGCGGGTTGGTCACCTAGTATATATACGTATATATATATATATATATATATTATATATATATATATATAATATATATATATATATATATATATATAATAATAATAATAATAATAATAATAATAATAATAATAATATATATATCTATATAAATCATATATAAAACTAAATGTTTGTATGTATTTACTATATTTGTATGTATGTTTGTAACTTCGTGTGTTGTAGAAATCCGAACCGCTTGACTGATCTAGACGAAATTTGGCATGTGGCCATTATTTGACCCAACTTAGATAATAGGGTAAGTTTCCAACCCCTTCCCCATCCCCTTCATTTAGTAACTTATATTGTTGAAAAAACTCTATGGGGTTATCATACCTCATTTCATGTACTCGAGACCATAGAAATATAACATTGAAAATTTTATTCACCAGTATAGCAAGGGATGTGTTTAGGATTATGGGGGAGGGGGGCGGTGTTTAGGTTTAGTGGTGGGTTTGTTTAGATTTGGTGGGGTGTGTGTTTAGCTTTAGCAGGAGGCATGTATTTAGGCTTAGTAGGGAGTACATTAAGGTTTAGTGAGGGGCATTTATAGGTTTAGTGGGGTGTGTATAGGTATAGTGTGGGTGGATTTAGGTTTAGTGGAAGGATGTTTATATTCAATGGAGAGTGTGT
Organism: Macrobrachium nipponense; assembly: GCF_015104395.2. Lineage (NCBI taxonomy): Eukaryota > Metazoa > Arthropoda > Malacostraca > Decapoda > Palaemonidae > Macrobrachium > Macrobrachium nipponense. The sequence continues at coordinate 2,672,488 of NC_061090.1, read as the reverse complement.
TCAATCTTGGTGGGAGAAGTGTAGGTATAGGTTTAGTGTTGGATGTGTTTAGGTTTAGTGGGGTTGTGTTTAGGTCCACTTGGGGTGTTTCAATTCATGGGTGTGTATATGTTTAGTGGGGGTGAATTTAGGTTTAGAGAGTTGTGTGTGTTTAGGTTTGATGTGGTCTGGTTTAGTGGGTGTGTATTTAGGTTTACTGGGGATGTGTTTAGGTTTAGTGGGGGTGTGTTTTGTTTTAGTTAAGGTGTGCTTAGGTTTAGAGGGGTGTATTTAGGTTTAGTGGGAACTGTGTTTTGATTTAGAGAGTGTTTAGGTTTAGTGGGGACATGCTAATCAAAACTACCCAGCATGTTAATTCCTTTCTAAGATAAATGAGTCTTCCTGGGTAACGACGGATTGGTCAGCTAGTATATATATATATACGTATATGTATATATATATATATATATATATATATATGTATTTATATATACATATATATAAAGCTGTAAAGTACCAGTATGTAATGTTATTTATAATACAGTATCTTTGTTCGCGTTCAATTGAAGATCTTAAGCCCTTTTGTTTACCCCCTTTCACGAGGATTGTTTCCATTAATAGGGGATAAATAATCTCTATAGTAAAGAAAGGGATGGTAAAATCGTGTTCATAATGGTCTTCAGTGGCAAGTACGGAATTTAAAGAACTTTTGGTTTTTCAGTTGCTTGTTTTTTTTTTTTTTGAGTAACTGGGAAGATTTGCATAAAGTAGGAACTTCTCATTAATTATTTTATCGTATAATGTAAAATTTTGTAAAAATCGAAGGAAAATTCTGTCCGTTAAATAGTTTACTGAAATCCAAGAAAAATTTGTTTTCATGCATTATACAAAGCGAACTAATTTAAAAGAGAAAAATGAAATAACTTTTTTTGTAAAAGATTATTAGCCACTCTGACAGGAAAACGCACTGGTTAATTTGATTTTGTACTCTCTGCTCATAGTTTTGAATGTTATCTTCGCTTAGAACTTGAAGATTCAGATGTTTCATGTAAACTTCTCTATTCAATATTTGTATACGCACATCCCGTACATTTCAACCCCAATTTTACTAGTTAATGGTACAGTTAACCATCGGCTGTTTTACCACACTTTATCTTGGCTTCTTTATGCAACTAAAAGTTAATCCCGTTGGATGTTTTTACATGTTCTGTAGCCTTTATCTCTCTCTTCCTGCCTCTTGCTTTACCGTTATGACATCTGCACACTCCTGATATTCCACTTTATTAAAATTCAATGTTTCTTATTTCCTAACTATCGGCACTTATTTATTTTTTATTTTTTATAATTTCTTTCAGTCGTACGACACTGCTACAAGCTCTATGGACAGAGTTGGGCATATTGAAGCAATTTTAGTCAAGTAAATCTCTCCACACTTGCACAGGCACTGAGGATATCTTCTTCATAGGTTTCAGGGGTATTGTGGAGAACCAATTTTTCTCTCTTATCATAGAAACCAGGAGTTGAGAGCTTTAATACTTTTTGCTACCAAACATATCTGGAGAGAAGGAAGTCTGGTGTCACTTCGTGTGAGTCTCTATCGCGTTTTTTTTTTTATATAGTTACCGAAGAATAACAGGAGATATTAGGAATATATATTGCCACAAACAGCATTAAAGATGATATAAATGGGAATTGCAAAGAAATCAGTAATAATTTTTGCGTTACGAATGATCACTATCATTATTTTTATGTTACGAATGATCACTATCATTACTCAAGATTTCGATTATTATATTTATTTTTTTTTACCAAGCGCTACCTTAGAAGAGTCATATATAATATACTTTATGTTCTGCAGTTTCTATTCTGTATACAGAAGAAGTTTTTTTACTGCTTAAGATAAGTCTCAGGATTCAAATTACTCTTGCTGAGGTAAATTTAGAAATTATTTTATAGAAAATAATGAGAAAAACAATGAAAAACATAAGTGACTTGAAATCTGCACCATATTTATGTATTAAAGACAAACTCGGTAAAGTGGAAGGTTTTTTTTTTAGCATAGTGCTTTATGTTCAGGTCATTCAAGCTTTGTTTAATGGTATACGATTATTTGCACCCGCTTGTGGAAGTTTTATTTTGGATTCATCCATTACTGTTTGTAATGGCTTTCAGATTTTTGTTGTCCTTCTTCTTTGTTTCTAATTCGGCTGTAATGAGTCAAAGGCAGTTCGATTATTCATTGATGAGGAAACCTCAATTATAATTCTAAATACTCGTATTTGCATTGGAAAGATAGTATGTAAGAAAACGTTTTAAATGTGATTGTAAGAGGGGAGAAGATAACATCTCGAATGTTACAGAAACAAGAGTAATATTTTTCTCAAAATAATCCCAGCTGGTGTGTGCATCTCTCTCTCTCTCTCTCTCTCTGAGCCTCAAGTCGTTAAGTAAAGTTTTTACTGGCCAGGTAAATGACTTTAATGTCATGTTCTGTGGCGTTTAGTTTTATTTATCTGGCGCGAATCGGGGACTCCAGGACTATATTAGAATTACTCACTAAACTTACGGTATCATGCGGAGCAAGCGCTAAATTTAATGTGACCACTTATTTTTTATCTGTCTTGGGAAATAGTTTCTCGAGATTCTCAGAGTAGCGTACTTACCTCGGCTTCAGAATTCATGGGAAATAATTACGTGCTGTTCAGTATATTATGTATGAATTTAAGATAAAATTATTATTGTCAATCTCTGCTCGTTTGTTTGTCTCGCTACTTGGCCTTCTGTCTCGTACATTGCTTCTTCATCAGAATTCAGTTGGTTCTGCTGCAGTGTTGGGTCTGCGGTGGGAGGTTGAAATCAACATTCTTTGGGAGCTTGAATTTCAAGTGAATGGCCCCGTGGACTTGTTCCATGTGAAAAGGTTTCACTCAATAATAATGATAATAATAATTGAATTCTGTGTATGTTATCGCCTCAACTAATTTACATATTATTCCCCAAGAATCAAATTTGAAAGCAGCTCTCACTGAAAGTGATTTTACCAACATTAAGTAACACCCCGGGATTTTATAAATATATATCTTATTTATTTCAGCTTTTCCTATCTTATATAGATATAGATATATAGATATAATATGATATATATTATATATATATATATATATATTATATATATATGTATATATAGGTATATATATATATTATATATTATAGATATAGATATATATATATATATATATATATGTATATATATATATATATATATATATATAATATATTATATATATATATATATATATATATATATATATATATATATATATATATATATATATATATATATATATATATATATATATATATAATGTAAATGGTATCTTATAAATGAAGAAGTCATTTATAAGATATCATGCAAGTGCTTTAGTTTTTATATAGGACAATCTGGGAAAGCACTCGATAAACGCATTTAAAGTCAATAATGCGATGTAAAAACAAATAATACAAGTCATGCTTTATGTGTTCACAGTAGTATGTGTAATTTATCAATTGGCTGGCTCGGGCCAATGATTTCATTGAAGAGCACAGATTTTATTGAAAGAAATTGAATAGGGACAGCTTGCATCGTTCGCGGCAAAGGAAAATAATTTAATTTATCGCCTGGTTTATATGAATTAGACCCTTTCATGTTGCATGCCACGAAGCATCAGTACAAACTCGATAATGTTATCTTTTAACTACTATATAATTTACGTTTGTTAATATGTGCTCAATGTTATGCTGTTTCGAATGGACATTTTCATTTGTTCAACTAGTATTCTTATTTTATTGTATTATTTTCCTGTTGAATGTTTTCGGTTCAAACTGCTAGCTTCTGGTAAGATGAATAAACGCTCCAAGAAGACATTGAGGAGTTAGAGATGTGTATTTCTGGTGATAGAAATTCACTCTCGACGTGGTTCGGAAGTCACGTAAAGCCGTTGGTCCCGTTGCTGAATAACCACTGGTTCCATGCAACGTAAAAACACCTTACAAACAAACAAACAAATGCTCCAAGAAGAGGTCCGTTGGAAGTAGAAACTGTTGGTCCTATATTACGCTTTTATTTTCCTTTGTTGAATGCAATTATATATATATATATATATATATATATATATATATATATATATATATATATATATATATATATAATATATATATTACCATAATATCTCACGCATGATGTTATTGCTAAAAAAATTATAGCTACATTTCACCTTAACAAGAAATGTTATTTTAATAACTTAATATCAATATGAATTTTTATCGTTGAACATCTCCAAACACATGAAACGACACAAATGGTAAAGTTTGCTTATAAATTTTATCTAAAATAGAAATTTTTAAATATAAAATACAGATTCCATAACATTCATATGCTAGGCTGTGAACGAATACAAATAAAAATTCATGCGTGTGGCTCTACAGAGAAGAAGAGAGAACTGGATAGATGAGTGAAAGACGCGTTGGAAAGGAATGTCCTTGGCATCCAGAAACCAAAAGAGCGAAGAGAGGCAGAACTCGAAAGAATAACATGCTTTAAACACCCGTACCAGCGCTCCCCGAAGAGTCAAGTGTGGAGTAACTGTTAAAGCATCGCGGCAGAATGGAAAGGGATCGTATCTCACGTAATTGGTTTCTCTTCTCGAAAATGACCCACTATTAACCTTTTTTTTGGCACTAACATACGTAAGACTATTTGCTTAAGGGCTCACTGCGTAGTGGACTTGGAGAGAAATGATATTTGTCTAAGAAGAGTATTGTTATTTTTCCCCAGACAGTTACGAAACTATTGTTTTGTATCGTTGTTACGCATAATATTCTAACCTTAACCATTTTTATTATTATTATTATTATTATTATTATTATTATTATTATTATTATATTATTATTATTATTATTATTATTATTATTATACAATAACTGTAATCTTTGAATGTATTTTTTCGTGTTGTACCCGATAATAGAAAAATGTGTATGGAAAATAGAATAATTTCCTGTTATTATTTGAATAAATAGAAGACGAGCTTATCCTAAAATAACACAGACAAAAACGTCTTACTCCAGGTGTATTTATTCTGTAAACATTTCCCAAAATATATGATACTTGGTCCAAATAAACGTTTATAGTTTTAAAAGCCTCCTCAGCACGTCCTCGCCCATTATCTGCATTAGAAACGCACGCGTGATAGAAAACTAAATTTCACGGATGAATTGCTTGGATTTTAGAATAGCAACAAAACTTTGACGGTTTTTGTGGGAGGTGTGTAAACAAATGTAAATGGTTGTATGGCGTTTCATCCAGAAGGCAGAATTGTGCTTCGACTTTAATGGTATTTTTCCAGATTAAAATATGAAAGAATTTAACCAGATAAGATAAAATGACGAAAATTAATTCTATGTATTTGTGATAGTTTTCCAAGTATCTCATTTCAGAATATTGAGTGTTTTGAAGCGATTCCAGTTAGAGTGCATATTGAACAATAGTTCGTGAAATGTATCATTTGCTTTTCTGTGCGTGGAGATGACGTCCTTGTGTGTTTTTGGTAGACATAGTGGAGGGAGAAGCGCTGATTATTGTATCTGATTCTGAGAAGCGTTATCTTCCCGGAAGGACGTTTGAGCACGTAAAAATGATATTCTTATATCCATTGGTATACTGACAGTGTGGTAGTAGAGACTTCAAAAGACGAACAATGAAGCTAAGATCATCGGAAAAAAGGCGCCAAATAAAAGAAAAACCATGCAAAGGAAACCAAATGGAAATTGACAAGTAAAAAATGGATTTAAATCATAAGAATATTGCTACTCTGATATTGCTCACCATCTAATTGACGAACGTAAGCTTCACTACTTGGCCTGTTATATTAAACAGCTTTAGACTTAACTGTAAATCGAGAGTTACAGTAAACCAGTAATTCGAATTTTTAAGATACGATAATGACGATTAAGGCACCGCTTTCGAGTCAATTCCTGTAGTTTACAGTCATGACGAATGGGACACCTCTTCAGAGTCAATTCCTGTAGTTTAATTTTTGATAAAGACATTTCCTATACGCGACAAATGGAATACAGGCAAATAAGTTGGGCATGAGGCGAAATCACTCCAGATCTCACAATTCTTCGAAATTCGTTGGGAGAGAGGAGGACACGAAAATAAAAATGAGATTCGTATGCATATACATCATTCAAACTGTTCATTGCTAACGGTGTTATCATGATACTCATATACATGTACTTACTCATCGTCACTGTGTTTCTACCACCAAGGAATCTCATTTGAAAAAACTGCTTTCCTATTAAGGAAGACTTTTCTTTGGATTCCTCCTTGCAAGATCGGATTCATTAACGGCCTATAGCTGCAACTCCTTTTATTCCTTTTTCTGTGCTTCCTTTCACATTCTTAATTCCATCTGGCTTTCCACCCTCTTCTAACAATTCTTACTTAGTGCGGCTGCGAGGTTTTCCGCCTGTTACACCTTTGTTATCTTTTACTCTCAACTTTCCTTTCAGCGCAGAATGACTTTGTAGGTTCCAGCGCTTGGTCATTCGGGCTAAAGTGTCTATAGTCGATTCATTTAAGGTAGATTCTTGCGCCTACGAGACGTTTGTTTGGCGGCCTCTGAGGCTGGTAGCGGGAGGCAGACTGCTCGCTCAGTGGGTCATATTTTCGTTTGTAGCTTAGAAAAACTAGCAATATGTTTACATTTCTTCATTTATCTCACGTTTTACAAAAGATAGGAAAAGTTTTGGTCATACCTAAGGATTCGGTATTAAAATGTACAATTAAATAATCTTTTCCTGAAATCAATAAGTTAAAATACAAAGGAATTACAACGAGTAGAAGTGAAGGGAGAAACATTTCCTTCTTTATACCTGTTTTTATTCATCATCGGATTTTGCCATAATTCATGAGATCAAGATAAAATAAAATCTTGTGTTATTAAACAATAAAATCACCCTGAACCTACGCTGGTGCTTTCAGATTTTTAGATGCGTGTAATGGTAATATGTAAAGAGAAAATGAAGAATATGTCTTATTATGTTGCATTCGTGCTTGACTCGGTTTGACAATAGTACCGAGACACATCGTTGGGTCTGGACTGGTCCTCTCAGCTAGAGCCGTTGGCGTGTTGGCAGTTGCCAATTGGCGATATGAGAAGTTTGCAGTTTCGAGACTATGTATTCACCGAATTATTATGTCCTTATATTTTCTATATAAATGCATAGAATTACCCATTAGACTTTCGAACATTTTTACCTCAAATATCATATATGTCCGTATTTCTGGACATATCTGATAAAAAAGTAAATAATCAGATTGATGCATCTGGTATCGTTGGAGGTGTAGGCTGGCCGCGGGCGGGAAATTCAGTCCAGGAATGAATTTGAAATCTACGGACCTACTTCGGACTCTTCAGCTCATCCTTAGTTTTAATGAGGTTGGTTTCAACATATTGTTTCTAATTTTCTTATATGAATATATTTTAAACTTAAGAGATATCAGATACTTAATTGAGTGATATGAAATAATAATCTCAGTGGAGCAATAAACAGCAACGAACTAAGCAAGATTTTTTTCTTTTCAAGCAGATGTCTCAAGATGACAGCACCATTCGTCGCACCGTTTCCAGATTTGCAAGTCAAGCTCGCAACATTATAATGAATGTTCATCGTTACTTCAGCTCACAGTGGGGAGCAGACTCAAGAAATGAAGTATTTGAGAAGACCGCCAAAGCTACAGGAGTGCCAACCAACACAGTGAAAAAAATCAAGCGACAGTCATCTGAATGTGGTAACGTCCCCTTCGCTTCACCTGTATATCCCAGGAAGAGGATCGAGTGAAGGACAAGGTGGATAGTTTTGAAAATGAATGTATTCGGAAGGAGATTTTGTGTCTTTTTACGAGAGAGGAGAGCTCCCAACGTTAGATGCCCCTACTGGAAAAGTGAAGGAAGACCGGTAAAGTTTAATGGTGGAAGAACAACGTTATGGAAAATTGTGAGAGGGCTTGGATTCCGGTACAAAAAAGTGACGAGTGGAAGAGCAATTTTAATGGAACGTGATGATATAGTGGCAGTGAGAACTGAATACCTACGGTTAATTGAAAAGAATAGGAATTGTAGTCCAACTGAACGTAAACCTGAAGTATTCCTGGATGAAACTTGGATAAACCAAAATGAATGTGTACGTCAATGTTGGACAACGGGTGAAGGCGAAATAGGACCCAAACTTAAGACTGGAAAGGGGCGCCAAGATTTATTGTGGTGCACGCGGGGAGTGAGAAGGGGTTTGTCAAAGATGCGCTATTTTTGTTTAGGTCAAAAAAATGGTGCCAAAGGTACTACCATGATTCCATGGACATGAAAGGTTTTAAAGTGGTTTAAGGAACAAACTATTGCCATAATATAGAAGATAGATCTCTAATCATAATGGACAATGCTCCCTACCATAGCAAAATAGAAAATAAAGTGCCAACAACCAGCAAACAGAAAAAGTGAAGTCATACAGTGGCTTTCTTCTAATAACGTCACCCACGACCCATCAGCAACAAAGCCAAAATTGCTGCAGATTGCCAAGTGTCACAAAGAAAAACTGAGGTATGTGATAGATGAGATAGCCCGTGCAAATGGTCATGATGTGTCTAAGACTGCCACCATATTATTGTCAGTTTAACCCCATAGAACTTATAGGGCTCAAATAAAGGGGGATATCAGAAAAAATAACTCTAATGCAAATCAATCTTTGAAAACTGTGAGCAGCTTACGAGACTGGCGATAGACAAAGTTACAACAGAAGACTGGAAGAAATATTTTCACCGCGTTAAGAAATTAGAAGATGATTATAGGAGGAAAGATGTTGCTAGAGAGCATATGTTTGAAAGTTTTGTTATTGACATTGGAGATGACGAAACTGACAGTGATGATATTGATATTAGGGAGGATGACACTGACAGTGATGATATATATCAATGATTTTCCATTATTTTTTTTTTTTTTTAAATTTTTTTTTTTTTAAATTGAAGACCTAACAGTGTTTCCATATTGTTGTCCATTTTTTAGATAGGCAATTTCAATATACAGTATATCCATATGAGTTTCCTTTTTTTTTAATATTTAATGGCATAACAATGTACATATCTGTTTATAAATTCTTTTTACTTGGTTTTAATAGAAAAGGGGATATCAATGTATCTTTATAATTTCCCATTCTTTTTGTTCCAATAGGTAATGACATGATTATGTATATATGCATGATTTTCCTTTATTTATTTTTTAAATAATGATGACGTAAGAAAATTTGTAAAATTTTAATTTCTTTTTGTCATATCGATAGCCTAATGACATACCAATGTAAGCCTACTGTGTATGAGTTTCTTTTGTGGTTTATGACATAATATATCTGCATGAATTTCCATTCTATTTGTATCAAAAGATGATGATATAACAGTCTTCTGATTAGTCTCATTATCCTACATGTACTATATATATATACAATTATGCAGGGCTGTGGGAACGGTTACGGGAGCTATTCTAACTCAGGTATGAATTAAGTAATTCAAGAATAATCAACTACCTCAGGAGAAAACTAAGCAAATTTTTCCTAAACATTGTTGTAGACATGTTGTCAAGTGTAACATGTATATAAAGGAGATAAACATTTCTGGTGTAAGAGTAAACTCAAGCAATTCTGAAAAAGACAGTATATTATATTCGTTACATCGTC
>NC_061090.1:2652747-2657747 GCF_015104395.2 Macrobrachium nipponense | reverse complement strand
ACTGAAAGGAGGACTCCCGCCAACTGACTGACAACTTACAAAGGAAATCAATTGACCAAAGGCTCCTGCAATGCGCACAAAGACAATGAGAAAAATCTTACCAAAAACCCTTGAAAATCTCTCGACATTTGCCTCATCAAAGTTACAGTTTCATATGATTCTTACTTCTGAATCATCTGACTACATTTTGACTGAAAATCAACTAAGCCAAACCTCGGATGGGAAAAATACGGAAGGATTAGAAGTGAACATTTCACTGCCTCTTTGTAACAAAACCGGCTCTGGAGACAATGGTTACACAAGCCTAACTTTGTTGATACCCTGAGTGACATAGAGCAACTCTGCAAGCCTCGATGTCACTTCGTGTTCTACTCAAAATCTCGAGATTGGTTAATTTATAAAATTTTCAACCTCAGTTACACAAGAATTAGTGTTCTATTAGTTCAAGTGATACGATTTATGTAACCTATTTCGATGTCAAGGAATTTTCTTTAATATATCCACAAGAGAGAGAGAGAGAGAGAGAGAGAGAGAGAGAGAGAGAGAGAGAGAGAAAACCGAACCACATACTCTGCTGCCTGTCTTGTACTTCCGCTCGCTAATCCTGAACGTTGTGAAGGATTGTCAGGGAAAAAGCGTATCCAATCTTTTTTCACGACATCGTTTGATCGCATTTCATCACTTCTTTTTGTAGGTAACCGAGATTGAGTAGCTGGCTACGCACAGACTCGAACACCGCCGAATTTGAAGGGACGGGAGTTGCTCGAAGTTCGGAGGCAGTCGGTACTGGAGTATCTGGTATCGGACGTTGCTGTCTGTGGTAGGAGTAGTTAGTTACATAGTCCCTTACCTAGAGTTTTTTTTTATTGGATCTTTTCTTCTTCAAATGTCATTGCATATATATACAAGGCGACATACTTGAAAATGTTATTTTAGTTATATCAAGAAGAAAAATTGGGCATGTCGTCTATGCCCTTCTACCCGATTAGATGTTATTCAAAGTACTGACTTTGGTTAACAGAATTTTACTTATAATGTTGAAAGCTTGCACTGAAATTCAAGAATATATCTTCAGTTTTATTCATTGATTCATTTATTATGTTAACGATAACATGCACATTACTTTATTTGTTGTTATGTTATATACTTTGACTTAACAAAAGAAAACAAAAAACAATAATTATTTATCACTTATTAAGTACAGTTGAATGAAAAGGATAGTCACAGAAAATATGGACTTACAGAAATTTGGGGATGGGGTCGTTCGACCCCCCGACCGCCCCTTCGGTACGTGTCTGTTACAGTAGTTGGATTCTTCCTCGTAGGTATTGACATGGCTGCTTTCGTATATAACCACAGTTGATGTAGCTGTGTTGCACATAATCAAGTTGAGAATGACTAAGTTGCAGTTGAAGTAGCATCGTTCATACGTAGTTGATATTGGAGTAACCAGGGTTCATACGCAGTTGATACTGGAGTAACCAGGGTCAAATGTAGTTGCCATTTGAGTATTCTAGTTTTCATTAGTCGGCATTGGAGCTGATGCATCTGTAGTATCTAGGGAAGTGACATTGTCTGGACGGGAGTAGCTAGGTTCAGAAATAGTAGATGCATTTGGAGCAGCTGTGTTCGTTCATATGAAGGCGATCTTGGACTGTCTCACATTCATCAGATTCGTTCATACACTGGTTTACCTCTCCTCCATATTACTTAAAACAAGATTAATTTTCTTGAATCTTTTTCTTTTGATATGAAAAAAGTAAGAATATCTTGTTATACTCATATTTGAAGATTGGACCTACCAGTCTGAAAAGACGCTTTATTTTTGCAACCAAAATAACCACTGGGACAATAATAGCAATTAGCATTAACGTTGATGATGATGACGCTAATGGTACGATGAAGAATTTTCAATGCATGTTGGATGATGAAAAGTGACAGAATAGAATATACTTGGCATTACTTTATTGCCATTAGAATTCATTGATTTCGGAATATGAAATCTTAAGAAGTAGCTAAAAAAAAAAACATTTTTAAACGATGCAAAAAGCAAGAACATGATGAGAAGGCGATGCATTACTGAGGCGCTAATCTCCTTTAGATAACCTCATTAGTCCATAGAAGTTCTCGGTTGCATAATCAAACGTGAGTTTTCAGAGAAGATGCAAAATGAGTAGGCTAAGAAGGATGGTCCAATATTTCAAATTGGATTTTTCACAGTTAAGTACTACCACACACAAAGTATTTACGACGAAGTGGAAATTAAATATGATTTTTTTTATTTCAGAAAAATTCTACAACTTGCGTCAGAAAGGTTGTAAATCGTTGCTTGACGCTTTATGGAAATCACGGTTCGAATATATCAGCTCGTTCGTGAGATGAAAGGTATCTAGGCGAGGGAGGAGTCGGCATTCATTCCACGGCGTCAATCTGTCAGGGGAGACTGAGGTAACGTCAGCTGAGGCACTTCCCAATAGCAATTCCTCCTGAGACTTGATTGCTTCGTTAACGACAGAAGTGATAGATGCGACTGAGGGGGCATCCACTGGTGCGCTGGTTCCGCGATTATTTCGGGAGATGTAATTACTTGTGCAAGGAAGATTATATCCCCAGTAATTATGATGGAGTTGTTGGTCTGTAACTTATTTAACTAAGGTAAGTTCTGTGTTACATGACCTGTGATATATATTCAAATATGATGCATCAATGTGTAGTTTTGTTTCACAGTAGAAATAAGAGATAAATGTTAGAGTAACACATTGACAAACCCATTCATTACTTAATCCATGTTTTCATTTGCATAGACAATTGTTTACATCTGTTTATCTTGGAAGAAAGAAAACAATATCTTACATGACCTCCAAGTCCGTGATATAAAAGAAGACTTTTTATTGCTTTTTAATTGTATTTACATATCGGAATCGTAATTCTTTAGATGATTGAAGATACCAGATGCGTTCGATTAATAGCTCTAATTACAATCTAATTTCGATTTAATCTCGTTATATTTTTATCTCTATTAGAGTAATCTTACCATCCGGTCTTTTTGGATCTGGAAATAAGAAGGATATCCAAAGGACACGAGACCAGAGAGTTTTAGGAGTGGGCTACCATGGGCTAAATCCAGTCCATAGAATTATTGTTCATTATGAATGCTACGTTTTGAGGGACTTTGAGAATTACTCCTAAAAGGGATAGTAATTTACTGTCAATGTCTCGGTAATGATATGCGACAAGATGTTGTTTTCAGTAATGGATATCATTAATTAATATCTGATACAAAATCAATGTTCTGCTTGGTACAATGTGCCATTATTACACGCTGAATTGAAAAATTTAAAACAATTCACTATTTCACCACCGGGCAAATTAACAGTCTGTTTTTCATTAAAGTATTGTTTCCTTTTCTTTAAACGTTGTTCAGTATGAACATCTAATTGCTTTATAATGTAAAGCAAAATGCCACAAATATTAGAAATGTGTTGAACTAATTGATTGTGGCTGGAGAACAATTATGTCTTAGATGTTTTTTTTTTCGCTAGGTATCCGCAGCCAAAATAATTGACGCTTGTCTTTACACTGATTAATCAGTTGATTTTAATTATATCCTCTGGTCGAGGTGGGGTTAGGGAAGGTGTGGTTCGTGGGTGGTTGCTATTAATCACTATCTTGAATGCCAGATGCAGATATTTACTGTCAGCTCAAAAATAAAGACCGGCAGTAGTGCATTACGATGCATATAACTTCATATTTGAGGAAATTGTTATTTGGGATCTATATTGCTTTTGTCTGTCTGGTTAACTGTCTGTTTGTCTGTCTCTCTTTCTGTCTCCCAAAGTATTTATATTCCTGCGTGCCTTAAGATTCAGGCGGGGGAGAGATCACGTGCAAGTTATATATATAATATATTATATTATTATATTATTTATATAATATATATAGATAATATATATATATATATATATATATATATAGTATATATGAAGAACCCCGAGTGCAGTAAAACCTGCACAAATGTAAGTATTTAACACACGAGCTCGGAAGCGTCATTAGCAGTCTATCAATAACTCCTAAACCTGCTAATTTGCACGTGATCTCGCCTCCGCCTGAATCTTAAGGCACGCAGGAATATAGATACTTTGGGAGACAGAAAGAGAGACAGACACAGACAGTGTGTCTGTCTCTCTACTTTTAAAAAAACCACTCTACTTTAAAAAAAATAAATGAAGTCATTTGAAAGTTAATCAATGCTCTCATGCCACAAGGATGTGCCAGTTTTTTTTTCTTATCGAACAGATTTGTTCATTTTTTCTTTTTATTTTGTAGGTAGGTCAGCTATTCTCCCGCGATCTCTTCAGCTGAATGTACTTTATCAGGGCACGATGATCGGTGCTTGGAACTTGTTTACATACGAATAATTCCACAAACACGCACGTTTATATATATATATATATATATATATATATATATATATATATATATATATATATATATATATATATATATAAACGTGCGTGTTTGTGGATTATTCGTATATATATATATATATATATATATATATATATATATATATATATATATATATATATATATATATATAAACGTGCGTGTTTGTGGAATTATTCGTATGTAAACAAGTTCCAAGCACCGATCATCGTGCCCTGATAAAGTACATTAAGCTGGAGAGATCGCAGGAGAATAGGTGACCAACCCACAAAATAAAAGAAAAATGAACAAATCTGTTCGATAAGAAAAAAATTGGCACAACCTTGTAGCATGAGAGCATTGATTAACTTTTAAATGACTTCATTTATTTTTTTTAAAAGTAGAGTGGTTTTCATTTGGTTTAGGTTCTAAATATGCAAAATCCATTATTCAAAAAGTGTTTTTTTCCCGCATTAATCTATGCCCTCGCTATTTTCCTAAACCGGGCTAACCATACCAAAATATTTGGAGTGCTTATTTCTGTTTGTGTGTATGTGTGTCTGCATGGTAGATTT
>NC_061090.1:2626370-2652247 GCF_015104395.2 Macrobrachium nipponense | reverse complement strand
TGTTAGGCTTTCGCCGAAAGTTGCGCCAAGGTATGTTACTATTCAGTGGGGTGCTGCTAAGACAACTCGTACCTTCCACCTTACCCCGCCCTCCCCCTGTGCGTTACCCCCCGCCCTCCCCCTTAGTGAACTATGGCTCCGTGGTGGTTGGGGAATTTAAACATGGCGGCTGTGTTTACATCTCCTTCACCGAACGAATAACTTGGTACTTCCTGAGGACCGTTCTTCGGTACGACTTAGACTATGGCAATGACATTTTCATGTTATTTTAGTTGCTTCACGTTGTAAGGAATAATTTTTTCGTTTGGTGAACTAGACTTTATATACCATTTTGTTAGTTTGGTGCGGCTATATATGTACTTTCAAAGGTCAATTACTGCTTAGTTACAGCCGGCCGAATGGATATTACTTTTTAAATCTTGTACAGTAACTCAAATAAAACATAGAATCAGTCAATTGCCATAGTCTAAGCCACCGCGGATTGCTTTCTGTAGAAATACCAAAAAAACTAAAAAACGTTAAATTCATTGAAACCACACTATTTCTGATGCAACAAATATATTTTTATTGCATTTTTCCAAATTTGGCTGAAACTAAAAATTTACAGTGTTCTGATTTTACGTGCAAAACCGGTACTACCTATAACACTTGTCATACAAGTAAGGTGACTTATTGAGCTAACACAGATTATAGAGAAATAAAGTCAGTACGATGTACCTACCCCCGATGTGTTATTCCATACTGTCTTGGAGAATTACTGAGTCCTATTCAACAGTTATACATTGCACACCATATCACTATGAAACAACGAATGATAAAATTCGGAGCGCACACAAAAGTACGTTTGAGTCCGGAGTCCACAGACTCCGAATTCGGGAAGTTAGTAACTGACTGGCTCAACCAGAACCAGGGTTCCCAGATGACACCACTACCAACCAGCCAAAGTCTACCATGAAACCAGCCAAAATCCCGCCAAATGGAAATCCAAACCAACCCAAATAACCGCCAGATATATGTGCCTTACATTCACCTTTATAAATGCATATTTTGTATCATATATATGCTTGTATAGCGGCATCATAGTTTTAGTTACATAATATAAACTAATATAAGAATACAGGGGAAAAAAACGAGAATGAATTGAAATTTTGGAATGAGGCTCGCTCTCCGAGAATCCGGCTGCCTGTTTTGTTGTCTGTTGTGTGATTTTTTTTTATTCCATCTACATATTTTGCTTAAATGTTACCAAGTTATTACTGAAAACCTATTCAAATTCCCCAGATTTTCCTGAAAACCTTTAAAAATTCCCAATCTGGGGACAGATTCCTCAAACGTGTGATCACTGTTTAGCTCAAATAGAAAGTTTCTGAAAACCAGCAAAAAAAAAAAAAAAAAAAAAAAAAAAAACACTAACCAGCCAAAGTGAATTTTTACCCACCAAATTAGAAAAAAAGCTAAATTTGGTGAGAAACCGCCAAATCTGGGAACCCTGGCTCAACTGGCTGCGAACAGCGCCACCCTGGTGGCGTTATGTCAAACTACACAGTATCTTACAGATACCTATCTTCTTCAGTTATTTACACTCTTGTTACCGACCATCGGCTATTAATAATCCAGTTATAAAAACAGTGAACGAAAAAAGAAATGGTGGGGTAACATACCAAATGATGTACTGATGCAACTGCCTGCAATGGAAAAATATGTGATATTCAGACCTCAATTTCAATATCAGTGAAATTGCATATGCAGCAGACAGATAGACAATGTTGAGATTGTCTTTTTGATAATATCCTCCACAAATAGATGGCTTTCATTTCTTGCATATAATTTTCACATGGAAATAACATGCATTCCGAAATGTCATAGGTTCCTAGGATGTAAATATTAATGCAAAAAGCTAGATTTAGTACCCATATTCATTATTACCTTAGCGTATGATGCAAGGAGCCATAGAGAATTCCGCCACTCGTAGTTTTCCTGTGCTTACATTTCCATAGAGCTCCACTCATCTTCAGCCAGGCACCCGTTTCATGGTTCTCTTCCAACTTTTCCGATAACCAAAGGAGCACAACCGTTATTAGCATAGCTTCTTCTCCCGTGGTGGTAGTATGAGGGCCAACTTCATACAAGTATTGTTATTGTTGTTCAAGCTGGGCGCTTTAGAGGTATTATGGGCTAAAACCCCGTAAATTGTTAAACTTCATTTGTCTATAACACTAGTCTTAGGAAGGGTCGTTCTCCAGTTTCCACGCTGACCCACTTTCCAGGCAATAAGTTGAGATGCCTTTCAATGAGTCTAGATGAGACGAGTTTTTCCCGTTCCTTTAACCCTATTCATTCACGGCGAGAGATACAGAAGAACCATAGGGACAACAATTTTGCTACTACGACTTTCCTCTTTTCATTTCTTCTTCTTCTCTTTACGAGCTCTCGATCAGCATCGATTTCTGAATGGTTTACCTTCTCCCATTCCCATAAATGCGACAGAAACAAACATTGAAATTAGGGTGATTATTGTGGTTGGTGATTTTTTTTTATATCATAGTTTTACCAGACCACTGAGCTGATTAACAGCTCTCCTAGGGCTGGCCCGAAAGATTAGATATTTTTACGTGACTACTAGGAACCAATTGGTTACCTAACAACGGGACCTACAGCTTATTGTGGGATCCGAACCACATTGTATCGAGAAATGAATTTCTATCACCAGAAATAAATTTCTCTGGTTCCGCGTTGGCCGAGCCGAGAACCGAACTTCGGACCACCGAATGGTACCCGAGCGCGAAATGCACTCGCCAACGTGGACCTTGTGGTTGGAAATACAGAGGGTATTTTTGCTATTTGATTTAAATGCAATGTAGTCATTTTCTTTTAATTATCACTGTGCCAAACTTACCCCATAATGTGTGCCAACTTACCCCGTGTGCAAGTGGCCACGAAAAGTTATATTTTTCTAAAGCTTATTGTTATCTTATGATGAAAGCAAACAACAATTATTTTGCTCTATGATAAAGACGAATGTTAATATTTTTCAATGGTGGTAAGAATTTTGCAAAAAGTTTGTTTTATATTCGCAATAACCAAAATTGTAAAAAGTGTGCCAACTAGCCCCGGTCTCCCCTACTCGCTTTAGCTTTGTTTTACGATATGAACATTAATGTAGCGGTGGTTGGAAGACTGACACTTTAAAGTAGCATATAAGTTCTTATCATTATTAGAGTTATTGCTGTAAAATGTCTAGTACATAACATTTGTTAAATAGAGTTACGCACCCATTAAATAGATAGTATTACATATGTAATATATACGCTATAGTCAGGGTACAGATCATAATAATTGCTGCCACAGCCTACTCAGTTGTTTTATCGAAGGAGGACTACCTTCTTTTGGTTTCAACTGACTTTCATGCCAATGAATTCATGGATACATTTTTGTATTATCAGTTTTATGAAAATGAATATTGTTGTTACTATAGTCGATTTTTTCGGCTGGGTGTAAAATTCGTTAGACATAGCTGAGGAAGGACACAGATGATCTCTGTTTTTTAAACAATATCTCTACACACCAAGCTATTTCGAACATTTCCATTCTCTCAAGAAGATTATGAATAAATACAAGAGCAAACTAGACAAAAGAAAAAATAATCATCTTGCATTAATGTAAAGAAAACAAGAGAAATGAAAAATTAGTGCGATTGTCAATTTTTTTTTATCGTTAATGTTTAATGAGTCAGTGTTTAGCGAATTGTTAGGGTTTAGTGAGTATGCGTTTAATGAATGTTTATGAGTAAGTGTTTGATGAATGTTTAGGGTTTAGTGACTATTTAATGTGTCAGCATTCAGTGAATGTTTACTGAGTCTTTAGGGTTTAGTGAATGTTTTGTGAATGTTATTGAATGTTTATTGTGTAAGTATTCAGTGAATGTTTTGTCTTAAGGGTTTTAGTAAATGTTTTGTGAATGTTAAGTGAACGTTTAGTGAATGTCTTGAGAATGGTAGTGTTTATGAATATTTAGTGTGTAAGTATTCAGTGAGTTAGGGTTTTAGTGAAAGTTTGCGAATTTTAAGTGAGCGTTTAGTGAATGTCTTGTGAATGTTAGTGTTTAGCAAATGTTTAGTATGTAAGTGTTTATTAAGTTTTTAATGAGTGGATGTTCATTCACTGTTTAGTATTTAATAAGTATTTAGGGTTTGGTAAGCTAGTATTTAATGAGTGCTTGGGGTTTAGTGAATGTTTAGTGTTTAATTAATGTTTAGGATTAAGTGAGTGTTTAGTGAATGTTTACTGAGTGTTTGGGGTATAATGAATATTTAGTAAATTTAGTATTTCAAGTGTTTAGTGAGCATTTAATGTATAGTGAGTGCCTAGTAAGTGTTGGGTATTCCGAGTGTTTTGTGTTATTGAGAGTGTGTGTGAGTGTATGTTAAGTGTGTGTGTGGTGTGTGTGTGTGTATAGTGAATGTATGCAAATGAGTGCTTACTGAGTAAGTGCATTGTGAGTGCTTCTGGAGTAAGGTTGATTGAGTGTTGGTGGTTAGTGATTATACATTACTGTTTAGTAGTGCTTCGCTACCATATGCAAAGAAAGTCCTGTATTTACACAGGAACCATTTATGATTGACACTGCTTAGATCCAAGACCAGATGCTTAGGCCTGACCACAATGGCTGGAGGTGCTTTAGGTGTGTTTTCGTAAGGTAATTTTTCTCTGTGAAATTGGGTCGAAAAATAATAATAATAATAATAATAATAATAATAATAATAATAATAATAATAATAATAATAATAATAATAATAATAATAAAGATTAAAAAAGTAATAGTAATAAAATATAGTACTAAGAGCTGGACCGAGACCTTTCAATATGGCCTTCCGAAGTCACCCTCGGCAGGGAGATCGCTACTCCAGTGATTGACGCCTATGTCCTTGCACACAGCCTGACATATTTGCACATTCGGTTGTCAAATTTTTATGACTGTTGGAGACGCATTATAAATCATATTAACAATGGTAAATGCATTGAACAGACGTGAGGATATAATATGATTTTAGTGCCTGTCTACTGGATATAATGAACAAATAAAGAAAAAAATATTACTAGGGAGAAAATTAGCCGAATAATGCTCGTCAAAGCTAGCATCGATAGAATGTATTGAAAACTTACATAGGCATGCTGTGGTGCGTGTCGGCGGGAAGTTAAGAGACAAACGCACTCGGCTGGCTTTAAACATCAAACTGTGTATCATTTTTATTTAAGTTTAGATTTTCTTCCCTGAATATATATGGTACCTGATACTTGGTGATAGTATACAGATCAATTTTGAGTGAGGCAGCCGAAAATAAGTGGACTAATGAGATAACTGACATGATATTATAGACCAACTTAATTTGGGAGTCAGGAGCTCCAAGTTGTATGATCGTCAACTTCGGGAGGGGGAATAAAATGGGGGAAAATGTTTTAATCTTTATAGTTAGCTTATCCTGAACAATTCATTCACATTTCCATATCCGATAAAAATTTCATTTCATCCACACGAACCAACAGCAACTAAAGAACAATTCATTTATGGTAAGACACATTGGGCTACGAACCTTGACATGGCTGCCGTGTCCTAACTATAGGCAAGAAAAGAAAATGACCAAAGACGCTATTAAAGCGAGAATACTTATCTTACATTTCTTTTTTTTAGAGGAACTGAGAGTGGCACCATATGACTGGTTTAATTATTGACACCATATGACTGGTTTAATTATTCAAAAATGGCTCAGCACACATACTTGTAGCTGTTGCCAATTGTGACCCCCTCCCATTCAGATAAAATACTTTGTGTGAAGTAATAACTCTAAACCAAAGGATAGTGCTAATATTATATATAATATATATATATATATATATATATATATATATATATATATATATATATGTGTGTGTGTGTGTGTGTGTGTGTCTGTGTGTGTGTGTGTTTGTGTGTGTATGTGAAACTAGAGAAAGTAGACCAAGCCTAGGAAGTCTCATACATAGTATTTATATAGATGTGATGGAATTAATGAAGTGAATATTCCATACTTCAATAGGAATTTAAAAAAATAACTCCGGCAGTAATTCTTATCCTGAAACATCACATTTATTTCTTGAATTTTTTGCCTTTTACATTCTATCAGGCTTACGATTTTCAGATACTTACCATATTTCTAATATTATATTGCCTATGATAGATTTTGAAATATTTCAAGGTGTCCCACCTCTCTCTTCCAATCGTAGGTTATGTCTGTGAAAGGGTAACCACCCACTAAAATGCCTGGTATTACCATCACAGCATTCTAGGATATGAAGTGCTATTGTGGTACAAATTTTACTTTATATCTCCAATGTTGGATGCAGATCCTGTCTCCCCCTCCCCCTCCTCCTCCCTACTCGTTGTGGGGTGTCTGCCAGAGGGTAACCACCCTCAAAATGTCTGGTATTACCACCACAGTACTCTAGGGTGTGCAGTGCTATTGTAGTACAAATTATACTTGGTATCTCCAATGTTGGATGCAGATCCTGGCTCCCCCTCCCCCTCCCAAGACGTTGTGGGGTGTCAGTCAGGGGGAAACCACCCACTAAAATATCTGTCATTACCACCGCACTACTCTGAAATGTGCAGTGGTATTGTAGTACAAATTTTACTTAGTATCTCCAATGTTGGATGTAGTTCCTGGCTCCCCCTCCCCCTCCCCCCCCACTCGTTGTGGGGTGCCTGTCAGGGGGTGGGTAACTACCCACTAAAATATCTCATTACCACTGCAGTACTCTAGAAAGTGCAGTGCTATTGTAGTACAAATTTTACTTGGTACTATGATGTTGGATGGAGATCCTGTCTCCCCCTTCCCTTCCCCCTTCCTCCCCCACTCGTTGTGGGGTGGCTCTCCGGGGTAACTACCCACTAAAATGTCTGGTATTACCACCACAGTACTCTAGGATGTGCAGAACTATTGCAGTACAGCTTTTACTTAGTATCTCCATGTTAGATGCAAATCCTGTCTCCCCCTCCCCCACCCCCTCCCCACGTCGTTGTGGGGCGTCTGTCAGGGGTAACCACCCACTAAAACGTCTGTCATTACCACCACAGTATTCTAGAAGTGCAGTGCTATGTAGTGAAATTTTTACTCGTATCTCCTAAGTTGGATCTAGATCCAATTAACCCCCCCTTTTCAGTGCGTCTGTCAGGGGGAACCCACCCTCCAAAATGTCTGTCACTGGTCATTCTATAATCAGTAGAGTCTGCAGATATATTATATATTAGTTTCATCTGGTATCTCATATATTGGATCTAGACCCAAAATCTAACGAGCAATTAATGGTGCTTGTTAAGTAAGCCACACCCATATTTTATTTTCGGCAGACGGTCAGTTTCACAGTTTACAAGTCTACTCCTAAATACCAGTAGTGGTTACAGTCAGTATCTCGTTCGTTGTATCTCAACGGTCCGGGCTGCCGCTCTATAAGTCAAATCAATCAGAAGAAAATTAGGCTATCCACCGGGGATTCCGGAGGGAATCCTTGATCCCTAGTGTTGCCGAAGACCCTCTGGTGCTCCCGACAGAAGCCAAAACTCCTGTCTTATATATATGTATAGAAAAATGACCTGTTTTGAGCTTAGTTGTGGAGTCCAAGGACCTTGATTGTGAAAGGGGATGTGCTCACGTCCTTCCTCGGAGAGACATTGGCCCCTTTTTGGCCTATGTGCCATCCACCCTTTTCAATGTGGTATTTGAGATACACTTTTATTTTGTTTGTATGTCTTAAGATATTCACCTTTATTAATAACCTTATTGCATGTGTTTAAACTATTGTGAATATTCTTATAAGTATGAATTATCATTGTTATTTTATTATTATTATTATTATTATTATTATTATTATATTATTCTTATTATTATTATTATTATTATTATTTTATTATATTATATATATTATTATTATTATTATTATTATTTTGGTGAAGGATAGATCTCGATTCTAAGTTCAAAAACGTGAATTCAACAGACATATATATTATAACAGAGCCACAACTAACTTAATGGCTTGATTACTTGAGGATTGTTTTCACTGTCACTAGATTTATCTCATTAAAAATAAACGAAGCAACCTCAGATGTATAGATTTTCTGAAAAAGAGAGGAAATTACCCCAACTGATTTTCGCCTCTCAAGAGGCTTACAACGGCACATTGAACTGTTACATATCTTCCATGTATGAAATTTTTATCACACCGTTATTTATAATACAGCCATTAAGGTGCAAATGTTTTAATATCGTACTCACGCTACTTCGGGAATATTCCCGAAGGTGAATTGTCACCGGAGGGGAATTTCAAATGATAAATGGATTGGTACTAAAGATTATCCATATTTATATATATATATATATATATATATATAATATATATATATATATATATATATATATATATGATATATATATATATTTATATATAATACGAAGATTTCATTATTTTGCATCTCTCTAGGAAAAAAATGTAAATTTCAAAAGACAACAATAGCATCCACAGATTTTAATCACTTAGAGAGAGAGAGAAGAGAGAGAGATGAGAGAGATGAGAGAAGAGACGAGAAGAGAGGGGGAAAAAAGAGAGGAGGGGAAAAGATTGGTAGTTTAGAGATTGACAACCAATTTTGACACTGGCAACTAATTTCGAGGTTGGAACCACACAGATTGATGGGGAGAGAGGGTGGTTGGGTGTTGGGGTGGGGGGGGGGAGGGGGGGACTGGCTGTGTGTTTGTGCGATAGAGTGATAGAGAGAGAGAGAGAGAGAGAAGAGAGAGAAAGAGGTGAAGGAGGAGGACATCATGGATCATTTCTGTAAAAGAGAGAGTTCAACCGCCCTCGAAAATAGAATTGATCCAATCATTGCCCGATGGACTCTCCAGGCTTGGATTCATACGATTTTGGCATTTTGGGAAGGTAGTCCCATTTCGTCCTTTACAGGCCAATTTGAAAACTGGGATCTAGTATCGGCCTTGCTATATTAAAATCCTTCAAGAAAAAAAAAATAAACTCACGCAGGAATATTAAATGCAAAAATTAGAGACAAATATCCCCATTTGATATGAGTGGAAGGCATTTCGGCCAATGAATGGGCACCCGTTTCTTCCAGTCTCCTACGGGAAGGACGTGGGCAGGTCCCCCTGGGTAACCAGGACCCTTGGGCACCACAGTTAAAGAGACCACTCAAGTTTCTTCGGTATTGCCTTTTAACATTCATATTTTCTGATACGCACATAAGTAACCACCAGCTCACACACACTCACACATACAAACACACGCACATACACACACACATATATACGTAGCCTATTTACTATATATGGATTCTTATCACATTACCATGATTCATATATATATATATATATATATATATATATCTATATATATATATATATATATATAATATCTGTATGTATATATTTTATGTCATGCATTAAATTACAAATAGCCTTTAAAATGTCACTGCAGTCCTGATTTTTCCTCTGTTTGTCCCCTGGTTCGAATCCACGGGAGGACGAAATTATTATCAACTAAAAAATTCCCCTTCAGTTAACATATATGAAAATATATTAATTCCGAGGTAGAGCGAATTGGATATTAAAGGACATTTGTAGTTAAATGCATACTAAATATATACATATGACCTCTATAGTATATTTATATATTATATATAATTATATCTATATATATATATATATTATAATATTATAGTATCTATATATATAATATACTATATAAATATCTATATAATATATATACTATATTATATAGATATATCAATAATATACATATACTATATAGAAGATCAATGACCCGGTTTCACAGTTACAACTGGTTCCAAAAAAGCTTTTCAGCTTGTTCTTATTTCTCACTTACTTTGGCACTTTCAAACCTGCATCATGGCCCGTCGGTTCTAACGCTTTTTCCGTGATCTACCCAGTCTGAAGTTTGTTCTCATATTCTTTCTCTTGATTCCTCTTCATAGTTTTTAAGTATACACATTTTTACGAGTCTGCCGTCATTTCTCTAGTGACCAAATCACTTTCTAATCTATTTTTTACTTGGGTTATCTTTTTAATGCCACCTTCATTTCAATTATTATTATTAGATTATGATTATTATTATTATTATTATTATTATTATATTATTATTATTATTATTATTATTATTGATTATTATTATTATTATTATTTTTACGAGTCTGCCGTCATTTCTCTAGTGACCAAATCACTTTCTAATCTATTTTTTACTTGGGTTATCTTTTTAATGCCACCTTCATTTCAAATTATTATTATTATGAGTTATGATTATTATTATTATTATTATTATTATTATTATTATTATTATTATTATTATTATTATTATTATTATTATTATGATTATGATTATTATTATTAAGTATACACATTTTTACGAGTCTGCCGTCATTTCTCTAGTGACCAAATCACTTTCTAATCTATTTTTTACTTGGTTATCTTTTTAATGCCACCTTCATTTCATTATTATTATTATTATTGATTATATTATTATTATTATTATTATTATTATTATTTTTTTTTTTTTATTTTTTTTTTTTTTTTTTTTTTTTTTTTTTTTTTGCTCTATCACAGTCCTCCAATTCCACTGGGTGGTATTTATAGTGTGGGGTTCCGGGTTGCATCCTGCCTCCTTAAGAGTCCATCACTTTTCTTACTATGTGCGCCGTTTCTAGGATCACACTCTTCTGCATGAGTCCTGGAGCTACTTCAGCCTCTAGTTTTTCTAGATTCCTTTTCAGGGATCTTGGGATCGTGCCTAGTGCTCCTATGATTATGGATACGATTTCCACTGGCATATGCCATATTCTTCTTATTTCTATTTTCAGATCTTGATACTTATCCATTTTTTCCCTCTCTTTCTCTTCAACTCTGGTGTCCCATGGTATTGCGACATCAATGAGTGATACTTTCTTCTTGACTTTGTCAATCAACGTCACGTCTGGTCTATTTGCACGTATCACCCTATCCGTTCTGATACCATAGTCCCAGAGGATCTTTGCCTGATCGTTTTCTATCACTCCCTCAAGTTGGTGCTCGTACCACTTATTACTGCAAGGTAGCTGATGTTTCTTGCACAGGCTCCAGTGGAGGGCTTTTGCCACTGAATCATGCCTCTTTTTGTATTGGTTCTGTGCAAGTGCCGGGCATTCGCTTGCTATGTGGTTTATTGTTTCATTTTTCGTATTGCACTTCCTACATAGCTATGGGAGAGATGTTATTTCCGTCTATCGTTCTTTGAATATATCTGGTTCTTAGGGCCTGATCTTGTGCCGCTGTTATCATTCCTTCAGTTTCCTTCTTTAGCTCTCCCCTCTGTAGCCATTGCCATGTGTCATCGCTGGCTAGTTCTTTAGTCTGTCTCATGTATTGTCCGTGCATTGGTTTGTTGTGCCAGTCCTCTGTTCTGTCTGTCATTCTCCTGTCTCTGTATATTTCTGGGTCTTCGTCTACTTTTATTAGTCCTTCTTCCCATGCACTCTTAGCCACTCGTCTTCACTGGTTTTCAGATATTGCCCCAGTGCTCTGTTTTCGATGTTGACGCAGTCCTCTATACTTAGCAGTCCTCTCCCTCCTTCCTTTCGTGTTATGTATAGTCTGTCCGTATTTGCTCTTGGGTGTAGTGGTTTGTTTATTGTCACATGTTTCCTGGTTTTCTGATCTATGCTGCGGAGTTCTGCCTTCGTCCATTCAACTATTCCTGTGCTGTATCTGATTACTGGCACTGCCCATGTGTTTACGGCTTTTATCATATTTCCGGCGTTGAGTTTTGACTTGAGTATTGCCTTGAGTCTCTGCATATATTCTTTCCTGATCGTGTCCTTCATCTCTTGGTGTTTTATATCCCCTCCTTCCATAATTCCCAGGTATTTGTATCCCGTCTCATCTATGTGTTTGATGATGCTCCCATCTGGTAGCTTTATCCCTTCAGTTCTCGTTACTTTGCCTTTTTGTATGTTGACTAAGTCGCATTTTTCTATTCCAAACTCCATCCTGATGTACCCAGATACAATCCTTACAGTCTGGATTAGGGTATCTATTTCCTTGATGCTCTTACCATACAGCTTGATGTAAACATCAGATGGTTGATTCTGTTGCCTCTTTTCTTGAGTTGGTACCCGGCATCCATCTGTAGTACTTTTGTCATAGGAATCATGGCTACTACGAAGAGTAGTGGGGACAGTGAGTCGCCCTGGAAGATCCCTCTCCTGATATTAACCTCTGCTAGTCTTATTCCAGAGCTTGTAAGTATTGTATTCCAGTTGCGCATTGTATTTTTGAGGAAGCTGATGGTGTTTTCCTCTGCCCCATATATTTTCAGGCATTCTATTAGCCATGTGTGTGGTATCATGTCGAAGGCTTTCTTATAGTCTATCCATGCCATGCTTAGGTTGGTTTTCCTTCTCCTACTGTTCTTCATTACCATTTTGTCTATCAGGAGCTGGTCTTTTGTGCCCCTACACTTCCTTCTGCAGCCTTTCTGTTGGTGGGGGATGGTGTTTGTCTCCTGTAGGTAAATTGTATAGCCTTTCACTGATGATACCTGTTAGTAACTTCCACATTATTGGTAGGCAGGTGATAGGCCTGTAGTTACTGGCTATATTTCCCTTGCTCTTGTCTTTTTGTATTAAGGATGTTCTTCTTGTGGTCATCCATTTGGGTGCATGGTGATTTGTGATACAATGCTGGAGTTGTTCTGCTATTCGTGGGTGTAGGGCCTTGAAGTTTTTGAGCCAGTATCCATGGACTTCATCAGGACCTGGGGCTTTCCAGTTTGGCACTTTCTTTAGTTGGTGTCTGACTGTGTCTTTCGTGATCTCTGTGAATCTTTGTTTTATTCTCCCTGTTTCTTCTTCCTTGACTTCCTGGAGCCATGTTGCATGTTTGTTGTGTGATACCGGATTGCTCCACATGTTTTCCCAGAGTCTCTTACTATTATTATTATTATTATTATTATTATTATTATTATTATTATTACTATTATTATTTAAGTAGATGAAACCTATTCACATAAAACAAGCTCATAGGGGCCATTGACTTGAAATTCAAGCTTCCTAAGGATGTTGATTTCAACCTCCTACCGCAGACCCCACACTGAAGCAGTAACCGATCATTATACAGAGCCAGTGATTTGTCGTCGTCCTGGGGGAGACGCGAATCCGCGAAATCTGAATTGTATGCCACGACACTAAGCACCATACCGGCGGACCAGTACTGCATTTATCAGGATATCAACCTCTCTTACTCAGCGTATTCTGTGCAAACAATTCATCTTGAATTTATACCTTCTTCCGTCACTCGCTTCCAGAAGTGTACGAAGTATATTTTCAGGAGGGTTGAGAATGACCATCGTTGTAAAAATAAGTAAGCAAATAAATGAATGAATAACTACCACTGGTTAGGAATGAATAATAACAGAAAAGCAGTTCCTTGTTTTAGAATCATTGTATCCAGATTAAGAAAGAAAAACTCGAATGCTGAGTGTTTGCGTTCGTTCAGAAAGAGGGAACGACGATCACATTCAATCTTTGGCATCTTTGCTGACGAGGTTTAACGGGCCATCCAAGTGAAGGTCTTTCATTCCATAGATCTTTAGTCATTTCATTTCTTGTTTACATTGCGTCACTCTTCCCTTCTCTTCTTCCCCCTATCTCTTCGTCATTATCAACGTTACGTTATCTTGATCACAGTAAACACGTTTTATCTTTTGTTTCCGCGCATAATCTTGCATCATTTGCATGTTTTCGTTTTACCATCAAACCTCGCCTCCTTTCCATGATCTCATTACACTCTGGACCGCTGTAAATATCCCATAAACCTGCAAAAAGGGATGATAAAGAAAGTTAAGCACGTATACACACACACACACACACTCACACAAGCACAGATCCATAAAGTTATCTTCCTCTGTTTGAATAGCATTAATGAAGGTTACAACTTGAAAAAAAAAAAAAAATTTAAAGCCGAGCATTATCATGAATATAATACTATTACATCGCTAACATCCAGAGACTGAAAGGGCTGGCGGAACAGTTCGTTTCCACGAGGGTTGGAATCAAACGAAAAGAAAAAAAAGTCAATGGAGATTAATCACGAAAATCAGAGGAAGCTAGAAAATTCCATACCAGTTAAGTTAATGACAAAAATAAATTTAGAATTTAGATTATCTCATCTTTGGATACTTGTTTAACAGCGTCTCCTCTTGTGTTACTAATTTTAATCTTCCATAGATAACAACCTTTATGTTAAGTTCAAAATGCCATAATCCAAAATGCCATAAGTGAACTAAATAGTATTTCTAATAAAATTCTAACTTAAAGGCTATTTTCAGGTGCCCGTCGTGATTCTGATTTAAGTAAGAAGCAAAGGTACTAAAGAGTACACTATGGTATCTTTGGTATGAAGGCATTCACGGTCTGTGCATCATATTGTCCACCCAAAATATCAGATTTTTTAGTTGAATATAACTTAGAGACAGCGATTTTGTCTTTCAGGATTACGCTTCTGGAACAGACTGGACCTCTGAACACGTTCATTGAACAAAGAATCTGTTCAGATGAGTTCAAATGCAACGCTGAAAGGATATATGCTGTTCCATGACGGTCATGAAATCGTTTTGAATGATTTCGAGAAGTAGCAGAATATGACCTGTTTGAATACCAAATTTGATGCGCAACCACATCTCTGATGGAAAAAATAGCCGAACACGAACTTACCTCAACATTTCTAAAGAATATTCTCTCTCTCTCTCTTCTCTCTCTCTCCTCTCTCTTCTCTCTCTCTCTCTCGTCTCTCTCTCTCTCTCTCTCTCTCTCTCTATCAGTTACTTAAGCAACAATGGTTTTAACAGAAAGACACCTTTCAAATTCTGGCCTGACTCACTTGTTCCGTGTCACAGGGAAATGATCCCTTGATTATAAAAGCAAAGCTTCACTCCTTGCTGACCAAGTGTGTTCCTGGTTATGGGCCTTAACGAGGCTTCGCACTTTGCCCTTAAAAGCAGCGAAAGGGCAACGTTTATTCTCTATCTGATTTCTGAAATTCTTCGCCTTCTTTAGGCTCTGGGTGTTTTCTGCTTTTGTCTGGAAAGCAGACGATATTAAATAAAGATCATGATTCAAATAAACATCATTACTGCGATTATTATTATTATTATTATTATTATTATTATTATTATTATTATTATTATTATTATTATTATTACAAGAATAATTTGAATTACTCTTTTTGCTCTCACCTGGAAAACTAACATATCCCAGTGCTGCCACCAAATCTGTTACCAAGAAGGGAACATATTGTTAACACTTACCTGTAGGTGTTGACAGACGGCCTTCCCTTTCTCTCTCTCTCACTCGCTATCTCACTTCAATTCTCTCTCTCTCTCTCTCTCTCTCTCTCTTCTCTCTCTCGTCTCTCTCTCTCTCTCTCTCTTCCTCTCTCTCTCTCTAGAGAGTTCATAAAAACCAAGCTAAAATGGATGAAGTTCACAGCTCTAGTTTAGTGTTGATTCCGTCGGGTCTCCACCGCCCCTTCTTCGTTAAGAATTCACCTAATGGCTTCACCCCTCTCCACAATTCCATATACGACGAGACGTGAGTAGAATCTGTAAGTAGTTATTCCATTTCAATTACTGAAGCAATTACGAACTTTGATCCTATAATTGTTAAATACTCCCGGGAAGAATATTTAAGAGAATGGTGATGGCCCGGAAGCATTCAGTATTTAAGATTTAATCCAGCGTTCACATTTCATTCAATTATACCGAGTGAGGAGCAGATTATCCTTTTATGAATATCGAAACAATGGTTACGACTACATCCATGTGGGGCGAGGATTAGCTCTTTGACACCCTCCCGTTCTGATGGATTGCATTTAATGGAGAGCAGTTGTCTCTCTCTCTCTCTTCTCTCTCTCTCTCTTTCTCTCTCTCTCTCTCTCGTCTCTCTCTCGCTCTCTCTCTCTCTCTCTCTCAATTGTCTATTGTATCGAATGTATACCGAAAAATATGGCTTTCCTTTAAAGTAACTAGTATATATCAGATTTTCATTACTGTTTTGAACACTGAATAACTTACATAGATTTACTATATACATACACAGCCATACACACATATATAAGAAGATTATCTGATCTGACTAACAATATATTTACCCAAATCAATCAAACACACACACATGTATATATATATATATATATATATATATATATATATATATATATATATATATATATATGTGTGTGTGTGTGTGTGTGTGTGTGTGTGTGTATGATTTAGGTAAATACATTGCTAGACATCAGAAAACCTTCCTATCACCAAGTTTTGGGTAAAAGTATTGTTGCTGACCATTTCTGAGAATCACAGCATTACTCAGTACTAGCAAACTTACCCATCTACGATGGGTGATAAAATACGGGTGCAGAAGTGAAAAATTTATATGTACTATTTGTTCAGCAATATTAAAATAAGGGCGATTTTTATACATACCTACTACAGAACCTCTTTGTACACAATATTATCAGTTTGTCCACAACTTAATTTCAAGTTGGCAGAGTCAGTTGCTCTGCTCATTGCCACATACAGTTGGCCATTCGTGAACATGGATGACGGCAGAAACATACCAACACGATCCAAAGTCTGGCCCTGCGACTTGTTTGAAGTGAATGAGAAGGCCAGGTTGATGGGAAACTGCCTGCACCGTAACTGGAACGGAAACTGGTTGTCTGAAGGTATCAGAGGATTCCGGGGGATGAACAGACGTTTGCCGGTGTGAGGGCCCGTTGCTATCACTGCTTTGATGATGTGGGAGTTTAGCTCCATAACGGTGTACCTCGTTCCATTGCAATGTCCATTGGCAGGATCAAAATTCTGAAGCAACATTACCGGGCAGTACTTCTTCAACGTTATTTTGTGCACTGGCAGTCCCGATGGATTTAAGTTATTCAAAAAATCTTGCGGATATTGATGATAATTTTCATCTTCTATTGTGTCCGAGCTGAAATATTCGCAATTTTTTCTGGGGAAGTTGTACAGAAATTATGTATGAAAAATCGTAAAATAACTAAGTCTACGGGAATAACCAGCCTCGTTTCACGGCCAGAAACAGCTCCGTTTCAGGGAATCCCTTCTCACCCCCACCCCTTACAAACGAGGGGGGTAGGTTGGATGAAACCCCATTACAAACCATCTTAAGGGTCCCCACCATAACCCTGCCAAATTTCATGCCCATCTGACCAGCCATTTGGCCGCGTTTGAAATGACAGACAGACAGACATTACGCCCATTATAGTATGATATGAATGCTGTTATGAAATGTTCTTACAAGGACTGCTTGTTTAACTTACTACAGCATAATAAAACAACAAGCAGAAGAAAAATAAAAACAAGTGGGTCTTCGAAACTACTGACGATCGTCCTAAAGACGCAGACGTAAAATCCCTCAAAAGGTACGGTCCTCTTTTCGCTGATCTCTGGCGAGATGTGTTCTCCTGTAAATGGCTGACGCAGGACCAGTCCTCGTCGTCAAAGGCTTTCATGAGATGGTAAAGGATTCGTGGCACTCGTTCGAATCCTTTCGAAGAAAAGGAATGGGATCATCGTAAAGCTTAGCTTCTCTTTATGAGATCTACTCTTATGCTCTGCAGCCTCGTGAAAAGATTCTTTATGAAGAGCAGATGAGGAAAATTCCGTTTTTATAGAATGTGAGAGATTTGCGCTCTACTTTTCTTCAGTCTGTACTGCTCGTCCCTTTTTTTTTATTTGCAAAACTTTGAAGGCTGCTATTTGTTGACGAAAATTTTCTTTATCAGTGAGCATACTATATTCGCAGTTTCTCACGTTCAGGTTTTATATTAGTTGTTTGACACATGTAATAAAGGAACTCATAAAATCACGAAGTAAGGTCAAGAAACATAGTTTTATAGTGCAACTGTTACGAATAGTATAACAAAAATTTTTGAAATTTCAATCTGTTTTATATACGTATATATATATTGTATATATATATATATATATATATATATTGATATATATATATGCATTTATCTTATATTTATATATATATATATATATATATATATGCCATTATATATATATATATATATTATATATATATATATATATATAGGCATTATATATATATATATATATATATATATATATTATATTATATATATATATATTTATATGTAGTATATGTACGCACTTATGTACACACACACACACACACACACACACACACATATATATATATATATATATATATATATATATATAATATATATATATATATATATATATATATTTATATATATATGTATATATATATATATATATATATATATATATATAAATATATAAAGGTTTTTGCCACGAAGGAAAAAATGAAAAAGCGATCTCGCTTTTTAATTTTTTCCTTCGTGGCAAAAACCTTTATTTATACATAGCATCACGTTTTATATACTTCGTGATCAAGTTATCCATATATATATATATATATATATGTATATATATATAATATATATATATATATGTATATATATATATATATATATATATATATATATTGTATGTATGTATGAATGTATGAATGTATGTATGTATGTGTGTGTCTATGTGTGTGTAGTCTACATTAGTTCAAAGTGGTGTTTGACGCATTTGCTTGAAGGAAGAATAGTATATCAATAAGATTATCTATAGGAAGAGAAATGAAGTGGTCGACATTGTTCCTAAAAGAATAATTGAGCGTTAATTTTCCATGAATTTCTCCTATTTTCCGTCTTCATTATCATGCCCTACCTATATTTCAGAATTTCTAAACAAGAATAAGAATGAAATAAAAAGACAAATCCATGTTCGGTTTTTCGCGGAAAATAGCCCTCTTTCTTTTGAACGCTCAGTTTTGTTGTTAATCTTTTATGAGATTTTAAATCAGAATTCCTTCAAGCGAAATGACTCATTTACAAAACAGTTTTCATAGCTATTGATGAGAACAAGAAATTTATACTGGAAAGTATATCGCAGCATTCAATCTGTCCGGTATGCAGTTACCAAAGAACATAGACTAATTCTTAAAAGCAGATAACGGGTAAAACCTGCGATGTCACTACATTTCAAATCTGTGGGGAAAAAGGAGCAAAATCTTCCCCCTTCGCTCAGCACTTCATAAGTCCCGGAAGTCCCCTCGGCCGCCGAAGGAATTGCTCGTCCGCCAAACACTCGTGTCCTCTGAAGTGGGCGGAACTTTTCCTCAGGCGGATACTCTGAGGAATATTGCTCTTCGCGTCACGCAGGTTGGGAAGGACATTCCGTCTGCAGTGTTAGGACTCCAAGTTCGAAAGCAGATGTGAACTGTTTCTCTCTCTCTCTCTCTCTCTCTCTCTCTCTCTCTCTCTTTCGCCTAATCAAACCTTCCATTTTAGGGGCCGTGAGCTAACCTGCGCATGTAAATTTCTTAATTGATTTTTTGTATGCCGCGGTGATCTTCTTATTTAAACATACGCACATATATATACTATATATATATATATATATATATATATATATATATATATATATATATATATATATATATATATATATATATATATATATATATATATATATACTATATATATATATATATATATATATATATATATATATATATATATATATATATATATATATAATATATATATATATTGTAGGAGAGTCTCAACCTTTCGTAGCTGGAGTACAGGTATTACTGTTGTGACTCCATTATCCAGATATTTCTATGGTGACTGTACCTTCTATCCAGGTATTACTGTGTGACTGAAAAGCATTGTAATAATATATTTCTATGGTCTCGAATACATGTAATGAGGTATGGAAAAACCTGCAGAGTTTATTTGCAACATGAATTACAAAGGGAAGGGGAATGTGAGGTACGGGTTTGAAACCTACCCTAGTATCTAAGTTGGGTCAAATTTTGTCTAGATCGGTCAAGCGGTTTGCATTTCTACAGCGCACAAAGTCACAAATATACTACAAACATTCACTTTATACATACATACACACACGTACATATATAGATATATATATATATATATATATATATATATATATATATATATATATATATTTAAACATACGCACATATATATACTATAATATATATATATCATATATATATATATATATATATATAGTATATATATGTGCGTATGTTTAAATATATATATATATATATATAATATATATATATATATATATATATATATATATATATATATATATATATATATATATATATATATATATATATATAGTATATATATATATATATATATATATATATATATATATATATATATATAAATATATATATATATATATATATATATATATATATATATATATATATATATATATATATATATACCTATATACGTGTGTGTATGTATGTATAAAGTGAATGTTTGTAGTATATTTGTGACTTTGTGCGCTGTAGAAATGCAAACCGCTTGACCGATCTAGACAAAATTTGACCCAACTTAGATACTAGGGTAGGTTTCAAACCCAGTACCTCACATTACCCCTTACCCTTTGTAATTCATGTAGCAAATAAACTCTGCAAGGTTTTTCATACCTCAT
The DNA here is from genome assembly GCF_015104395.2 of Macrobrachium nipponense. NCBI lineage: Eukaryota > Metazoa > Arthropoda > Malacostraca > Decapoda > Palaemonidae > Macrobrachium > Macrobrachium nipponense. Next base: position 2,631,547 of record NC_061090.1, on the reverse strand, counting down.
TACATGTATTCGAGACCATAGAAATATATTATTACAATGCTTTTCAGTCACACAGTAATACCTGGATAGAAGGTACAGTCACCATAGAAATATCTGGATAAAATGGAGTCACAACAGTAATACCTGTACTCCAGCTACGAAAGGTTGAGACTCTCCTACAATAAGCGGCGTTGACACGCCTCCATCCTGCCAAACAGGTATTTAATCCTAATCCAAAAAGGCGCACTTTCAGGATTAACCTCGAGGTTAAGGTTAATCCAGAGAGTGGACATATACGAGCGTACTGTCCAGCTATTTGCTTTTATTCACAAGTGACTTCGTTTTAAAGTAATATATGCCACATGTATGTATGCTTACGTTTAAAGTATGTACTAATATAAAAAGTATATATATGTACACATATACACACACATAAAAGTATATATGGAGGGAGGTGACCTTGGCAGTCACTTCCTTTAATCATCCATACATGAGGAAATGGCAGCGCCGCCCAAAAATTTTGCCAAATCTACGAAATTGTCACACTTTTTCCTGAAACGTTTGAACGAGTTTAAGAAAATATGGCAGCAGTGCTAATCACCCTCGAGTCTCAACCTTTCGTAGACAGAGTTTCCATAGATAAGAGGAACTGTCACCACAATGATACCTGGATGAAAAGGACTGACAGCACAGTAATCCCTGGATAAAATGGGCAGTTATCACAGTAATGCCTGTCAGTTCACACATGACTGTTCGAAGGGTGAGCATTTCCATGGAAAAAGTAGAACTGTCAGTTGGACCATCAACACAAACCCTATCCCTCTCTTCGTCCTTTCCTTTCCACTTCCACCTCCCCCTTCCCTCTATCCTCCCCCTCCCTATACCTGCTCCTTCCCCCACAAGTACATTGTCGTTCAGAGTTTTCCCGGGCAGCACCAGGTTGGTCAGCTAGTATACGTTCAAAGGGTGAACATTTGCATGAAAAAAGTAGAACTGTTAGTTGGACCATCTACACAAACCCCCTCCCTCTCTCCCTTTTCCCTTCCTTTCCCCTTCCACCTCCCCCTTACCTCCATCTTCCCCTTCCCTATCTCCTGCTCCCTCACCCTACATGTAGATTGTCGTTCAGAGTTTTCCCGGGCAGCGCCGGGTTGGTCTGTTATATATATATATATATGTATATATATATATATATATATGTAAATTTTTGTAAATATGTATGTATGTTTGTATATAAGATGTCTAAAACCACATGTACATTTTACCAGACCACTGAGCTGATTAACAGCTCTCCTAGGGCTGGCCCAAAGGATTAGATATTTTTATGTGGCCAAGAACTAATTGGTCACCTAGCAACGGAACCTACAGCTTATTGTGGGGTCCGAACCACATTATATCGAGAAATGAATTTCTATTACCAGAAATAAATTCCTCTGATTCCACGTTGCCCGTGCCGAGAATCGAACTTCGGACCACCGGATTGGTAGACGAGCGCGAAAACCACTTGTCCACCGAGGAACTTACATTACGTGTCACTTAATACTGATTAGGGAAACCATTACGATCATTAAGATTGATGACGATGATCAAGCAAATAGCCTCTGAAATTCACATAAAAACCCGTTAATGACTGAAACCCATCAGGAAATTTTACTTCCCAGAATTTCCATTGCTAATCGCTTTTCAGTCTGTCAAGAATGAGAACCGACAAAAAAATATAATGAAGGATTTTTGCGGTGAAGGTTCATTGATTTAATTAATTTTCTGTTAGCTGAGACTGAATCAGACCATCGCTTTGTTTGACCTTTGGCGTAGTTTCTCATTTTCTATGAATACTCATTATTTTAACCAAACTGGAAGTTTTATCTTCAGAAGCAAAAACCAAGCGACCAAAATTTTCGAATTTCTTTCCTTTCAATAGAAAGGGTCTCAGTTCAGATGAGGATACAGAGAGGTGGAGAAATTATTGCGACACACAGAACTAGTATGAAGAAACAGCACTAAATAATGCTAATGCCTTATTCATCTTCAAATGGAAACGACAGTTAATGAAAGTAATTATTGACATTTTTTGCTTTCTATTTGCGTAAATAAAATCGATTAGGTTTCACTCTGCCATCGCCTTTTCACACTTTAAATTGATGACACATAATATATAAAGATGCCATATCGAAAGTTTTTCAACTTTTATAAAGCAAAAAATACAAAAAATAGAATAAAAAGCAAGGAATACAAAAAAAAAAAAAAACAAGAGAGAAGAAAAAATAAGAAGAAAGGATGGGCTCTGCTAACACATCACATTAAACTATAAAGAATCATTATTTTGCATTTTGCGAATTTATGTTATACGCATATCTATGAACATGAATAACAGGACTTTTCAAATACGTGAAATCTGATTGACCGATTAATATGAAATACTGAACAACGTTGAAAAGATGTTATCCACAAAGACCTGTCAGTATGAAAGGGAAATAGCCTCTTTAATACATCAATCTGATTCGTTACTTGAACTCTTTCCATGAAAGTTATATCATATCGGTTCAAAGAAGAGAGAGAGAGAGAGAGAGAGAGAGAGAGAGAGAGAGAGAGAGAGAGAGAGAGAGAGAGAGAGAGAGAGAGAAATGCAGATTGTATGGAAAGGAAAGTAGGCAGACTAACATGTGAAACGTAATGACACAAATAGTATGACTTCATGTAAAGGATATGATGTGAAAACATATCATTTATTTGGGAAAAACTCTCCATCACGAAAATATATACGTATATAATGTTCTAAGGGGTCCACAATAATAATAAATGTTAAGAGTTCGTGTATAATTTAAAAACACTTCACAAAGCTTTCGAACCCTTCCTTGGGTTCATCTTCAGTCCAAATCCATTTGGACTTAGGGTAAACCCAGGGAAGGGTTCGAAAGCTTTGTAAAGTGTTCTTAAATTATACACGAACTCTTAAATATTTTTTATTATTGTGGACCCCTTAGAACATAGCATTTATTGCTGCAACTATTCTTCAGAATTTAATACGGGAGTCAACAAGGCGTTACAACATTTTGGGAACTCTCGCATGCCCACATTTATATTTATTTATTTATTCATTCTTATATATATATATATATATATATATATATATATATATATATATATATATATACGTGTATATATATATCTATCATATATATATATATATATATATATATATATATATATATATATATATATATATATACGTGTATATATATCTATATATATATATATATATATATATATATATATATATATATATATATATATATATATTTATTTATTTACTTAATGTAGTCTTAAAAACACAGTCAGTGTCAAAAGAAGGTAATATAAGCGATGAATATGATGTAAGAAATTCTATCTAAAAGGGAAGTAGGGATTTCATGTAAGACAAATTGCCCTCCCTGAGGTGTGCAAAGTAAAAGCTTTCCAAGAAACGCTCTCCCTAGCAAAAGTCGAAAGGAATAAGAGAGTGAGAGAGAGTGAGAGAGAGAGAGAGATGAAAGGGGGACACTGAATGCCTACACGCAGAACGCAGAAGTGTGTGTGAGGCTGTCCAAAATGGGGACTTAAATAAACTCTGTGATGAATGTGACGAAAGGGAGAGGGGTGGAAGAAAGAGTCACGCAGGAAAAAGCTGCAGTAGCTTCACGAACCTTATGAATATCTCAGGAGGAGTGGTTTCACTCCATCTGAACAATCACGTCTGGTTCTTTCTTCTCCCTTTCTCTCCCCCAACCCCTACCCGAGCTGCGGCCCACAACAGCCATCTAACAACTAAATCCATAAGAACTTTTTTTTTTTTTTTGTCCCGCCTCGCCCAGTAACGAGATTCGAATACGGGTCCCCTAGTACTGAGTTTAGCGAGCTACCACCCAGAATACTAGCCAGAGAGAGAGAGAGAGAGAGAGAGAGAGAGAGAGAGAGAGAGAGAGAGAGAGAGAGAGTTTGACGTTATAATAGAAATTTAAAAGAATCCCTAAAAAAATAACTTATGTCAAAATTAAAAAGGACGCATTGTTCATATGCGAATGAAAATGATTCTTTGGGTTATATTATCATTTAATTAAAAAAAAAACTAGTGTTATGCAACTATAAAATAATTATCTGTAACTAAACACACACACATACACACATATATATTATACATATGGGTATGAATGTATGTATGTATGTATGTATGTCTATATGCATGTATGTTTGTATGTGTATTTGCTTTTCTGGTTCAGTTTCTGGACCAGTCTTTCTTTTATTTTCATTCAGTGCCATTACACAAGTGAAACCCTTAACACTGGTAACGCTTCTACAATTCTCAGCATTTCATTCTTACAGCTTTTCAAGGCAACAAAGAAAGACTCCTACACTACTGCTCCGTTAATTCATTCTTAAACTGGTAACTTTCAGTTTCTCTTAATCCATGGCCATCCGGATGTATGAAGCAAGTGCACATTTAAAGTATACATGCGAGAATAGCCAGAAAATTCAAAGTTAAAATACCTAAGGCCTGAATATTTCTCCACGAATCTCTCGACTCCAGAGAGAGAGAGAGAGAGAGAGAGAGAGAGAGAGAGAGAGAGAGAGAGAGAGTTGCGACAGCCTCAGGGCACTCTGCGTCCAGGGCAATTTATAGCTAGAGAGTTTCACTTCTCCCCTGAATTCAGATTGATTAACCTCGCTGGTCACAGCTTCCTTGGGTACCCGAGGGGTGACGATGGTTTCCGATATTTTGCATCAACGCAGGTACCCGGATGGAAAGTAAATATTGAACAGAACGTGATCAGGAATGAAAACAAGAAATATTTCATGTAAGGAGACTACCTCGTTGGAAGGTATTTTGACCTAAATAGAATAAATCTCTCGTCTCTCATCGAAAAGTTGGACATTAAGAAATAGCTAAACCTCAACATACTCAGAAAAGCCATTTTCCAATGCAGTATATGATTTCACTTAAAGCATCTTTAGGTCTACTTCCCTCTGATTGACTCGTCACTCGTCAGCATTGCTTCAGCGCGCGTCCTCTCTACAATAAACCGCATCATAAAGATGTCTGAAACTTTTCATGCACACATCATAAACATGTTGATTATAAGTCAGCGACTTAATTGGTAGTGCTAATCCGAACTCTCATAGTTTTACCCAGTAATTGCTGAAGGTTCACTCTCGACTTGAGG
>NC_061090.1:2523286-2625870 GCF_015104395.2 Macrobrachium nipponense | reverse complement strand
GCAGGATTCGCTAGTCACTTAACTGTTGGAATTTTATATATATACCATATATATATATATATATATATATATATATATATATATATAGATATATACAAATATACATACATATATGCATATATATATATATATATATATATATATATATATATAAATATATATATACAAAATTTAAATACATATACATATATAATTGAGATATATAGATATATATATATATATATAGATATATATATATATATATATATATGTTTATATATATTACTAGAGAGTTTTCTTGCATATAATACGCCTACTTTTATCAGTGGGTTAGGAAGATGAAAATAATATTTAATAAGTTGATCTGTAAATATATATATATATATATATATATATATATATATATATATATCTATATATATGTGCGTGTTTGTGTGTGTGTAATATGTTTGTATTCGGTGTTCTGTGAGCATGTAATACAGTTACACGTCAGCAAGTGTAATTTAAAAAACACGTCATTGTGAAAAGGGTACCAGAAATTTTAACATATTTTTATGACCACTAACAAATTAAAGGAAAATTTGGTAGCCTGCATAAGCACAAAATTACTTTTAAGTTTTTATCTATTTTTTTACCACAAGGTAAGACGACAAAAAGGTATTGCGTTTGTATTCTAATTGGCATTTCGTAGACCTCGATATACAAAGGTCCCTTTGACAGCAACCATTTTATTTTCTGAGATAAGAATTTCCTGAGTTATATTTCCTGTTTTTTCTCTCCTTTTGGGGGGGGGTGCGTGGAGGGGATCCGGGTGGTGAGTTCGTAATGGACTCCACAAAAATGCGCCCATGGGGCTTTTACGAGCAACCAAAGAAAATATCTCCCGGATACAAATAATGAAAAAAATTGTTCTGTGTGCCTACAATTTTCGATTGACAAGAACCAAATTTGATTTCGTTTGTTTTCTTAACTGAAGAAAATAAGTCCGTGTTTTCTTTACTATTTTGGTTAAATCGAGCTCAAAAAGTCCGTTTACCTAAAAACATTTTATTTCCTGTGGGTAAAATGAAAAAAATTGTCTGCGGGGCGTTGCTGAAGGTTTTTATCACCACTATCGGCTGAATCTACATAATTATTTAACTATTTTATCCTTTGTCCTTTTGAAAATGGAACTTTTGACGTAGCGCAATAACATTTATTAATTTCTAGGTGAAAGTATCATGCTCGCTTTGTTGAGCTCTTGCAGATCTCAAGGCAGAAAACATGAAATATATCCCCATTTGCAAATTGATAATTCATGTATATAGATATATATATATATATATATATATATATATATATATATATATATATATATATATATAATATATATATATATGACTATATATATATATATATATATATATATATATATATATAATATATATATATATATATATATATGTGTTGGGTTGTGTTGTGTGGTGTGTTTGGGCGCGCGTGGGTATATACATTATTGTAGTGTGTGGTGTCTGTGTAAATTCAATGACCCGGTTTCTGCAGTTTCGAGTGGCTACACATTTCATCCTGTCTATTGTCACTTACTTTGGCACTTACGAAACTGCATAGCACGTCCGTTCAAACACTTTCCATAATCTACCTAGTAGTTTTTTTTATCCATACTCCTTCTCATGGATCCTCCTTATACTTCCTAATTATGTACCTTTACACGAATTTAGCTTCATCTTTTCTCTGTAATTGCTAAATCAAATTCTTTATTTCAATGCATTTCTCATGGCTTCAACCATTCTTACTCAGCGTATTCTCTGCGAACAGTTCGTCTTAAATTAAAGTTTTTTTTTTTTCCTGTGTGAACTGTTTCAAGGGGGTTGAGAATGATACATCTCAATAGAAGAAAAAAAACTACTAATGACAGGCTATAAATAACATTAGAAAAGCATTTACCTGTTTCAGAATCATTAGATCCAGATTAAGAACGAAAAAGCTGAATTTTTAGCGTTTGCTTTTGTTCAGAGAGAGGGAACGAAAATCGCTTTAAATCTTCAACTTCTTTGTTGACAAGATTTAAAGAGCCATCCAAATGAAGGTCTTCCGCTTTATACCTTTAATCATTTTATATCTTGATTACATCGTGTCACTTTTCCTTTTCCTTTGTCTCGTCGTCATAATCAACGTTACTTTAGTTTAATCACATTTAACATGTTTTCGCTCTTTTGCTCCCCTGTATAATCTTGCATCATTTAAACGTTAGTTCCAGGAAAACTCTTCTCCATTAAACGATTTCATGACGCTATAGACCAGTAAAAATATGTCATAATCCTGCTATAAGGAATGATAAAGAAAGTTGAGCATGCTCACAAATTCACACAGATCTGTTGGGTAACCTTCTGTTTGAATAAGATTAATGCAGATTACAACTTCAAAAAAGAAACTAAGCAGGTAAAGGCGAACATTATTATTAGAATATTAATACTATCCCGCCGTCAACACCCAGGCACTGAAAGAGCTGCCGAAACGAGTCGAAGAGTTGGAGTTAATGAAGAGAAAAAGAGGCGCTGGAAATGAATCACGTAAAACAGGAAGGTAAAGAAAACTCCGTAATTTAAAGTTAATGATGTAAAATATTTGGAGTTTAGCTTATTTCCTCGTTTGGATACATCAGTTTAATAGTGTATCATCTTGAGTTACTCATTTCAAATTTCAATAAGTAGCAACCTTCATGTTAAGTCCCCAGTTGCCACAAGCGAACTATATCGTAATACTAATAAAAAATTATGACTTGAAGGCTTTCCTCAGCTAACTAACGTGATTTCAAATCACGCACGAAGGCAATTTCACGCATCTATCCATTACCTTTTCCACACAAAATGTCAAATTTTTTAATCGACTGTGATTTTGCCTTCCAGGACCATGACTCTGGAACAGATTGAACCTTTGAACACGATCACTGAACAAAGAACCTATTCAAATGAATTTGAATGCAAAGCTGAAAGGATATGCTGTTCCCTCACGGTCATGAAATCGTTTTGAATAATTTCACAGCGTAACAGAATATGGCCTCTAGAAATTGGTGCCTGACACAGACGCAAAATGTGCGAAGGAAATAATTGACTGGAATGACGAAATGAATTTGCCTTTGACGACGTCTTCCTGGAAGTGACTCTCCAGTTTCATTGACCCCTTTCTGAAATGGACAGGTCTCGTTTATAACTGTTTCGTGATGAAGTTCTGGTGAAAATTCACTTTCTATTTTGGTTTGCTTATTGTTCCACAATTTGCTGTTTAGATTTTATTCTTTTTACTGATTTATAAGAATAAAAACCATCCATCTTTTATTATTCTTATGGCCTTAATTCCTAATTTACTTTGTACCTTGGCTAAACTGGAAGACAAATTTCGTATGACAAATATCTTGGCCATTCGGCATGTGCTTTATGTTGTTTGAGCAAATTTGTTTATCTCACCATTTTAGCTGCCAGACTAGACTAAGCCTGCGTAAATATCCAGAGTCCTTTATCTCCTATATCTATCTATCTATCCATCTACCTAACTATCCGTCTACTTTTTTTTTCTTTTTTCTTTTTTTCTTTTTTTGTCTACCACAGTCCTCCAATTCGACTGGGGTTCCGGCTTGCATCCTGCTTCCTTAGGAGTCCATCACTTTCTTACTCTGTGCGCTGTTTCTAGGCGCACACTCTTCTGCATGAGTCCTGGAGCTACTTCAGCCTCTAGTTTTTCCAGATTCCTTTTCAGGGATCTTGGGATCGTGCCTAGTGTTCCTATGATTATGGGCACAATTTCCACTGATATATCCCTTATCCATCTTATTTCTATTTTCAGGTCTTGATACTTATCCAATTTTTCCCTTTCTTTCTCTTCAACTCTGGTGTCCATGGTATTAAAAAATCAGGGAGTGATACTTTCCTCTTGATTTTGTCAATCAACGTCGCGTTTGGTCTATTTGCAAGTATCACCCTATCTGTTCTGATATGATACTCCCAGAGGATTATTATTATTATTATTATCAACGCGCAGTTTGAACTAAGTAGAATAATCTTATGTGAAGTAAGAGAAAAGCATTGTCGTGAATAAAGAATGAAAAACAAATAATCAATCTATCAGGAAACTGTCGCAATCAGAATTGCAACGAATTTCCAGACTTCTGGAAAACATTTCAAGATGTTTCTAACTGTTATGAGATCGAACACTTGTAGTCTAAAGTAACACCAAATATAGATATTAATAGTAATAGAAAACGCGATTATGTAAATGTAATCATCATTTGAGAACAAGGAACAAGTTGCCGGAGTCCTGTTTGATTCCCCTCAGACATCGCAACTTCCGGAAACGTTCCAGATCTATTTTAGGCCTCCAGGCAGCTCCACCTCGTTACAAAAACTCTCCAGAAGATATTTCCAGGAACTGAAGAACAAAGTGAGACATTACCTAGACATTGGAAGCTGAAGGGTCCCAGTAGCGTTTAAGGAAAGCGTCGCTACTCAATGTAAAGTTTCCTTAACGTTCCATTGCCCTATTCTCTCATTCAGCTCGGGAGGAAGATGGGCACCATACAACGTGGCAATCTATTTGCGCGATTAACGAGGCTGGAAATTGGAAAAGTTAATGAAATACCTTCGTTTCCCTTTTACGGTCTAATTCGCAGCGAGGCCATCGCTGGAAAGGAAGGCTGGTCAACGATGCAATTAAACCATTATAGAGATCAAGAACCTATTTGGTAGGTTGTTTCATTTTTTTATCTTTATTTTGTGTTTATATGATCATAGCTTATTTTTTCTATTTTGTATTTATCCATTATATGTATAGCTATTTTTTCTATTTTGATATTTATCCATTATATGTATACTGGTCTCTTTTTTTTTTTCTTTGGCAGTGACTAACCCTGGAACAAGCACGGAAACTTGAAATAAATATCTCTCATTTTACACACAAACATGAACCCAAATATTTTTACCTGTCATTGACCGAAGTGACGGATGCATATTAGATGCAAATGACTGGAAAAAGCGAAAGGTGTCCATATGAACTTCACACGTAATATGTTTGGTCCACCGATGTTTGAAAGTGACAGGGTGAAATAAAATGAAGATGACGTAGAAAAATTCTAGGGTGGGTGAAAGGATGGACCAGTAACCTTGACCTTTTCGAGACTGTCTTATGTTTCCAAAAGCGAGAAAGTAGAAGAGAGAGAGAGAGAAGATACAGACAGATAAGACAAACAGACAGATAAACATATGTCACCTTTACAATAAAATACGAACAGTAATACGGACGTTAATTTAGCAGGAAGGACAAAATTGCAAATATATATATATATATATATATATATATATATATATATATATATATATATATATTATATATATATATATATATATAATATATATAAAGAGAGACAGATAAATATAGAGTCAATACATACATACATATATATATATATATACTATATATATATATATATATATATATATATATATATATATATATATACTATATATATATAATATATATATATACTATATATATATATATATATATATATTTATATATAAAATATATATATATATGTATATATATATATATATACATATATATACTATATATATATATATATATATATATATATAATATATTATATATATATATATATATATATATGTATATATATATATATATATATATATATACAATTATATAATATATATATATATATATATGTGTGAATCAAAAATTGGTGAACAGCAGTTGAATCCCCACTGGCATTGTACTTAGTTTTTCAAAATAATATATATATACAGGGTGGGGCAGAACCAATTGAGCAGTTTTGAGGAGATATAACAAAGTAATGGAGGTACATAGAGAAGAAAGTGTATTATTCTCGAGGTTAGCATAACATACCATTTACAATCCTTATGTTCTGAAAATAATGTCAGCAAGATGGCGGCCGTTAGCTGCAACACATTGTTGGAGTTGTTCTCTGAAGTTTTCTACAGCAACTCCATACATACTGCGGGGTATGGCGTTAACTTCTTCAATAATCCGCTCCCTTAGCTGTGGTAGGGTGTGAGGGCGACTTTAGAACACTCTTTCTTTCAGATGTCCCCAAAGAAAGAAGTCGCAAACGCTCAAATCAGGTGACCGCGCAGGCCATCCTAAATCAACCCCTTAGAGACCCCAGGCATCGGGAAAACATGTTTCTCAAAACATTGAGTGAAATTCGAGCTGTGTGAGCTGTAGCCCCATCCTGCTGAAACCACATGTCCCCAATCCTTCATTTTCAATAATCTCTTCCATTCTAGGTTGCATGAAATTTTGCAACATTGCAACATAGCGTCGGCATTCACGGTCACAGTCACTCCGTCCTCCTCAAAGAAGTATGGGCCTATCACTCCAAATTTTGAGATTGCACACCAAACCGTAAGCTTAGGGGAATGTAGCGGTCTTTCCTGGATGATTTGGGGGTTATGTTCAGCCCAATAGCGGAAATTTTGCTTATTTACAGCCCCACAGAGGTGAAAATGTGCTTCATCACTACTGAAGAACGCTGCCTCGGGAACAATCTTTTCAAGCATGTTCTCACACAGATTTTGGCGATTGGCAAAGTCTGCTTGGTTCAGTTCTTGGGCCATCATCATTTTGTAAGGATGGAAATTCAAATCCATATGCAGAATCCTCCTCAAACTGCGTGAGGAGATTTGCAAAGCTACGGCATGCCTTCATGCAGAACGTCTTGGCGACTGGATGATTGCTGCTCTCACCCTCTCGACATTTTCTGGTGTTCTGATGGACTGCGTCGGCCATGTATATCTGTTCTTAATGTGCTGCAAGTTGCCTCCAACTGCCTAACCCAGGACCGAATTGTGTTCGCCTGAGGAACAGCATTGTTGCGTGGAATATTGAACCATCGCCGAAAGGCTCTCTGCGTTGCAATCACAGATTGATTGTTCTCAAAAATATGCGCGCACAGCAAAACCACGATGTACTCCCGTCCACACCATGTTGGCTACCGAAATGGGGATGTCTGAGGAGGGCAACAACACCACCCTCCCCCCACCTCCCCTCCCTTCCCCTCAAGCATTGACTCTTGTAAACTGCTCAATTGGTTCTGCCCCACCCTGCATATATATATTATATATATATATATATATTATATATATATATTCTCATGTATTGGTAGCCTTGAGAACCCAAATACGTAAAGGACAATTATCAAAGGGAATAATGGAGAGTAAAGTGCTTCTAACTTACCTTAAAAAGGAGTGATTTGGTTATTTTTACTCTAGACAGGTCGCCATTAAAACCACGCCAATTAATCTACTTTATCTATTTACAAGAGGAGTTTGAATGGCCCGGGATAAAATAAAAGCAACTTATCCGCACGTGGACCAATCCTATCTCTCCCAATAGGGGAAACTGGCCAAAATCAGATTTACTTCAATGCTGGTTTCCAAAATTACTCATAGTTATCTTGCGTTAAGGAAGCACTTTCTAGCGATGAGACATGACACGTGACTCGGCAAAGATCTGGAAGAGTTCCCAGATTAGACACAGAATAAAATAAAGACTTCTTGCACAAAGTTACAGTTATTCACTTTTATTTAACACACTGGGGGGGGGAGGAACTCTAGTGTTTAAATGAAATATTCAATGAAAACTTAAGCTTTAACAGGTCACAGGGGTAGCATGTGCCCCGATGATGACAAAGGAATTTCAATAGAGAAGTGATAAAAAAGGAGTTTTGAAATTGGAATTAGCAAGAGTCGTCTTGGAGAAACAGAGCTTGTTGGATTTTGCACTTTCTAGACGTACCTTTGAACCTTAGGGCTTGAACCTAGGTCGTGATGTATGTAAGGGGGACTCCAACCACCCGTGGACGACACAAAGGCTGACTTCAGTCAGAGGAGAGGGCACGTCTCGCCCTGCTGCAGTACTAGCTAGGACTGAGACAGAGGCTGGGTGTTTTTTGAATCACCTGGATTTCACATACAGCCTCCGACATTGTCTGAAAGATGTTAAAAACACAACCAGCGAATTTGGAAGGTAAAGAGGTCTTATGTTAGGAATTCCTAAAGCTCACATCGAGGCCTATCTAATCCTGTGACCTGCCTTTCTTAATCTAACCTCGAGGCCTAAGTTAATGGCTTATTTCTTCCCCCGTCCTAAAGTGGAAATGCCTTTTCTGGCATGCATTCTCCTCCTACAGTCACCTGATTTAGAAAAAATGGCTGCGTTTCTAGCAACTTACTAATTTAACTAAATGTTGGGTAGACGAGGGGGCCAATAAACGTAATATATAATATATATATATATATATATATATATATATATATATATATATAGATATATATATAATATATATATAGATATATATATATATATATGTATATGTATATATATAATATATATTATATATATATATATATATATATATTAAAATTTTATTTATTTACCTTTCCTTTGTTCTCCATGAAGACACAAGTAAAAGATACCAAAAATCCTGTTGCTTTCATAAGGAATCTTGCCTGAAATTCGATACAAATTTCCCCTGCGGTTCAACCTTTCATTTTAATGGCTGGGTAAGGCAATGCTGACTCCGGCATTTGGGGGAATCATATTTATCGCCGTCGGAAGAAAAAATACAAAATTTTACAATTGGTGCTATCGTTCACTAGCTGGAAATATTATAAATACTATCGTTTTACCTGTAACATATCCTATGCTTTAAATTGTTGAATAGTGTAAATTAATACGTTGACAGAAGACTATCAATTTTGTTGATGAATGATACCAAAAGATGAATCGTGAGAAACTAGTTGAAACATTGTACACGACACTCAGTATTTCCTGCCTTAATAACTTCAGACAGTCGTACTTTTTTATAACAAGGCAGCAGAGAGAGGCAGGAGGATCATTTTATATGAAAGGGTAGCTTCCTCTATTATAGATATCCTGATTATTATTTAATAACCTGACAATATTCTCTTTTGTATTTTGTCTTTCCCAGTGTAGAGAACACAGCTCGGTACTGAGTGACTGTAGCCTGAATAGACGCTTGTCCATCGATGCATATGTGATCATAGCCAAGAAAATAGGAGAGTTAAAACAAGGCTGAATTCCAGAGCGGTGATGCAGCCAGCTGAAAGGAAATTACATAACATAAGAGATGAACGTCATAAGAGACGAACGAAACAACATTTGCCATACTCTCATAACAGAGTGTTTTAGAGTCAGAAATTAATATGCCGATGCTCACTTCAAAAGCTAAATATGTAAAAGTTTTTCACTTTTTCTCATTTCTAAAAACTCCAGTCAACGACCAGGAAATTCTCATCGCGGAAAATGCTTCATTTTCTTCCCCTTCGTCCTACAATCGAATCATTTTGAACATCGGGATACGTTTCGCTTTCTTTATTTTTTCTCTCACTGTTTTTTTCAGATATATTCATTTCCAGTCATCTACAGATCCGTGTTTGACATCAATGGTTTGTTTACTGTCCCATAAGTGAAAGAGAGCGGAAATGAGATTCATTTATAAAAGAAAATATAGTAATGTTTCAGCAGACATGATGGAGCAAACTATCATCTACATGAGCAGTAAATAATGTGACGTTGGCGGAGCAAATCTCATTTGTTGCAACAGATACAAGCGGCTTACATCAAACAGATGTTCAAGACTTAACAAATCGGGAAAAGTGCATCAATAAAGAGTAAGAGCAAAAGAAAATACCAGTAAGAAAAATATATCTGACTTTGCAAAATAAAAACATATAGTTTCCAATTTTGACGTTTCTATGCGTGAGCATTAGTTACCAGAACTGTCTAACGCTGACATCAAACAGGACTTTAAAATAGAATTATTCACCTGAAACTCTGGATTCCTGGAAGGTTCAAGAACTGGATGGACTGGCTGCAGTTGGCAACGGCTGAAATGAAAGCAGAAGATAGATCGTCGACCAAAAGGAAATAGATTCCTGGTCTCGGACAGCAGAAAAATAAAGAAAAAAAATGCTTCAGAACTGACAGATTCGAAATAGAAAGGAAATAACGTTTGCGATGACAGAAGCCCCATAGGAAGTAAGTTTGAGAATCGTGATGAAAGGCAGTTAATAGGAGAGAAAAGGAATCTTTACCTTTCTTTTATTCTGAGAAACTATTAACAGTTTTTTATTTGTCAACAGTCAATGGTAATCTAAATAACACTGACACGGATATGTGAGATTACACAGATTATGTAAAGGCAAAGTCAGCAGATGGCAAATACATCAGCAAGACGTAAATTTTTTGCAGGTTCTAAACTTTGTGAAATTATAGGAAAAATAATGATCATGTTCGAACGAAAGAATAAGCTTTTATAAGAGAATATGGTAGACATAGTTTGTGACATAAATTGAAATCGCGCAATAAAAGAAAACAATAGTGAGTTAACTGATGTTGCGAACTAATTGAGAACTCCATTTTGATCATTTTCATGTAACTGGAAGATAAAATGATTTATTTATAACCCAACTACTGAAAAGCCATAACGGTTAATTCATCCTCTTGTGTAATTCCTGATTAAAAACTTTCATTGATTATGGATATGAGTATCATGATCCCACAAATAATCGATAGAAACTGTTCTCTACGTTGTCTGTGATCATGAATTTCCATGATTTTAATCAAATAAGTCCAGGATTTTACTCATTCCAATATCATCCGTAAAACTGTAGCATTAGGAAAAAGAGTGATACCGCGTCACGAGTGGCGCCACAGTAAGCCCACATATTAATTAAGAAATGATTTGAAAGAAAAGGAAAAGAGATCCATCGTAAAAACACAAACGAGAGTCATTTTTCGTCCCTGACGCCGGAAGTAATTTCTTCCTGGAACGAATTCGATGCCATAAATATCATTCGAGTTTTGCTGATCCCACCTGGTCGTCTCCCGATCTCGGTTTCGCTTTTGATCGGAAGCGAATTATGATCGTCGACTTTTCCGAAAGTATTACAGACTAGTTTTAGTTCTGATGCCTCTCGAAATTATTTATTTTTACTTATAGATGTACGCATATCAGATAAAAGAAATCGCTGCCATGAGCGTTTGATCAACGCTAGTGAGAAGTGTATCGCGATATAGATTTTAGGAATATAACCGCAAGATTTAAATTGAACACCACAGCCTCAAATGAATAAAAAAAAATTAGGCTAAACGTGCGTCCACACTACAATTAAACATGTCATAAATACGCGTCGGCATATACTTCACAAATAGGTTGAAAACAAGTCAACGACCTCAAGTCGAGAGTGAACCTTCAGCAATTAATGGGTAAAACTATGAGAGTTCGGATTAGCACTACCAATTAAGTCGCTGACTTATAATCAACATGTTTATGATGTGTGCATGAAAAGTTTCAGACATCTTTATGATACGGTTTATTGTAGAGAGGACGCGCGCTGAAGCAATGCTGACGAGTGACGAGTCAATCAGAGGGAAGTAGACCTAAAGATGCTTTAAGTGAAATCATATGCTGCATTGGAAAATGGCTTTTCTGAGTATGTTGAGGTTTATCTATTTCTTAATGTCCAACTTTTCGATGAGAGACGAGAGATCTATTCTATTCAGGTCAAAATACCTTCCGACGAGGTAGTTTCTTTACGTGAAATATTTCTTGTTTTCATTCCTGATCATGTTCTTTCTGTTCAATATTTACTTTCCATCCCGGTACCTGCGTGGATGCAAAATATCGGAAACCATCGTCACCCCTCGGGTACCCAAGGAAGCTGTGACCAGCGAGGTTTATCAATCTGAATTCAGGGGAGAAGTGAAACTCTAGCTATAAATTGCGCTGGACACAGAGTGGCCTGAGTGGCCGTCGTGGCTCTCTCTCTCTCCTCTCTCCCTCTCGCTTATCTCCTCTCTCTCTCTCTCTTTGGAGTCGAGAGATTCGTGAAAAAATATACAGGCCTTAGATATTTCAACTTTGAATGTTCTGGCTATTCTCGGCATGTAATACTTTAAATGTGCACCTTAATTGCTTCATACATCCGGATGGCCATGGATTAAGAGAAACTGAAAGTTACCAGTTTTAAGAAATGAATTAACGGAGCAGTATTGTAGGGGTCTTTCTTTGTTGCCTTGAAAAACTGAAGAATGAAATGCTGAGAATAGTAGAAGTGTTACCAGTGTATTAAGGGTTTCAATCTTGTGTAATGGCACTGAATGAAAATAAAAGAAAGACTGGTCCAGAACTGAACCAGAAAAGCAAATACACATACAAACATACATACATTTACGAAGTCGGTATTATCTTGTTTGTTTATTACGGACGATGTTGTTAAACTCATGGTGAGGAGGTTCTTGTAGAAAACACGAAATATAAAAACTATATGTATTCTTCTGAAGTTTTACATGCTGAAGATCAGATATGTTTGTACAACGTCTTCTAATAACGATAGCTTGATCGCTTCTGCCAATGATGATGGCTAATCCTATTCTTCTACATGATAAAAGCTTAGGTAAAGAGGTACAGGTCTTCTAATGACGATAGCTAACTCTGTTCTCCTTGTCTACCATCTCTGTTACAAGTTATGAAGGAACAGACAGTAGTTCGAACATATGAACATACATACAAATGACATAGTTTCATACGAACACACAATCAAAATGAGACACGCTACAGATCACGTAGGCCGTTTGAATCATAGGTCGGGGTAGTTGTCTCAAGCAGGAGCTTGGACTGTTTCAAAACAATGAATGACCACAGATGACGGCATAGTCAAACGTTAGAGCCTACATACTTATTGTTTATACGTATCTTTTAGCGTCTCTAGTCTGCTCACATTCCTGCAGGCAATCCTTTTTACTATATGGACTAACATTCCATATTTTTTTATTATGTAAACACTTACATACATAACATACTACATTATAATCATACTCATATGTATAATATATATGGTATGTGTATGTGTTTAGTTACAGATAATTATTTTATAGTTGCATAACTAGTTTTTTAATTAAATGGTAATATAACCCAAAGAATAATTTTCATTCGCATATGAACAATGCGTCCTTTTTAATTTTGTCATAAGCTATTTTTCTAGGGATTCTTTTAAATTTCTTTTATAACGTCAAACACTCTCTCTCTCTCTCTCTCTCTCTGGCCTAGTATCTGGGGTGGTAGCTCGCTAAACTCAGTACTAGGGGACCCGTATTCGAATCTCGTTACTGGGCGAGGCGAGACAAAAAAAAAAACAAAAAAAACAAGTTTTTATGGATTTACGTTTTTAGATGGGCGTTGTGGGCCGCAGCTCGGGTAGGGGTTGGGGTGGGGGAGAGAAAGGGAGAGAAGAAAGAACCTGACGTGATTGTTCAGATGGAGTGAAACCACTCCTCCTGAGATATTCAAAAGGTTCGTGAAGCTACTGCAGCTTTTTCCTGCGTGACTCTTTCTTCCACCCCTCTCCCTTTCCTCACATTCATCACGGAGTTTATTTAAGTCCCCATTTTGGACAGCCTCACACACACACACACTTCGCATTCTGCGTGTAGGCATTCAGTGTCCCCCTTTCATCTCTCTCTCTCTCTCTCACTCTCTTATTCCTTTCGACTTTTGCTAGGGAGAGCGTTTCTTGGAAAGCTTTTACTTTGCACACCTCAGGGAGGGCAATTTGTCTTACATGAAATCCCTACTTCCCTTTTAGATAGAATTTCTTATATCATATTCATTGCTTATAATTACCTTCTTTTGACATTGACTGTTGGTTTTTAAGACTATATTAAGTAAATAAATATATATATATATATATACATAGACATATAGATATATATATATATATATATATATATGATATATAATGATATATATATATAGATATATATATATATAATAGTATATATCTATATATATATATATAGATATATATATATATAGATATATCATATATCTATATATAGATATATAGATATATATATATATAGATATATATCATATATATAGTATATATATAATAATATATATATATATATATCTATATCTATATATATATATCATATATATATATAGGATAATAATATATATATATATATATATATATATATATATATATATATATCTATATATATATATATAGATATATATTTTGAGGGCTGTTGCCTTCTTGTATGATAAGGCGCCCTATGAGGTAATGTTAGACTTGCGATAATCCTTACGCTAAGCCGGTTGGTATTGCACTTCCATCTTTCAATGGAGTGTCTTGGGGTTTGTAGATCACTTACGAAATCGGGATTATCTTCTTGTTTATGACGACGATGTGTTAAACTCATGATGATTCGGTGAGGAGGTTCTTGTAGAAAACACGAAGTATAAAAATATATATATTCTTCTGAAGTTTTGCATGGTGAAGATCAGGTATGATTGTACAAGTCTTCTAATAACGATAGCTTGATCGCTTCTGCCAATGATGATAGCTAATTCCTGTTTCTCTCTACATGATAAAGCTTAGGTAAAGAGATACAGGTCTTCTAATGACGATAGCTAACTCGTTCTGCTTCTACTACATCTCCGTTACCAGTCATAAAGGAACCGACAGTAGTTCGAACATATGAACATACATACAATGACATAGTACATACGAACACACAATCAAAAATGAGACACGCTACAGATCACGTAGGCCGTTGAATTATAGGTCGCGGTAGTTGTCTCAAGCAGGGAGCTTGTTGGACTAATATTTAGTAAACAATTGAATGACTACAAGGTGACGGCATGTTATCTTAGCCTACTTTTATTGTATACGTCATCTTTAGCGTCTCTAGTCTGATCACATTCCTGCAAGCAT
The DNA here is from genome assembly GCF_015104395.2 of Macrobrachium nipponense. Taxonomy (NCBI): domain Eukaryota; kingdom Metazoa; phylum Arthropoda; class Malacostraca; order Decapoda; family Palaemonidae; genus Macrobrachium; species Macrobrachium nipponense. The sequence continues at coordinate 2,611,054 of NC_061090.1, read as the reverse complement.
CTGGTTGACCTCTTTAGTTTAAGTCTTTTATATATATGGACTAACATTCCATATTTTTATTATGAAACACTTACATTAGCTCGGTCAGCTACCAAAACCAACTACTGAATATTACTCAAACTTGGCTTGCATTTGACTTATAGGAGTGTGATACAGACACTATTTGAATATATATATATATATATATAGATATATATATATATATATATATATATATATATATATATATATATAGATATATATATATATATTATATATAAGAAATAAATAAAAATTCATGTGTACATGAATTGATTCAAGTAATAAAAAAATATAAAACAATGATATTGGTAAATAATAGTGATCACGTGATATAATGATACAGTTTTTTCACTTCATCTCATTAAGATACATATGCTACAGAAAATACTAATGTACTCTGATAATTGCATAGAATGAAGATTAACATGATAAAAATCATATTTTTAAACTGATAAAAAATTTCATATATGAATTGATAAAAATATTAATGTTTATGCTGATTGATTCGTTGATTTTTATGCTAAATGTTATATATCTGATTCATTAATCCATATACTAACTCATATATAACTGCAGATATTGGTAAGATAAAAGGTAAACAGATTGATTATAGGCTACCTGATTTGTTTATACATATGTATATGGATTCATATAATTATGATTAATATATAGTGCACTTTAAATAGATTCCTATTGCGCCACGCAAAGATATATTTTGATTCCGTTATTTTATGATCATTTATATATAGATTCCTAGTGCGTACACGCAAAAAATATATTTCGATTCGTTATTTATGATCATTATATATATAGGATACATGACCGAGGTTATACTACTTCACATTTAACTAGCTTTCGAAACAACTTTTCCTCCATTACACAGTTACAGACAACCACCTATAGCCAAATGAAAAGGCCAATTTCACAGGGTTAAAACAAGGGGAAAATTTGCTGGGCGGGTCCAACGTTCTATTTTGCGCTCATACTTATTCTCTGAATCCTAAGCTACACGATTACGTTTCGCGATGAATAAAATCATCCCAGCACGAGTCCTTCGCCAGCAAAGTAGAGTTGAATATCCTTCGGGTCGTAATGTCCCTTTTGTAGTCGATTCGACAGCCGCCGGAGCGTTCCGCATTAATACGAGATCAACGACGAGATACGGTGTCGTGGGGCGAAGAAGTCCATGAAATTCCTTTCACATTGTAGGCGGTTGTTACTTGGACTGTAGTCGTCCGCTGCGACGAACGATTTTTTGAAGTTGCGATGTGAAACTCTCGTACTGCAGGATACTGTAACCAGGTTCCATTAATCAGCCTGCAAGTGAAATTATACTTGTCACAAGGGCAAAGTAAATTCAGACAAACACCAAAACTACGGGAGGGGAGAGAGCCATTTAGACCAGACTTAACCCACATGAATTCGCTGATATTTTGGAATTCAAAAGAGTCAGCTGTACAAACTTTTTTTATCATGGCATTAACAATGAGTGAACCTATCCAGGTCTATGATGACTGTAAAAATATCCATAATTATAAAAAATAAACAGATATCAATACGAATCCCAAAGAAAATTCAATATAAACTGGTAGTAAAATTACTAGACAAAGAAGTGGGGAAAACGGAGCTATTTGTAAGATTGCCAGGCAACATAAGAGTCAAAGAGAAGATTAATCATGATTCTGTATTTCCTCTATGCTAACTGAAAATTAAGTTGGTGATAAAATCTGATCCTATGTGCCCTAACAAAAGTTTCAGCATTCAATTTTCAATGCGTTCGCATCCTCTGAGGCTAATTTTAAAAACTTATTTATATGGCTAGGAGATGCAACGAAAAAACCCACTATGTAACTAATTTCAAAATAAACTTTGGGTTTTTCAAGAAAATGTGACATTTTCCCATGAATGTTTTACTTGAATTGTAATAGGCTAATGTTGCAAGTAAATATTTCTTATACATGTCTTGATACTTCTAAATGTCTATGAGGTTCAGAAAAAATTAATTCATTTGTTGTTATAGAAACAAATTCTATTTGCTTATTTTGTATTGCGCTACGGATAGACACGTCTGCCTTGGCCCATGAGAAGTTCGGGCTAAGCACCTCCTTCTCCAGTCAATCTGCTTTGCAAGCGCGAGATGAAGCCTGTGCAAGCAGATATTTGAGGTTAAAGGAATCAATGCGATACGGCAATGATGACGTCGTCACTTGGCAGGAGATTGCTCTCAGCCAGCTAAGAGTTACGTTACTTGCTGTAATAAATACGACTTTAGAATAAATTTTTTGTTTTTTAATACTCGACCCACATGAGAAGAATGTCTGAAAAAAACAGTACCAAAATTGAACAATATATTAGTTTCATGTTGGAAATCTGCATGATTATGTTAAAATTAAATATTCCTTATTCAAACTAATGAAAAAGGGTTTCCCATACAAATTTTAAATTTTTTATATATCTATTTGCCCTGTATAAGATTATTCGCATAGATATACATTTTCACTTCTAGACTTCCTGACTTTAAAATCTCTTTTATTTCATATTATTTTATTATTTATTATTATTATTATTTTTTTTTCATTGACTACAAATATAAATCACCGGGACAGACAATATGTCAGTAGGTTTTGATATGTGTTTGAACTTTTAGCTTATTTGTCATTACTTAAGAGTTTAAGTTAGAGTTCAAATTCTTTACGCAGATATATTTGGATATTTAATTAACCTATGGTTACGTTTTGCTTATTGATTTTATCGTGATTCCTTTTTTATTATAATTTGTAACCCTTCCGACTTCTTATGGAGTGTATTATATTGACTCCACTTGTATCCATAATTTATTTATATTTTTTTTGTTATATATATTTGATAAATTAATGGTTGGCTTGAATAAGTGGAAAAGTGTTCTCGCGGCGTACCGTATAAGGCTACTGAGGCATCAATTCTATAGATACAAGATATAAATGATAAAGGTATTTAAAACCGCGAGAACCGCTATAACTCCAGTTCGGATCCAATATCACGAATGTAACTCGTAAGACATTGACACTTTTTTATTATCCGTTATTCTGCCAAACCCCACCGATTGGATTCTGGGTGATAAAATATAGTATTGGTTTTCCTAATGGAAAGGAGTTCACACACGAGTTAGGAGATATTATTGATTTACACCACCCGAGTCAGATTATCATGTGTGAATTCCATGTTTACTGATTTAGCACTCATAAATATTCCTAACGCACTCAATTGCGGTGTTTGTTTAGTGCTGATTAATTCTATATAACGTGTCAAGGAACTATTAACACTAAGAAGTGTTCATTCCCTCTGTCAGACTCGTAATTCTGTTAATAATTCTACGTATATTCTTTCAAGGATTGATTTGGCACAGGATAGGCCCTTAACTGACAGGTGTCTTAGTGTGCCCTTGTTTTCATGACACGTGTTACAATCCAGTTATGTGCTTTTTATATCTGTAAGCATTGTAGGCCAATAAAACAGTGATTTGGCTTTCATGTGACATAGTAGGGAACCCTGAATGACGGAATGCAACCAGTTTATGACGATTGGTATGAAAGAGATTATTACTACTACCTGGTCGTTAGTCATCTGTTTTCTGTGTCTTCGGGTTTTCCTCGTCACGGACCTACATATAATATTACATTGATTACATTATTATGATACACATACTTTAAATATATTTTTGCTTTAGGGTTCTGCTCGAAGTGTTTATTGTTTTTGCTTAGCCGCTGACCCTGTTTCCGTCCGAAGTGTTTATTGTTTGGGTTAGGTCTGTTGACTCTTGCTTTGTTCAGTTTATAACAGTTCGCGCTCCGACCCAGATATTCAATGCTCGCGAATCTCTTGGGTTAAGGAATTTTCTTGTTTATATACGGTTTTAAACAATAGGCACGGATGTTTTCTATATCTGTTAGTCTAATTAATGGTTCTGTGCAGTATATGTGCGGGATTGCGGGATAATGCGTCAGCTATGATATTTGCTTTCCAGGTAGATATCTTATCTTGGCTCCAAAGACCTGAATGATCATTTGTCATCAAGTTCTTTTAGGACTGTGATTAAAAGCCTTTGAAAACTCGGTAGGTGATTTATGCTCAGTGAGGACTTTAACAGGATAGCCGTAGATTATGAACTTGAAATGTACTAGTGAGTTAACGATACCTAGCCCTTCCTTGCCTATTACGGCATATTTACTTTCAGAGGGCTTTAGTTTACGTGAATACAAAGCTATAGGAAAGAATTGTTTATCATATTACTGAAGTAGTACCCTTCTTACCCTTGGTCTGAGGCGTCTGTTGCAATAAAAAAAAATAAATTCTTATTTAAATCAGGGAGGGATTTTTTAAGTTAGAGTGGGAGCTGCATTATTGCCGCTTTTAAGATATCGAACGCCTGTTGATGCTTTTTCGACCATAATAAATCTACGCTCTTCTTCGTAAGATCTGTTAAAGGAGCTGCTATGATTGAAGAGTTATATATTTGTATACGATTGTAATACCCACTACCGTGCAAAAGTGCTGTATCCCCTTTTACGTTAATAGGTACCCCCAGGAAAGTTATGAATAGCCGACACCTTACCATGGACTACTTTAACCCTTAAACGCGACTGGACGTATTTTACGTCGACATTTTTTCTCTCTCGGGTGCCGACTGGACGTATTTACGTCGAAACATACAAAAGTTTTTTAAAATTCGCGGAAAAATACTTTTAGGCCTACCAGCCGAAAACTGAATCACGGGCCTTGGGGGATGCTGGGAGTTCACGGATCAAGGTGTTGTTTTGTTTACAATCGTTACGCAGGCGCGCAAGCGCGAATTTCTTCTTGCCGCACTAAAAAGTATCTGTGACACATCTCGGAAATATTTCGTCACTTTCGTCACGTTTGACATAATTTTTTACCATTTTAAATAGCCGTTACATGGAGTATTATATATATGCAAATGTGCGCATTTTTATGTAGAATACAACAAAAAAATACTCATGATTGTAGCTTTTATCAGTTTTGAGATATTTTCATATAAATAACGATAAGTGCCAAAATTTCAAATTCTGGTCAACTTTGACTCTACAGAAATGGTCGAAAAAACGCAATTGTAAGCTAAAACTCTTATATTTTAGTAATATTCAATCATTTAACTTAATTTTGCAACTAATTGGAAGTCTCTAGCACAATATTTCGATTTATGGTGAATTTATGAAACAAAAACCTTTTTCCTTACGTCCGCGCGGGGTGGAACAAATCTTACGAAAATAATCATACATGCGATTGTGGTAATGTTTGCACCATTTTAAATTAGCCGTTACATAAAGTTTTATATATGAAAATGTGCGCAATTTCATGCACAATACAAACTAAAAACAAAACCATGGTTGTAGCTTTTTGGTTATCAGTTTTGAAATATTTTCATATAAAAAATGCATGTGACAAATTTTCAACCTTCGGTCAACTTTGACTCTACGAAATGGCGAAAACGCAATTGTAAGCTAAAAACGCTTATATTTTAGTAATATTCAAGCATTTAACTTCATTTGCAACAAATTGGAAGTCTCTAGCACAATATTTCGATTTATGTAAGAATTTATGAAAAAAAAAATTTTTCTTACGTCCGCGCGGTAACTCTCCGAAAAAAATCATACGTGCGATGTGGTAATGTTTGCACCATTTTAAATTAGCCGTTACATAACGTTTTATATATGAAAATGTGCGCAATTTGCATGTATAATACAACAAAAAAAAATAGTTGAAGGTGTAGGTTTTCTCATTTTCGAAATATTTGCAAGTTGAAGGTTTTCTCATTTTCGAAATATTTGCATATAAATCACGATAAATAGAAAAAAAAAACCACGTTCGGTCAAATTTGACTCTACCGAAATGGTCGAAAAACGCAATTGTAAGATAAAACTCTTACAGTCTAGTAATATTCAGTCATTTATCTTCATCGTGAAATAAATTCGAAGTCTCTAGCACAATATTTAAATTTATGGTGAATTTTAAAAAGAAACTTTCCTTCCCTCCGCGCGCGGATTTTCTTTTCCACAAATCTCCGAAATTTGTAAGTCCCATTCTCGGAATATTTGCTCCGTTTCATATTAGGCATTTCATAGCGTTTTATATATGTAAATGTGCGCAATTTCATGTAGAATAAAACGAAAAATATTTGAAAGTTGTAGCTTTCTTATTTCCAAAATAATTGCATATAAATAAATATATATAAAAAAAATTCTACATTCGGTCAAACTTTAACTCGTCAGATATGGTCGAAAACTGCATTTGTAAGCTATTATTCTTACAGTATAGCAATATTCAATCATTTGTCTTCATTTGAAAGAAAGAAATTGGAAGTCTCTAGGACAATATTTAGATTTATGGTGAATTTTTGAAAAAAATATGTGTTTACGTCCGCGCATTACGAATTCATGTATTATTTTGTGTAATAATTTTTCTCTGTGTTGCTTTTATCGTTTACAATTTGTTATTATACCAAAATGATTGCAATTTAGTGTACATTACAAAGAAAAAAAGTAACTTGTTTTACCTTTAACCGTTTTGCGCACAGCGCGATTGAATACACATATATAAAATGTCGTTTTTGCGCTATCATATATCGCATTATTTATATATGATAATGATAATTTTTTTCATTTCTGATGGTTGCATACTAAACTTCAGGCAATGAAAAAAAAGGAGCCAAAAATGAACTCTTAATCTTCAAAACTATAAGCGCGCTATTGATTTTTTGAAAAAAAATATTTTTCGCTTCCACGCTCACTCGAAACGTCTCCGGCACACAGGAGACATTTTTTTTTTTCTTTTTACCGCTTCGGCGTTTAAGGGTTAAGACCTGACAAGATACATAAAAACCTAGATAAACAGTTCGGTTTAAAAACTCATTTAGATATTTTACTCTGAGACTAGCTCTAGTTTATGAATGTACTTCTAATGTATTTAGAAAAGATTATAAGACCAACCATATAAGCATGTAGGGTATCCCCTAAAAGTCTCCAACACTATATGTAATTAAGGGGCGCAACGTAAGCCGGAGGCATACGTAAAAATTGATAATGTCCCTGAGTGTGCTGAAAAACTGTGTATGAGGTACAATCACTTAGGTAATGTATATGGTAAAAAGCCTTTAAGTAAGTCCAAGCTGGTGAAAAATAATTTATTCTGGCGTTTGAGGGAAAAAAAAATTATATGGGCTATTTGATTTCCTAATGGCTCCTATTACTAACATATTTCAACTTCGTCATTTATCTCTATTTGAAATTGCAGTGAGAGTCTATACGAAGGTACGTATATGCTTTATGTTTGTCCTTAGACCGTATTTTGTGTTAAATTACATCCGTTTTTTCCAGAGATCACTCGCCAGTGGAGAAACTTCCTGGTATTCAGGTAAAAGATAAAAAAAATTTCTGCTGAATCACCTCTGCTTGAATGACTTTACGGATATTACTTTAGATAGATTGATCAGAGAGATTCATCTACGACTGGTTGGGCGGGATTAAAAATTAGCAACAATAAAAAATGATGATATTTATAATTCCGTATCCACGATATGTATACGTTTGTGGATCACTAGATTTAACTTGTTGCTGCTAGTCAATCGTGTCTAGGGCTTTGTTCACGGAAATCGTAATATTTCAGAGTGTCGGGAAAGGGAAGGATAAAATTTCATTTCCCAGCAAAGTCTTTTTTACACGCACTAAGACATTCGAGGGTGCATGTTTCTCGAGATTTTGCGTGCAAAACTGCGACTGCGTTGTGGGAGAAATTCTGTTGGGTCATTTTGAACAATTTACGATTTATGAGACAAATTGATAGTTCCTCTATATAAGTTATTATTTGATTAACGTCTCTTTTTGTTCAAACGGATTTCAATATGTTTGAAGGTTTATAGGATTTTCATTTGATAAACACGCCTTATTTTGCAGGATTGTAAGATAATAAATTTTGTATAACCCCTAGATGAATCTTACAATTACACTAGATACCTAAAGATCAATGTTTTTTATAACATAGAGGTATCTGTAAACGCTCGCTTATCCGGACTTCTCATTAGGGAAGTTCGAACAACAGACGGTGAGTCCGTAAATACAGGATATTACGTGTACTAAAGGAATAAACAAGATATTCTAATTTTTACGGCGCGTACTAGTCGGGCTTTATCACACTACTTATAATAACTTCAGTATAAAAAAAAAAAAAACGAAAACCTGCTCTGATTACTTTATACGGTCGCGTGTGATGCATAGGGAAATTCCTTTTAATTTTTTCAACATCGCTCTCCTTTTCCGCTGAAGTCGCTTAAATGGAATGTGCTTTGCTTGCTACTCGGCAGTTTTAACTGACCTTGACCGCTTGACTGGATGACATAGTACCCAAGTGCTTAAGCACGATTTGTTGTTTCTGAAAGGGCTACTGTTTACCTATTCTTTTTGTAATAATTAGGATCCTTCTCTTTATTACCATCGGCAACGTATTGTGTGTTTTTAGCATTATGTTGCTGGATACGTATAAAGCAATGGAATGACGAACTATTAGGAAACTGAGCGATTACATATTAAGACAAGTTATCTCTACTGCATTCAATATTAACTGTTTGTACTTCATTCTTTGGCTAAAATTTTTGAAATAGTGAGGGAGTCCTGCTCAGCGCATTTAGCCTGATGATATTGTTTTTTTATAGGCATGTTATTCCTTGCAATAATCAGCCATATTTTTAAAGTTAAGTTGAGTCATTGAGGTTCGATATTTTATATAACTCAAAAAACTCAAGGCTAAAACTGCGATCGGGACTTTGCAAAGGAGCATTTATTGTCATGACCCGAAATAGTGTTACCTCTAATTTATATAGATTTGTACGGGTGTTCCACTTGTTTTTTGTGTGTTTTCTAATCACTACGGTGCTTAACAACCCTATCCATGCATCTGTATAAATACAGACTCCACTGCGTAAACGCATATTCACTGTTTAATATGATTTGTTACGTAAGGGATTAATAATCACCCAAAATGATCAAATTAACATAGTATATGATTATGATATTTCAGTAGAACTTCTGGAAACAGACACTCAAAGATAAAAAAACTCGCAGTAGCGAAATCTCAATGATGTAGATAATTCTGTAAAAAAGTAAGATTAAGAATGTCTCGTAACTTCAGCCACAAGAATAACGAAATTCGCACCTGCAAAGGAAACACTCAAAGTTACTCCAAATGAATAAAAAATTGTACTTAGCTTGCTTTTGTGGGTGGAAGTCACGGTGTTCCGATAACGACACACAGCCTTGGGTCCTCCCCTTCTCTATTTAGCGGATGACCTGGTTTGGCTTCAGTTTCCCCCGTGCGCGTTGTTTCGATGATTCGAGCCCTTGAAAAGATCCGATGCTGCAGACATGTTCGGTTTGTTTCTTGAAGTGCCGGGAAACGCTCACTAACGATGTTTTCTTGAATGATTCTAATGAGAGACGAAGCTTGCGTTGCCGTAGGAAAAAGACACGTCGGTTTTGTTTCTTGAAGTTATTCACTAAACGATGATACTAAGTTGCTTGAAGAATCTCTTGCTTTTCGTCGTCGGTGGTGGGAAGTTCTTGTTGTTTCTGAAGTCGCTCACTAAACGATGATACTAGGTTGCTGAAGAATCTGCTGCTTTCGTCGTCGTTGACTTCATGATTTATTATTCTGTTTTGATCTTCGGAGAAGTTGTAGAGTCCTTATGGTACGCTTGCCACCATTTAGGCTTTGCCTTGTATGATAAAGGCGCCCTATAAGATGGTAAGTAGAATTGCGATAATCTTACGCTAAGTCGGTTGGTATTGCACTTCCATCTTCATGGAGTGTCTTGGGGGGTTTGTAGATCACTTACGAAGTCGGGATTATCTTCTTGTTTATGACGACGATGTGTTAAACTCATGATGATTCAGTGAGGAGGTTCTTGAAGAAAACACAAAGTAAAATAAAAATATATATATTCTTCTGAAGTTTTACATGGTGAAGATCAGGTATGATTGTACAAGTCTTTTAATAACGATAGCTTGATCGCTTCTGCCAATGATGATGGCTAATTCCTTTCTCTCTACATGATAAAGCTTAGGTAAAGAGATACAGGTCTTCTAATGACGATAGCTAACTCTGTTCTGCTTCTACTACCATCTCCGTTACCAGTCATAAAGGAACCGACAGTAGTTCGAACATATGAACATACATACAATGACATAGTTACATACGAACACACAATCAAAATGAGACACGCTACAGATCACGTAGGCCGTTTGAATTATAGGTCGCGGTAGTTGTCTCAAGCAGGGAGCTTGGACTAATATTTATAAACAATTGAATGACTATAGGTGACGGCATGTTATCTTAGCTACTTTTATGTATACGTCATCTTTAGCGTCTCTAGTCTGATCACATTCCTGCAAGCAATCTGGTTGACCTCTTTAGTTTTAGTCTTTTATATTATGGACTAACATTCCATATTTTTATATGTAAACACGTACATATATATATAGTATATATATATCATATATATAGTATATATATATAGATATATATATATATATATCTATATAGCGAGTATATATATATAGAATATATAATATATAGATATATCTAGATAGATATATAGATATTTACAAGAGATATATAATTAGATAATATATATATATATAGATATATATATATATATCTAGATGATATATAGATATCTATATATAGTAGATATATATAAGATATATAGATATATATCATATATATATATATATATATAATATATAGATATAGATATATATACATAAGATATATATATATATATATATATATATATATAGATATATAGATATATATATAGATATATATATATATATATATGATATAAATCTAGAGTATATAGATATATATATATATATATATATATATATATATAGTATAGATATGTATAGATAGATAGATATATGATATATATATAGATATAATATATATATATAAGAAATATATATATATATAGATATATATATATATAGATATATATATATATATATATACATATCAGATATATATATATATATAGATATATAGATATATATCAGAGATATATATATATATAGAGATATAGTATATATATATATATATAGTATATATATATAATATATATATAGATATATATATATATATATATATATATATATATAGATATATATATATATATATAGTATATATATATATATATATATATATATATAGTATATATATATATATTATATATATGTATATATATCATATATATATATATATATATATATATATATATATATATATATATATATATAAAGGAATGAATAAATAAATAAATAAATATAAATGTGGGCATACGAGAGTTACCAAACTGTTGTAACGCCTTGTTGACTCCCGCATTAAATTCTGAAGAATAGTGCAGCAATAAATGCTATGTTCTAAGGGGTCCACAATAATAAAAAATGTTAAGAGTTCGTGTATAATAAAGAACACTATACAAAAGCATTCGAACCCTTCCCTGAGTTCGCCTTAAGTCCAAATGGATTTGGACTGAAGATGAACCCAGGGTAAGGGGTTCGATAAAGCTTTCAGTAAAGTGTTCTTAAACTTATACACGTGCTCTTAACATTTTTCATTATTGTGGACCCCTTAGAACATTATATACGTATATATTTTCGTGATAGAGAGTTTTTCCCAAATAAATGGTATGTTTTCACATCATATCCTTTACATGAAGTCATACTATTTGTGTCATTACGTTTCACATGTTAGTCTGCCTACTTTCGTTTCCATACAATCTGCATTTCTCTCTCTCTCTCTCTCTCTCTCTCTCTCTCTCTCTCTCTCTCTCTCTCTCTTCTTTGAACCGATATGATATAACTTTCATGGAAAGAGTTCAAGTAACGAATCAGATTGATGTATTAAAGAGGCTATTTCCCTTTCATACTGACAGGCCTTTGTGGATAATATCTTTTAAACGTTGTTCGGTATTTCATATTAATCGGTCAATCAGATTTCACGTATTTGAAAAGTCGTGTAATTCATGTTCATAGATATGCGTATAACATAAATTCGCAAAATGCAAAATAATGCTTTACAGTTTAATGTGATGTTAGCAGAGCCCATCCTTTCTTCTTCTTCTTATTTTTTCTCTCTTGTTTTTTTTTTTTTTATTCCTTGCTATTTATTCTATTTGTCGTATTTTTTGCATTATAAAAGTTGAAAAACTTTCGATATGGCATCTTTATATATTATGTGTCATCAATTTAGAGTGTGAAAAGGGCGATGCACAGTGAAACCTAATCGATTTTATTTTACGCGAATAGAAAGCAAAAATGTCAATAATTACTTTCATTAACTGACGTTTCCATTTGTTCCATTTGAAGATGAATAAAGCATTAGCATCATTTAGTGCTGTTTCTTCAACACAGTTCTGTGTGTCGCAATAATTTCTCAACCTCTCTGTATCCTCATCTGAACTGAGACCCTTCCCATTGAAGGGTAAGAAATTCGAAAATTTTGGCCAAGTGGTATTTGCTTCCTGAAGATAAAACTTCCAGTTCGGTTAAAATAATTAGTATTCATAGAAAATGAGAAACTACGCCAAGAAGGTGAAAGCGATGGTCTGATTCAGTCAGCTAACAAAAAAAATTAATTAAATCAATGAACCTTCACCGCAAAAATCCTTCATTATATTTTTTTGCCGGTTCTCATTCTTCACAGACTGAAAAGCGATTAGCAATGGAAATTCTGGGAAGTAAAATTTCCTGATGGGTTTCAGTCATTAACGGGTTTTTATGTGAATTTCGCAGGCTATTTGCTTGATCATCGTCATCAATCTTAATGATCGTAATGGTTTTCCCTAATCAGTACTTTAAGTGACGTAATGTAAGTTCCTCGTGACAGCGGTTTTTGCGCTCGGCTACCAATCCGGTGGTCGAAGATCGATTTCTCGGCTCAGCCAACGTGGAATCAGAGGAATTTATTTCTGGTAATAGAAATTCATTTCTCGATATAATGTGGTTCGGATCCCACAATAAGCTGTAGGTCCCGTTGCTAGGTGACCAATTAGTTCCTAGCCACATAAAAATATCTAATCCTTTGGGCCAGCCCTAGGAGAGCTGTTAATCAGCTCAGTGGTCTGGTAAAACTATGATATACTTAACACGTAATGTACATGTGGTTTTAGACATTTTATATACACATACATATATATCAAAAATTTGCATATATATATATATATATATATATATATATATATATATATATATATATATATATATATATATAACAGACCAACCCGGCGCTGCCCGAGAAAACTGAACGACAATCTACATGTAGGGTGAGGGAGCAGGAGATAGGGAGGGGGAGGATGGAGGGAAGGGGGAGGTGGAAGGGAAAGGAAGGAAAAAGGGAGAGAGGGAGGGGTTTGTGTAGACAGTCCAACTAACAGTTTACCCTTTGAACATATACTAGCTGACCAACCCAGTGCTGCCCGGGAAAACTGACGACAATCACATGTAGGTTTAGGGAGCAGGAGACAGGGAGGATGAGGATGGAGGGAAGGGGGAGGTGGAAGGGAAAGGAAGGGAAAAAAAAGGGAGAGAGGGAGGGGTTTGTGTAGACGGCCAACTAACAGTTCTACTTTTTTTCATGCAAATGTTCACCCTTTTTGAAACCGATACTATCTGACCCAACCTGGTGCTGCCCGGAAAACTCTGACGACAATTTACGTGTGGGGGAAGGAGCAGGGAAAGGGAGGGGGAGGATAGAGAGAAGGGGGAGGTGGAAGTGGAAAGGAAAGGACGAAGAGAGGGATAGGGTTTGTGTTGATGGTCCAACTGACAGTTCTACTTTCCATCGAAATGCTCACTCTTCGAACAGTCATGTGTGAACTGACAGGCATACTGTGATAACTGTCCTTTTCATCCAGGTATCATTGTGGTGACTGTTCCTCTTACCTATGAAAGGTTGTTGAAAACTCGAGGGTGATAGCACTGCTGCATATTTTCTTAAACTCGTTCAAACGTTTCAGGAAAAAGGGTGACAATTTGGTAGATTTGGCAAAATTTTTGAGCGGCGCTGCCATTTCCTCATGTATGGATGATTAAAGGAAGTGACCGACAAGGCCACAATTATAAGAGGATTGTCTGTCACCTCCCTCCATATATACTTTTATGTGTGTATATGTGTACATATATATACTTTTTATATTAGTACATACTTTAAACGTAAGCATACATATGTAATAAATACCATTTATTCAATGTACAGGATCTGTAAATATAAACCCATGACCTGAGGTCATGGCATTAGGAGGGTCCTACGTGACCAAAGCAGATCTAGATTACGCTATGCGCTGTCTGCAGTAGCCTGGTCTAGCTCAGAGCTTTGTCAACATTTTATGTTTATGATAACTTTGCACAACAACTTCCATGGGAAGCGGTTGACCTGTTAACCTACGCCGGAAACTTGTGTTTTAACTTACGAGCCGGCGGAATACGTATGTTTTTATATGAATTGCTGAGATAGCTAATGTTCCGCTATCGACGCGATGCTTTAGAATGGCAGTTCCGCGCCAACCAACATCAAAACATATCGGTCGACGAGCTGCATCTCCTAGTATGGAGTTTACAGAATAAGTTGTTATCTTTGTTCAACTTATCTGTTTGAATCATCTCCTTTAGCTAAGAAGAACCACTATACTAAGATATCCCACCAAGGAGATGGGAGGAACCAGAAATACTTACGAATGACAGTCGTAAGGAGGAACACAAAAAAAGTCTATCGCCAAGCGATGAGACTTACATGTGGTGGCAGCGTATAACGAAGAATAAAATTAACAAGACCCATATCAGCCGACCGAAGGCTACAAGAACTAACTTCCACCTTCAACATCAAAACTAAACAGAGGAAACGGGATCTTCAATCAACGCAACAGTTTATGAAGACGCAGATATGTCCTTCATCGAGAAGAATACAAGCATTAACACCGACGTTTGAGCGACTGTTGTCACTTATCTTCGAGAATCTACACCGGACGAGAGCAGCATCGAACATCAACAGAAAGAAGAAAACAAACACAGGAAACATCACCCGATCACGAGCAAGGACGCAGAGAGTACAGCTAGAGGCAGTAGTGCAAGGACGGAGGCTGTGACGTCATCAATCTTGGACTTCTCCACGCTTCGTGCACCGAGAGAAGACCGTGACGTCATCACGACTTCCGACGGAGACTTAGACAGGAACTGAGAACGTAATCCCATGTCAACAATCCTTCGCAATATAACCTGGAGCTAAGTACCATTTTTATCTATTCAGGTCTTTTCTCAGTGAAGTGTTGTTCATCAAGAGTCGATCATCCAGTATTCTGGGGGTGAGTTGTTCGCCATATTAATCTTCCTTCATTACAGAATCAATCTTCAACTACGAGTTCTCGCCCGCAGAATAATTTTTTTTTTCTCTTCTCGCTGTTGTTAATCGTTTCTTACAGGAATTCTCCAGTATAATATTTTATCATATTATCTGTATTTTTGTATCTTTTGGGGGATTTTCCTATTATTATAACACACTTATACAGTACATTGCATATGCGTTTACGTAGTGGTCGAGTGTACTCTTATAGATATTTTGATAGGATCGCAAGGAATAGAAGTGATAAGAAAAAAGTGAAAGTCGAAATGGCAACTACTCCGGCTGGCAACCCCAATGTGGTGACTCTCGTTAGCGCAAGGTCAGCAATTGTCCCTTTCAAGGTCGGTCAATGGGTTCCTGCCTCAAAAGTTGAGCATGGATCTCATCTGTAGACGCTCATTAAATGCAAAAAGCATCACGACACAGCAGTACAATTACAGGAGGCCAAGAGCTTCATAGACTTTGCAAAAGGAGACGCTAGTGCGTATCTAAGGGGGGTTTCTTTCCAAGAGGCGCTTACATGGGACGAGTTCAAAATTGGATTACGTGCCGTGTATGGGGGTGAAGAGGCTTTAGATGTAGTATTAGCATTGAGAAATATCCTTAACCAAGCCTCCATGACTCAGCTTAATTGTTGCCGACCGGCTAAATGAATATCAGGATAGTTTGAAGTAACTCCGGGTGGGTGGGTTGCGAGTGCCAAAATCAAAGTGAAAGATTTTATCCGTTTGATCTACCTTACTCTATCACTGCAATGTTGCCTGAAGCGTTAGTACGGTGTTTTGATAAAAAATTGCAGCCCGACAGTACGGAATTAGATGTGTATAAACAAATCAAACAAAAAAACACATGTCTAAATGTACCGACCTAGATCCTTCGCTCATTCAAGTTTTTGCAAAAAATGAGAACAAGCCACAACAAGTAAATGTGGTACATAATAATAATCAAGTTGCAGGGATGGTTTGTTATAACTGTAAACAAGACCAGGTCACATGATTTCAGACTATCGGACGCGTTTTTGTTCAATACACAATAGTTCAACTCATTCATATAACCGTGCTACTCGAGGAATCAACAGCAGAATGCTACAAACACACAACCAGTTGCCAGTGCAAATAAAAAAAAGAAGGGTCCTCAGTACTATAAGAAGAAACAACCAAACGGAAATTCTGCACAAACAGCAGAAACAAACAAAATCGTGCTTCAGGTACCTCTGTTCCTGGGCTCTAGCCAGAACTCGCAGGGCAAGCGAATTTTCAAGGTGTGATAAACAAAACAAAATACCACGTAGTTCACTCCAAGGGGGGAGAGGGCGATGTTGGGTCATCAATATCAACATATTTCGTATCAAATAATCAGTTTAATCAATTTATCAGATCATTGTGAGGCAATTGATTTTCCTATGAAACACACGGCCGAATCAAAAAAATCTGTGCAGGTTCCCGTAGATTTGCAACAAATTCATGCAATTATTAGTCAAGACGAGTTGCGACCAACCTTACATGCAGTAAATTTGGACCATAAGTCATTCACTTTGTTCTTTGATTCTGGTAGTCACGTAATATCTGGATTTAAGGACTCATCATTTACTCTTTTCAAATTTCCCTATAGAAAAGTCCGGAATAAGGCTCTCAGGCATAGGGAATAATGAATTAAATGTTGTGGGCGTAACTCATGTACAGTACAAGGTCGGTAAGCGCACGTTTGCTGATACCTTTGTCGTTGTACAAAACATTAATATGTATCCCGCAGTATTATCGGATACCCGTCTATGGGCACTCAAAATATTATCTTAGCACCTGCAAAACACGGCGTGTATATCAAAGGGAAATTCTATAGGTCTTCTAATACCCTAAAATCAGTTTTAGATCATAAAGAGACAGACAGAATTGTCACTTACATTACAGAACCAATCACCTGTCTCATGAAACCAAGAAATAATACAGGCAACCCAACAGAACTCTCGCTCACCCTGTAATATCAGCTTGCACGCAAACTCTCGAGCCTAACGTAACTTCAAACATATTAGTGGCGTGTAAAGAGAACCATTGCCAGGATCTGAAACATTAATCCTTTCCGAAACTCTGAAAAACACACGGATTATCCGTCACACAAGCCATTTATACAGTCGGCTCACAACAACAATGTAACATCGAAGTCTGTAATCATTTGAATACCACTTTAGTAATCCACAAAAATCAACATATTCTTGGATGCAGAAGTTTATAAACATCGCATTCTTACCGTAGCTGAGATAGATCACGCTCAATCAGTTGCGGATGAACCCCTTTGCAATCTATAAAGAACAAAATCAATAAGGACATTCAAGAAGAAGAAATTCAGCAGAAATTCTTGAATCTTTTAACTAAATATCATGATCTTTTTCCACTACGGATGGAACCTTAGGAAAAACGAATGTCATCGAGCACCAAATAAGGCTCAAGGACAAACAGAAAGTAATCTATGTACCTTCGTACCGACTTCCTATGAAATTTCAGAATGAGATAACAGAGGAAGTAGGTAAAATGCTAAAAGAAGGAGTCATTAGGAAATCAAACAGCCCTTATAATTTTCCGTTAATAGTAGTACCGAAAAAAGATCGAACTTGGCGGATATGTGTAGATTTCGACGTTTAAATGAAGAAACAATCCCTGACAGATTCCCAGTACCATGTACCGATGATATCCTATCTCTACTAGGGTCAGAACAATATTTCACAAGCTTAGACTTACTAAAAGGATTTCATCAGATTCCGTTGGAACAAGAGAGTATCCCATACACTGCCTTTCAGCACAGCCAGGGGACCATTATGAATTTTTGCGTATGCCTTTGGTGGTTTACGTTGTGCTCCTATAACTTTTACTCGTAGATAAACATCGTGTTTGGAGATTGTTAGGAGATATCCTACATGCCTACATGGACGACCTAGTAATTCTTTTCCAACACATTAGAAGAACATTTACGTAAATTAGAGTTAGTGCTACAAAGATTAAGGCAGCATAATTTAAGGGTAAAGATAAGTAAGTGTGAATTTTTTAAAACAGAACTAGTCTATTTAGGTTTCACGGTTTCTAGTGAAGGTCTTAAAGTCGTACATGATAAGGTGTCGGCTATCCGTAACTTTCCGATACCAACTAACGTCAAGGGAATACAGCAATTTTAGCTGTAGCGGCTACTATCGCCACTTTATACGCAACTACTCAATCATAGCCGCTCCCCTAACCGATCTCATAAAAAAGGGCGTAGATTTCGTATGGTCTGAAATGCATCAACAGGCGTCGATAAATGAAAGATGAACTGTGTAGTTCTCCTATCTTAAAATTTCCTGACTTCGGTAAGGAATTTTTCATAGCAACAGACGCCTCAGACCTAGGAGTAGGTGGGGTATTGCTTCAACAATATGATAAAACAGTTTTTCCCTATAGCTTTTTATTCACGTAAACTGAGACCTTCCGAAAGTAAATACGCAGTAATAGACAAGGAAGGGCTCGCTATTGTTAATTCACTCGTGCATTTTAAATTCATAATATACAGTTATCCCGTCAAGGTTCTCACTGATCATAAGCCCCTAACCGACTTCTTTAAAGGCTTTAGTCACAGCCCAAGCGAAACACGGTGGACAATGATCATTCAGGACTTTGTGCGAGGATCGGGTATTTACCTGGGAAAGCAAATATCATTGCTGACGCATTATCACGCAACCCCTCTTCATCTTGTACCGAGCCATTAGCTGAATTAATAGATATCTCAACCTCCGCCCATTGTTAAAAAACTATATCTGAACAGGAAGATCTGGGGCTGGAGTGCTGAACTATTACAGACGGAACAAAGAAAAGATCCGCAAATAGAAAAAATCATCATTGCGTTAAACGGAAATCGAAGGAAAAGGAATACCTAAAGTATAAGCAGCAGAATTATATCATACAGGACAATATCCTGTGTAGATCCGTGACGAGGAAAACCCGCAACACACCCACCGCAGCTGAATAACAACCAGGTGGTGGTGCCTATCTCACTCATACCCACTGTCTTTAAAATGGTTGCATGAAAATCCACTGCACGGACACCCGGGTTATACCTTGATGTCACAGAAAGCCAAATCCTTATTTTATTGGCATACGATGCTTACAGATATAAAAAAGCACATAGCAAATTGTCGCACTTGTCAAGAATACAAAGGGCACACGAAGACACCTGTCAGCCTAGGGGCTTACCCCGTGCCAAATCAACCCTTTGAAAGAGTACATTTAGATTTATTAACAGGATTTTACGAGTCAGACAGAGGAAATAAGCACCTCCTAGTAATTATAGCGCTTTGACTCGATATACAGAACTTATAGCGCTTAAAACAAAAACGCGGTTCGAGTGCGCTAGGAAGTTTTACGAGTGCTACATTTGTAAACATGGAATTCCACCACATCATTATCTCAGACTCGGGCGGGGAGTTCAATAATCATTTCCTTAACTCCTTGTGCGAATTCCTTTGTATAAAAGAAAATCAATACCATGATCTATCACCCAGAGTCTAATGGGCTAGTGGAAAGGGCAAATCGTAAGGTTTTAAACATTCTAAGGGTCACCTTAGGGGGGGCAGACCCCAACTGGGACATTGCCATACCTGCGTACTAAGCACACTTAATCACTCGTATCAATGTGTCTATTAAAATGACACCGCACGAGGCACTGTACGGTATCCCGGCCAGAACGCCTTTCCACATCTTAAGCCTACAACTAATTTATCAAATCCTCTAAAGGATGTTATGGATGCAAGCATAAGTCGATATAAATATACTTCGTAAGAATCTAGAAGAAGCACAAATAATAATGAAAAAAAATCATGATAAAATAGCTAAGCCAACTAGAACATATGCCGTGGGCGATCGGTAGGTACATACAAGTATACGTACATAAAGGTTTAAATTATAAACTGACACCTAAGTTTGAAGGCCCGTTTAACATTTAGAAAATTTTAACGGCCAATAGAGTTAGGGTTCAAAATGTATCCAAACCCACTGATGTGAGAATTAGTCCCCACCTTGGCACATATCAGAAATCGTAAGGTAGATGGAGTGAGGGAAATAATGGTTTGTATTTATGGAAACTTGTAATAATAATTTATATACTATATATCTATTAATCATATTGTATGTAAACCTATTCTTTTACGCGAGTTATTACATATGTTTTACTCATTGCAGGTTTCAAAAATTAATCTGTTATTGTTGGGAGTGATATTGTGTATTTCAGACATCTTTGTTTGTATGGAAAGAGCGCTAGGACGAAAGAAATAGAAATTTAATCATGGCTCGATTATCGAGAGAATAGATGATAGTATTCATCGTGTCAAGTAATATTGTTATAGAAGTAGATATGCATGCGATTTTCTTGCCTGAAGATGACGTCCTTAAACTATATGAATGACCTGATGAGGGTTTGCTATTTCGCTTAAGGAAATTTTTTTGCTGCACGAACGTAATTTTCATGCTAAACCTCAGAGATTTCGCTAGCCTTTCTAAAACACTAAGCGTCGCCGAAATGTTGTCTTATGACATACAAAATAAAACCGCCGAGGCAGAAGAACTCGCTCGTTCGACCTGCTGATGTGGTCTGTGCGGCACAATACTCTCGAACGCCGCAACCCGCTTATTCTGGCTGGACTAAACATCTTAGGATCAGTTGCGAATCTAGGCTTAGGAATTTCAAATAGCCTTAAGATAAATAATCAAAATAAAATAATTGAGTTCTTGCAACACAAAACCGAATTGGCTTTGTCTGAACTTCGCAGCCAGTTATCTTCAATCAATCAAATAATGAGTATCGTTAATGAACATTCAAATAATATCGATTAGGTCATGAAAGTTCAACATTTGCTGGCTAAGTTAGCTTACTATAGTTCGAAAATAGATCATATCCGTGCGAAAAATATCACATTTTATTGAGAAGTCAAAGGATTACGTAGAAGCGATTACGTTAGCAACAAAGGGTGTGTTATCTCCTCACCTCATGCTATTAAAGATCTGACGTAACTTTGGAAACGGACGGGAGAAACTAGGTTATATTCCTTTATTAGACGCCCATAAAGTAGAGTTCTATTATAGCCTAATATCAGTCAGCATTGAAAATTATAGAATTATGATCACAATTCCTTTTGATTCTTCCGATGCTTGGCAATCATACAAAATAGCACCGTTTCCTACTTTCATGAGCGAATAACTCAAATCCAGTAATATATCCAATTTAACGGGGCATGTACTGATTTCTTCTGATAAGAAATCATTTACAGTCTTTAAAGACTTAGATAAACTCACTCACTGTTCAGAAGCCATGAATAATAAAATTTGTACAGCTGACTCTTTTGAATTCTATCCTATATCAACGGATTCATGTGAGTTAGACATAGTGCTAAACGGCTCTCTCTCTCATACAAGCGAAGGTTGTCTGGGGAAACTTTATCCCTTTTACGGTAATAAATTCAATTACAGGATGAATAATGGTTCCTGGATTCGTTATGATAAAGCCGGATTCGACGTAATGTGTCCGGACGGTACACCGCCCATGCCCCTATCTTCGTAGCAGCTGATGGTTGTACGGGGACATCTAACAAAACTACACCGTCAGAGGGGGTCAACACGATAATACGTGAGAAGGCGTATTTGCGAACTACACTTGGGCATCCACAATCATCCCGTCACTACCTCTCCCATACAACGCGCGAGTGGCTCATCGTTTGACGCAACTGGCTGAGATGACCCACGCGTCACCGACTTATGCAGGTGGAGAAAATCTTCGCTACTACATTCTGCTAGCCGTGTTCAGCGTGACGGCCATATTGGTTATCGCCGTCAAACGTCTTTGCTTGGCGTAGGCTGAGGCGTAAACAGAAGGATCTCCAAGGGAACGTATTGGTGGCCCGTCTAGATGACGTACCCGTTAAACTCAAGTCGTTTGAGTTTAGGGCCGCCTGAACCTGGCCCGCCACTTCAGTTTGTGCCTAGGGAATTGTCTGGAATTGTGTTGTGTGTGAAAAAGCGTTCCGTATGCTGGCAAAAATGTAGGACAAGAAAGACTCACGCCTTTGCATTTGAACAGTTAAAGTATCTCCCGGGCACCTAGTAATAAAAACATTTATAGCCCAATATTATTACATTAATATATTCCTAAAGGTATTTTCGGGCACCTCCAATAAAATATATCAGCCTATTATATTGCATTTCTCCGCAGAATTACATAGTTATACTATTATACCATTGTACAATTATATTTATCTATTACAAAGAGTGTCAAGTACTCTTTAACAATTATCCATGATCATGCTATAATCATTATTTAGTAACCATTATTCTTAATAGGTTACCTGTTATCATATTAATCATGTATACATGTTAATCTTTTGATTTTTTACCTTTTATTATTTTGGGGTACCTAATCATTATTATTACCAAACATGGATCTATATTTTCCATGCATTTATCTTTGTTTATGAATATGTCAACAAGGGTATGTACAGAACCTTTTTATGCATTTAATCACTTATTATGTTATACCTAGACGTATGTTACGAGCACGCTCCTATGAAACAATGTTAAAGTAATTTTTTTTTGTTATTCAAGGCTTGAATAGGTAGCAGTCCGAGCCTAATGTAATAAATACATTTATTCAATGTACAGGATCTGTAAATATAAAACCCATGACCTGAGGTTCATGGCATTCAGGAGGGTCCTACGTGACCAAAGCACAGATCTAGATTACGCTATGCGCTGTCTGCAGTAGCCTGGTCTAGCTCAGAGCTTTGTCAACATTTTATGTTTATGATAACTTTGCACAACAACTTCCATGGGAAGCGGTTGACCTGTTAACCTACGCCGGAAACTTGTAACTTCCGAGCCGGCGGACTACGTATGTTTTTATATGAATTGCTGAGATAGCTAATGTTCCGCTATCGACGCGATGCTTTAGAATGGCAGTTCCGCGCCAACCATCAAACATATCGGTCTTCCGACCGAGCTGCATCTCCTAGTATGGAGTTACAGAATAAAGTTGTTATCTCTGTTCAACTTATCTGTTTGAATCATCTCCTTTAGCTAAGAAGAACCGCTCTACTAAGATATCCCAAGGAGATGGGAGGAACCAGAAATACTTACGAATGACAGTCGTAAGGAGAACACAAAAAAAGTCTATCGCAAGCGATGAGACTTACACATACATGTGGCATATATCGTGGGTCCTGCACGACCCAAGGAGTGTTTCAAAAAACATGTTTTTTCCCATAAATTATCACCCATGTCCAATGCGGGTGTAATCGACCTGCAGACGGTCTAGTATACTGTCAGGTTTGATGGTGAGCAGACGTGCCAGCCCTCTCTTCAGTGCATCCCTATTTTCTGAGGAACCACTAGGGTCAAGGACGACCCACATCTTAGTAGAAAGGTTAGTGATCGAAAATCAAAGTTATTACATAACAGTTTTTCTCAATGAACACTCTGTATAGTCATGTGACTTTGTTGTGTTGGAAAGTCTAGCTGGGTTCCTATATCTAAGTAACACACCACAAACGAGTGGCAGAGATGCCACATACCGCCATATTGTTGTCCAATTTGCTTCGAGTGCCACTTTTGCATTTTTGCATAAAGCAAGTTTCTAGATAAACATAACAGATATTGAGTATTATTCATTCTAATCGTGTTATGTACTATTGGAATATGTCGGAGGATGATGTTTTTATAAAATGAATGCCTTTGTGAATGCATTATCACGTCGTAAATGCGCTCAAGGTCACGTGACCTTGTAGTGCCAATTTTCTGTGTTTTTTTACAAATAGCAAAGTTTCTTATGTAGCCAATTCATGTCGGACTGTGTGCCATAATAGCTAATAGTGTATTTTTTTTATATTGTAAATTGTTTCGGGATGTTTATGGGTCACGTGAGCAACTCTGGGAGCGGCAGAGATGTCACATAGCAGAAATATTGTTTAATTTCTTTCGAGTGTCATTTTTGAAGTTTTTGCAAAAAGCAAAGTTTTTAGATAAATGTCGGATACTGAGTATTGTTCATTTCAATCGTATTTTGTACTGTTGGAATATGTCGGAGGATGATGTTTCTATAAAATGAATGCCTTTGTGAATGCCTGCCACTTACCTACGACTTACATATGCCCTTATGGTCACGTGACATTCAAGTGTAATTTCTGTGTTGTTTGCAAAGAGCAAAGTTATTACGTAGCCAATACGTGTATGACTGTGGCATAATAGCTAATAGTATAGTTTTTTTATATTGGGAAATTTTTTACTATGTGCGCAATCATGTACGGGAGACGTTTACTTCGTATGCTGTTTGTAACAAACGTGTGCGCGACCTTGGTAGTGGCTGAGGTGCCATAGTGCCAATAATCCATGGTCTTTGAATGCCGTTTTTTTTTTTCTTTTTTTTTATGAAAAAAGCAAAATTATTAGGTAAACGAAGCAATATATTCCAAATTGAAAAGTGTTCATGCTAGTAGTGTGTTCATGTCAGTATAGTTTTGTTCCATGGCTAGTATAAATGGTTTATAGTGGAATATGTTGGAGGTTGCGCGTTGTTTCATCGCGTACGTACTCTGGGCCATTGTATGCGAAGATTCTGTTTACCTTCTTTTCCGAGTGCTCATTCTAATGTTTTGCCTCTCTCTCTCTCTCTCTCTCTCTCTCTCTCTCTCTCTCTCTCTCATTCCTCTTTGATCCTTTTTGATTAGTGTTTCGTATATTCGTGGGTGTCTCTCTCTCTCCCTTTGTTTTAGTGTTTCACATATTTCTGGGGGTCTCTCTTTCACTCTCTCTCTCTCTCTCATCCTTTGTTTTAGTGTTTCGCATATTTCTTGGGTCTCTCTCTCTCTCTCTCTCTCCTAATGCCTCTTTGATCCTTTATGTTTATGTTTCGTATATTTGTGGGTCTCTCTCTCTCTCTCTCTCATCCTTTGTTTTAGTGTTTCGCATATTTCTCTCTATCTCTCTCTCTCTCTCTCTCTAAAATGAATCTATCTCATCTTTGAAAGCTATAGTAAGTAAAGCGCTCTCTCTCTCTCTCTCTCTCTCTCTCTCTCTCTCTCTCTCTCTCTCGTCGATATAAATAATTCCATCTCATCTCTGAAAGCTGTAAGTAAAGTAAAGTTCTCTCTCTCTCCTCCTCTCTCTTGTTGTGCGTCTCATCTCTCTCTCTCTCTCTCTTGTTGGCGTAAAACATCTCTCTCCCCCCTCCTCTCTCTCTTTTGTTTGTGCGCAAACATCTCTCTCTATCTCTCTCTTTTGTTGTGCGTAAACACCTGCGTGACCGACCTTGGAAGTGGCTGGGATCCCATATATTGACATTTGATCCATTTCCTTCTTTCGAATGCCCCTTGTGTGTGTGTGTGTGTGTGTGTGTGTGTGTGTGTTTTTTTTTTTTAAGCAAGTTATATGGTAAACATTGCGAAGAGAACAAGGTTTCATGCTAGTATAGTTTGTTTTATTACTGGAATATGTTGGAGGGTGGTGTGTTGTATCGCGTACGTGCCCTGGGGTAATGTTTGTGCTTTGATTCCGTTTGAGTGCTCATTTCTAATTTTTTTTCGAGTGCTCATTTCTAATTTTTTTTTTCAAGTGCTCATTTCAATTTTTTTTCTTTTTTTTTCGAGTGCATATTTCTAATGTTTTGCTTTTTTCAGTCATGGCTTCTAGGGCACGCAAAGGTCTGAGTACGGCCGAAATCAATGAAGTCATTGCTCAATATGAAAGCGATGATTTTGATGGCAGTTACGTTTCATTTGGCTGACACGTAGCAGGGACATCTTACTGCATTGGCCACGTCAAGCTGCGCAAGCGTGTTCGCTGCCGAAGTTGCCATCTAGAGACGACCACAAGACGAACATAGCATGTTTGCGATGCAAACGGGCCCGTGTTCCTACAGCATCAAACTGTCTTGTGTCCGAAGTGTGTGCCTCGTACGTAGGTAAGTTACATCATGAAACTTTTTTACAACTTGTTTGCATAAATGCTATAATTTTAATCTTTACAAAATAATATATCATCCATTTTTTTACCTAAAATACTGCAATAGTTTATTTTTCATTTTGTCGATATTTCCAAATATTCTAAAATATTCCCTTTCGAAATATTTCTTTTTGATGACTGCAAAATAATTTTCAAACATCCAGCAAGCCACCATAATAGTTTTATAAATCAATGCATAATTATATAGCTAAGTAACATTGAAAAATTTCACTCCATTCCTCCATTTCAGGTAGCAAATTTGGCCGTCGCACTTGTCGTGGGTGGGGTCCCATTTACTGTACATATCCATTAGGTAAGTTGCATACCGCTATATATTCTTGTTCTCTATAGAATTTGTGATATTCTGGTAGATTTTCATGCATAAATATCATATCTTATAGTAGTTACAGACAATTTTATAAGAAATTTTCATGGTAAAACAAGGAGGTCAACAAATGACCTATACATTAGAGTAAGTTTTATGGGACAGATTTTTTTTTTGATGATTGAAATAATGTTTGAAACGTCCATCAATCTACCATAATAGTCTTATGCAAATCTACGCATAATTATGTAACTAGATAAACACATTGAAATTACATTCCATTCCTCCATTTCAGGTAGCAAATTTGGCCGTCGCACTTGTCGTGGGTGGGGGCCCATTACTGTATTATATCAAACAATTAGGTAAGTTGCATACCGCTATATATTCTTGTTTCTCTATAGAATTTGTGATATTCTGGTAGATTTTCATGCATAAATACCATATCTTATAGTAGTTACAGCCATTTTTATAAGAAATTTTCATGGTGAAAATAGCAGGTAAAAAGTGAACTTTAGATTTGGCCCCTGATATAACAGCTAATATCATCTTTGTCCAAATATTTTTACATAATTACTTTTTAGGATAATGTGAATTTATTTTGTTTAAAAATCAGCCACTTCTTAATTCATTTAGGTACAAAGAAAATTCGTGAAAATTTGCCAGTTTTTGGAGGCAAAAAAAATTTACCTTTTTTTTCTCTTTTCAGATTTTGACCTCTATGGGTCCGACACCTTTTCTGGCTGTGGAGACTTGTAAATTGTAGTTTTAGGAAGGATTCCCTCAATTTATTTTCTTATATAGGTTATTTTGTATTTTTTATAAATATTTTTGTAAATTATTTTTTGTTATATACTTATTTTTTTTAAATATTTGTAATAAATATCAAATTTGTAGATGGGTATATTTATCTCTTCAGTAGTATAGTATTATCTTTAAACTAATTTTAGAAACTATAATGTACAGCAAAAAATGAAGTTACTGATTTTTGGCAAAATTTTCTAAACGCTCGGGTCGAGGTTGACCCACATTACATTTAAACGGGGTAGCGAAATAGCGATACCTGTCCAGGGTTAAAACGAAGTCACTGTGAATAAAAGCAAATAGCTGGACGGTGCGCTCGTTATATGTCCACTCTCTGGATTAACCTTAACCTCGAGGTTAATCCTGAAAGTGCACCTTTTTGGATTAGGATTAAATACCTCGTTTGGCAGGATGGGAGGCGTGTCAACGCCGCTTATTGTAGGAGAGTCTCAACCTTTCGTAGCTGGAGTATAGGTATTACTGTTGTGACTCCATTTTATCCAGATATTTCTATGGTGACTGTACCTTCTATCCAGGTATTACTGTGTGACTGAAAAGCATTGTAATAATATATTTCTATGGTCTCGAATACATGTAATGAGGTATGAAAAGCCTGCAGAGTTTATTTGCTACATGAATTACAAAGGGAAGGGGAATGTGGGGTACGGGTTTGAAATAGGTCCTACCTGTTATCTAAGTTGGGTCAAATGATGGTCACATTCCAAATTTTGTCTAGATCGGTCAAGCGGTTTGAATTTCTACAGCGCACAAAGTTACAAATATACTACAAACATTCACTTTTATACATACACACACACACACACATATATAGGTATATGTATATATATAGTATATATATATATATATATTATATATATATATATATATATATATATATATATATATATATATATGTGTGTGTGTGTGTGTGTGTGTGTGTGTGTGTGTGTATGTGTGTGTGCGTGTGATAAATAAGAAGATCACCACTGCATACAAAAAATCAATTAAGAAATTTACATGCGCAGGTTAGCCCACGGCCCATAAAATGGGAGGTTTCATTAGGCGAGAGAGAGAGAGAGAAACAGTTCCATCTGCTTTCGAACTTGGAGTCCTAACACTGCAGACGGAATGTCCTTCCCCACCTGCGTGACGCGAAGAGCAATATATTCCTCAGAGTGTCCGCCCTGAGGAAAAGTTCAGCCCACTTCAGAGGACACGAGTGTTTGGCGGACGAGGCAATTCCATCGGCGGCCGAGGGACTTCCGGGGCACCACTTATGAAGTGCTGAGCGAAGGGGGAAGATTTTGTTCCTTTTTTCCCCCACAGATTTGAAATGTAGTGACATCGCAGGTTTTACCCGTTATTTGCTTTTAAGAATTAGACTGTCTTCTTCGGTAACTGCATACCGGACAGATTGAATGCTGCGTTATACTTTCCAGTCTAAATTTCTGTTCTCATCGATAGCTATAAAAACTGTTTTGTAAAAGAGTCATTTCGCTTGAAGGAATTCTGTTTAAAATCTCATAAAAGATTAAAGAACAAAACTGAGCGTTCAAAAGAAAGAGGGCTATTTTCCGCGAAAAACCGAACAAGGATTTGTCTTTTTATTTCATTCTTATTCTTGTTTAGAAATTCTGAAATAATGAAGACGGGAAATAGGAGAAATTCATGAAAAATTAACGCTCAATTACTCTTTTAGGAACAATGTCGACCACTTCATCTCTCTTCCTACTGTTAATCTTATTGATATACTATTCTTCCTTCAAGCAAATGCGTCAAAGACCACTTTGAACTAATGTAGGCTACACATATATACATACATACATACATATATATGGATAACTTGATCACGAAGTATATAAAACGTGATGCTATGTATAAATAAAGGTTTTTGCCACGAAGGAAAAATGAAAAAGCGAGATCGCTTTTTCATTTTTTCCTCGTGGCAAAAACCTTTTTATAATATATATTATATATATATATATATATATATATATATATATATATATATATATATATATATATATATGTGTGTGTGTGGTGTGTGTGTGTGTGTGTGCGTATGTATATATAATATATATATATATATATATATATATATATATATATATATATATATATATATATATATATATATATATATATATATATATATATATTATATACTATATATATATATATATAATATATATATATATATATATATATATATATATATATATATATAAACAAATTGAAATTTCAAAAATTTTTGTATACTATCGTAACAGTTGCACTATAAAACTATGTTTTTTGACCTTATTTCGTGATTTTATGAGTTCCTTTATTACATGTGTCAAACAACTAATATAAAACCTGAACGTGAGAAACTACGAATATAGTATGCTTACTGATAAAGAAAATTTTCGTCAACAAATAGCAGCCTTCATAGTTTTCCACTAAAAAAAAAAAAGGACGAACAGTGCAGACTGGAGAAAAAGTAGAGCGCAAATCTCTCACATTCTATTAAAAGCGGAATTTTCCTCATCTGCTCTTCATAAAGAATCTTTTTACGAGGCTGTGGAGCAGAAGAGTAGATCTCATAAAGAGAAGCTAAGCTTTACGATGATCCCATTCCTTTTTTTTCGAAAGGATTCGAACGAGTGCCACGAATCCTTTACCATCTCATGAAAGCCTTTGACGACGATAACTGGTCCTGCGTCAGCCATTTACAGGAGAACACATCTCGCCAGAGATCAGCGAAAAGAGGACCGTACCTTTTGAGGGATTTTACGTCTGCGTCTTTAAGACGATCGTCCGTTGTTTCGAAGACCCACTTGTTTTTATTTTTCTTCTGCTTGTTGTTTTATTATGCTGTAGTAAGTTGAACAAGCAGTCCTTGTAAGAACATTTCATAACTGCATTCATATCATACTATAATGGGCATAATGTCTGTCTATCTGTCTTCAATCGTGGCCAAACGGCTCGGTTCAGATGGGCATGAAACTGGCAAGGGTTATGGTGGGGACCCTAAGATGGTTATAATGGGGTTTCATGCAACCTAACCCCCTCCTTTGTAAGGGTGTGGGGGTGAGAAGGGATTCCCTGAACGGAGCTGTTTCTGGCCGTGAAACGAGGCTGGTTATTCCCGTAGGACTTAGTACCTTACGAAGTTTTTTCATACATAAATTTCTGTACAACTTCCCCGGAGAAAGTCGCGAATATTTCAGTCGGACACAATAGAAGATGAAAATTATCATCAATATCCGCAAGATTTTTTTAATAACTTAGATCCATCGGGACTGCCAGTGCACAAAATAACGTTGAAGAAGTACTGCTCGATAATGTTGCTTTGGAATTTTGATCCTGCCAATGGACATTGCAACGGAACGAGGTACTCCGTTATAGAGCTAAACTCCCACGTCATTAAAGCAGTGATAGTGTAATAATTACTATATTAGATTTACAAGATCTGTAAATATAAACCCATGACCTGAGGTCATGGCATTAGGATGGGTTCTACGTGACCAAAGCAGACCTAGATTACGCTATGCGCTGTCTGCAGTAGCCTGATCTAGCTCAAAGCTTTGTCAACATTTTGTGTTTATGATAACTTTGCACAACAACTTCCATGGGAAGCGTTGACCTGTTAACCTACGCCGGAAACTTGTAACTTCCGAGCCGGCGGACTACGTATGTTTTTTATATGAATTGCTGAGATAGCTAATGTTCCGCTATCGACGCGATGCTTTAGAATGGCAGTTCCACGCCAACCATCAAACATATCGGTCTTCCGACCGAGCTGGCATCTCCTAGTACTGAGTTACAGAATAAAGTTGTTATCTTGTTCAACTTGCCTGTTTGAATCATCTCCTTTAGTCAAGAAAGAACCACTCTACTAAGATATCCAAGGGAGATGAGAGGAAACCAAAAATACTTACGAATGACAGTCGTAAGGAGAACACAAAAATCTATCGCCAAGCGATAAGACTTAGATGTGGTGGCAGCGTATAACGAAGAACATAATTAACAAGACCCATATCAGCCGACCGAAGGTCTACAAGAAACTAACTTCCACCTTCAGCATCAAACTAAACAGAGGAAACGGGATCTTCAATCAACGCAACAGTTTATGAAGACGCAACTATGTCCTTCATCGAGAGGATACAAGCATTTAACACCGACGTTTGAGCAACTGTTGTCACGTATCTTCGAGAATCTACACCGGACGAGAGCAGCATCGAACATCAACGGAAAGAAGAAAACAAAACACA
Source organism: Macrobrachium nipponense (assembly GCF_015104395.2). NCBI lineage: Eukaryota > Metazoa > Arthropoda > Malacostraca > Decapoda > Palaemonidae > Macrobrachium > Macrobrachium nipponense. The sequence continues at coordinate 2,579,213 of NC_061090.1, read as the reverse complement.
GGGAACATCACCCGATCACGAGCAAGGACGCAGAGTGTACAGCTAGACGCAGTAGTGCAAGGACGGAGGCTGTGACGTCATCAATCTTGGACTTCCCCACGCATCGTGCACCGAGAGAAGACCGTGACGTCATCACGACTTCCGACGCGAGACTTCGACAGGAACTGAGACGTCATCCCATGTCAACAATCCTTCGCAATATAATCTGGAGCTAAGTACCAGATTTTTATCTATTCAGGTCTTTTCCTCAGTGAATGTTGTTCATCAAGAGTCGATCATCCAGTATTCTGGGGGTGAGTTGTTTGCCATATTAATCTTCCTTCATACAGAATCAATCTTCAACTACGAGTTCTCGCCCGCAGATTAATTTTTTTTTCTTCTCGTTGTCATTAACCGTTTCTTGCAGGAATTCTCCGTATAAATATTTTATCATATTATCTGTATTTTTGTATCTTTTGGGGGATTCTCCTATTATTATAACACACTTATACAGTACATTGCTTATGCGTTTACGTAGTGGTCGAGTGTACTCTTATAGATATTTTGATAGGATTGCAAGGAATAGAAGTGATAAGAAAAAAAGTGAAAGTCGAAATGGAAACTACTCCGACTGGCAACCCCAAGTGGTGACTCTCGTTAGCGCGAGGTCAGCGATTGTCCCTTTTCAAGGTCGGGGGTCAATGGGTTCCTGCCTCAAATGTTGAGGCATGGATTATCATCTGTAGACGCTCATTTAAATGCAAAAAGCCATCACAGACCCAGCAGATACAATTACAGGAGGCCAAGAGCTTCATTGACTTTGCAAAAGGTGACGCAAGTGCGTATCTAAGGGGGGTTTCTTTCCAAGAGGCGCTTACATGGACGAGTTGCAAATTAGATTACGTGCCGTGTATGGAGGTGAAGAGGCTTTAGATGTAGTATTGGCATTGAGAAATATCCTTAACCAAGCCTCCATGACTCAGCTCAATGTTGTCGAGCGGGCGGCGCTAATTGCCGACCGGCTAAATGAATATCGGGATAGTTTAAGTAACTCCGGATGGGTTGCAGGTGATAAAATCAAAGTGAAAGATTTTATCCGTTTGATCTACCTGACGTCATCACTGCAATGTGCCTGAAGCGTTAGTACGGTGTTTTGATAAAAAATTGCAGCCCGACAGTACGGAATTAGATGTGTATAAACAAATCAAAAAACACATGTCTAAATGTACCGACTAGATCCTTCGCTCATTCAAGTTTTTGACAAAAAAAATGAGAACAAGCCACAACAAGTAAATGTGGTACATAATAATAATCAGGTTGCAGGGATGGTTTGTTATAACTGTAAACGACCAGGTCACATGATTTCAGACTGTCGGACGCGTTTTTGTTCAATACACAATAGTTCAAACTCATTCATATAACCGTTGCTACTCGAGGAATCAACAGCAGAATGCTACAAAACACACGGAACCAGTTGCCAGTGCAAATAAAAAGAAAAGAATGTCCTCAGTACTATAAGAAGAAACACCAAACGGAAATTCTACAACAGCAGACAAACAACAAATCGTGCTTCAGGTACCTCTGTTCCTGGGCCGTCTAGCCAGAACTCGCAAGGGCAAGCGAATTTTCAAGGTGTGATAAAACAAAACGAATACCACGTAGTTCACTCCAAGGGGGGGAGGAGAGGGCAATGGGTCATCAATATCAACATCTTTTGTATCAAATAATCAGTTTAATCATTTATCAGATCATTGTGAGACAATTGATTTTCCTATGAAACACACGGCCGAATCAAAAAAATCTGTGCAGGTTCCCGTAGATTTGCAACAAATTCATGCAATTATTAGTCAAGACGAGTTGCGACCAACCTTACATGCAGTAAATTTGGACCATAAGTCATTCACTTTGTTCTTTGATTCTGGGTAGTCCACGTAATATCATGGATTTAAGAACTCATCATTTACTCTTTTCAAATTTCCCTATAGAAAAGTCCGGGAATAAGGCTCTCAGGCATTGGGAATAATGAATTAAATGTTGTGGGCGTAACTCATGTACAGTACAAGGTCGGTAAGCGCACGTTTGCTGTACCTTTGTCGTTGTACAAAACATTAATATGTATCCCGCAGTAATTATCGGATACCCGTCTATGGGCACTCAAAATATTATCTAGCACCTGCAAAACACGGCGTGTATATCAAAGGGAAATTCTATAGGTCTTCTAATACCCTAAAATCAGTTTTAGATAATAAAGAGACAGACAGAGTTGTCACTTACATTACGGAACCAATCACCTGTCTCATGAACCAAGAAATAATACAGGCAACCCAACAGAACTCTCGCTCACCCGTAATATCAGCTTGCACGCAAACTCTCGAGCCTAACGTAACTTCAAATATATTAGTGCAGTTAAAGAGAACCTTGCCAGGATCTGAAAACATTAATCCTTTCCGAAACTCTGAAAACACACGGATTATCCGTCACACAAGCCATTTATACCGTCGGCTACAACAACAATGTAACATCGAAGTCTGTAATCATTTGAATACCACTTTTAGTAATCCACAAAAATCAACAATATCTTGGATGCCGAAGTCTATAAAACATCGCATTCTTACCGTAGCTGAGATAAATCACGCTCAATCAGTTGCGGATGAACCCTTTTGCAATCTATAAAGAACAAACTCAATAAGGACATTCAAGAAGAAGAAATTCAGCAGAAATTTTTGAATCTTTTAACTAAATATCATGATCTTTTTTCCACCATGGATGGAACCTTAGAAAAAACGGATGTCATCGAGCATCAAATAAGGCTCAAGGACAAACAGAAAGTAATCTATGTACCTTCGTACCGACTTCCTATGAAATTTCAGAATGAGATAACAGAGGAAGTAGGTAAAATGTTAAAAGAAGGAGTCATTAGGAAATCAAATAGCCTTATAATTTTCCGTTAATAGTAGTACCGAAAAAAGATCGAACTTGGCGGATGATGCGTAAAGATTTTCGTCGTTTAAATGAAGAAACAATCCCTGACAGATTCCCAGTACCATGTACCGATGATATCCTATCCTTACTAGGCCAGAATAAATATTTCACAAGCCTAGACTACTAAAAGGATTTCATCAGATTCCGTTGGAACAAGAGAGTATCCCATACACGCCTTCAGCACAGCCAGGGGACTTATATGTTTTGCGTATGCCTTTTGGTTTACGTTGTGCTCCTATAACTTTTACTCGTATGATAAACATCGTGTTTGGAGACTTGTTGGGAGATATCCTACATGCCTACATGGACGACCTAGTAATCTTTTCCAACACATTAGAAGAACATTTACGTAAATTGGAGTTAGTGCTACAAAGATTAAGGCAGCATAATTTAAGTGTAAAGATAAGTAAGTGTGAATTTTTTAAAAAAACAGAACTAGTCTATCTAGGTTTCACGGTTTCTAGTGAAGGCCTTAAAGTCGTCCATGATAAGGTGTCGGCTATCCGTAACTTTCCGATACCTACTAACGTCAAGGGAATACAGCAATTTTTAGGATGTAGCGGCTACTATCGCCGCTTCATACGCAACTACTCAATCATAGCCGCTCCCCTAACCGATCTTATAAAAAAAGGGCGTAGATTTCGTATGGTCTGAAATTCATCAACAGGCGTTCGATAAATTGAAAGATGAACTGTGTAGTTCTCCTATCTTGAAATTTCCTGACTTCGGTAAGGAATTTTTCATAGCAACAGATGCCTCAGACCTAGGAGTAGGTGGGGTATTGCTTCAACAATATGATAAACAGTTTTTCCCTATAGCTTTTTTATTCACGTAAACTGAGACCTTCCGAAAGTAAATATGCAGTAATAGACAAGGAAGGGCTCGCTATTGTTAATTCACTCGTGCATTTTAAATTCATAATATACGTTATCCCGTCAAAGTTCTCACTGATCATAAGCCCCTAACCGACTTCTTTCAAGGCTTTAGTCACAGCCCCAAGCGAACTCGGTGGCACATGATCATTCAGGACTTTGGCGCAAGGATCGGTTATTTACCTGGGAAAGCAAATATCCTTGCTGACGCATTATCACGCAAACCCATCTTCATCTTGTACCGAGCCATAGCTGAATTAATAGATATCTCAACCTCCACGCCCGTTGTTAAAACTATACTGAACAGAAGATCTGGGCTGGAGTGCTGAACTATTACAGACGGAACAAAGAAAGATCCGCAAATAGAAAAAATCATCATTGCGTTAAACGGAAATCCGAAGGAAAAAGGAATACCTAAAGTATAAGCAGCAGAATTATATCCTACAGGACAATATCCTGTGTAGATCTGGTGACGAGGAAAAACCCGCAAACACACCGCAGTTGAATAACAACCAGGTGGTGGTGCCTATATCACACATACCCACTGTCTTAAAGTGGTTGCATGAAAATCCACTGCACGGACACCCGGGTTATACCTTGATGTCACAGAAAGCCAAATCCTTATTTTATTGGCATACGATGCTTACAGATATAAAAGCACATAGCAAATTGATCGCACTTGTCAAGATACAAGGCACCGAAGACACCTGTCAGCCTAGGGAGCTTACCCGTGCCAATCAAACCCTTTGAAAGAGTACATTTAGATTTTATTAACATGATTTTACGAGTCGGACAGAGGGAAATAAGCACCTCCTAGTAATTATAGACGCTTTGACTCGTATACAGAACTTTATAGCGCTTAAAACAAAAACCGCGGTCGAGTGCGCTGGAGAAGTTTTACGAGTGCTACATTTGTAAACATGGAATTCCACACATCATTACTCAGACTCGTGCGGGGAGTTCAATAAATCATCTTTCCTTAACTCCCTTGTGCGAATTCCTTTGTATAAAGAAAATCAATACCATGATCTATCACCCAGTGTCTAATGGGCTAGTGGAAAGGGCAAATCGTAAGGTTTTAAAAACATTTTAAGGGTCACCCTAGGGGGGGCAGACCCCAACTGGGGGACATCGCCATACCTGCGGTACTAAGCACACTTAATCACTCGTATCATGTGCTATTAAAATGACACCACACGAGGCACTGTACGGTATCCCGGCCCGAACGCCTTTCCACATCTTAAAGCCTACAACTAATTTATCAAAAACCTCTAAAGGATGTTATGGATGCAAGCATAAGTCGATATAATATAATTCGTAAGAATCTAGAAGAAGCACAAATAATAATGAAAAAAAAATCATGATAAAAATGCTAAGCCAACTAGAACATATGCCGTGGGCGATCAGGTATACATACAAAGATACGTACGTAAAGGTTTAATTATAAACTGACACCTAAGTTTGAAGGCCCGTTTAACATTTTAGAAAATTTAACGGCCAATAGAGTTAGGGTTCAAAATGTATCCAAACCCACTGATGTGAGAATAGTCCCATTGGAACATATCAGAATCTAAAGAAAGGTAGGATGGAGTGAGGGAGGGAAAAATGGTTGTATTTATGAAACTTGTATAATAATTTATATATATATCTATTAATCATATTGTATGTAAACCTATTCTTTTACGCGAATTATTACATATGTTTTTACTCATTGCAGGTTTCAAAAAATGAATCTGTTATTGTTAGGAGTGATATTGTGTATTCAGACATCTTTGTTGTATGGAAAGAGCGCTAGGACGAAAGAAATAGAATTTAATCATGGCTCGATTATCGAGAGAATAGATGATGTATTCATCGTGTCAAGTAATATTGTTATAGAAGTAGATATGCATGCTTTTTCTGTTTTCTTGCCTGAAGATGACGTCCTTAACTTAAAGAATGACCTGATGAGGTTTGGTATTTCCTTAAGGAAATGCACGAACGTAATTTTCATGCTAACTCAGAGATTTCGCTAGCTCAAACACTAAGCGTCGCGGAAATGTTTGTTATGACATACAAAATAAAACCGCCGAGGCAGAAGAACTCGCTCGTGACCTGCTGATGTGGTTCTGTGCGGCACAATACTCTTGAACGCCGCAACCCGCTTATTCTGGCTGGAACTAAACATCTTAGGATCAGTTGCGAATCTAGGCTTAGGAATCTCAAATCGCCTTAAGATAAATAATCAAAACAAAAGAATTGAGTTTTGCAACACAAAACAGAATTGGCTTTATCTGAACTTCGCAGCCAGTTATCTTCGATCAATCAAATAATGAGTATCGTTAATGAACATTCAAATAAATATCGATCAGGTCATGGAAGTTCAACATTTGCTGGCTACGTTAGCTTACTATAGTTCGAAAAATAGATCATATCCGTGTGAAAATATCACATTTTATTGAAAAGTCAAAAGATTACGTAGAAGCAATTACGTTAGCAACAAAGGGTGTGTTATCTCCTCACCTCATGCCTATTAAAGATCTGACGTTAACTTTGGAAAACGGACGGGAGAAGCTAGGTTATATTCCTTTATTAGACGCCCATAAAAGTAGTAGTTTCTATTATAGCCTAATATCAGTCAGCGTTGAAAAATTATAGGATTATGATCACAATTCCTTTTGATTCTTCCGATGCTTGGGCAATCATACAACATAAAAAGCACCCGTTTCCTACTTTCATGACGAATAACTCAAATCCAGTAATATCCAATTTAACGGGGCATGTACTGATTTCTTCTGATAAGAAATCATTTACAATCATTAAAGACTTAGATAAACTCACTCACTGTTCAGAAGCCATGAATAATAAAAATTTGTACAGCTGACTCTTTTGAATTCTATCCTATATCAACGGATTCATGTGAGTTAGACATAGTGCTGAAAAACGCTCTCTCTCTCATACAAGCGAAGGTTGTCTGGGGAAACTTTATCCCTTTTACGGTAATAAATTCAATTACAGGATGAATAATGGTTCCTGGATCCGTTATGATAAGGCCGGATTCGACGTCGTGTGTCCGGACAGTACCACCGCCCATGCCCCATATCTCGTAGCAGCCGATGGTTGTACGGGGACATCTACAAACTACACCGTCAGAGGGGTCAACACGATAATACGTGAGAAGGCGTATTTCGCGAAACTACACGTGGGCTTCCACAATCATCCCGTCACTACCTCTCCCATACAACGCGCGAGTAGCTCATCGTTTGACGCAACTGGCTGAGATGACCCACGCGTCACCGACTTATGCAGGTGGAGAAAATCTTCGCTACTACATTCTGCTAGCCGTGTTCAGCGTGACGGCCATATTGGTTATCGCCGTCAACATCTTTGCTTGGCGTAGGCTGAGGCGTAAACAGAAGGATCTCCAAGGGAACGTATTGGCCCGTCTAGATGACGTACCCGTTAAACTCAAGTCGTTTCAGTTTAGGGCCGCCCTGAAACCTGGCCACTTCAGTTCGTGCCTAGGGAACTGTCTGGAATTGGTTTTGTTGGTGAAAAGCGGGTTCCACCTTTTTGTATAAATGCATTGGATTTTATTTTTTTTAATTTTTAACCGTATGCTGGCGAAAAATGTAGGACAAGAAAAGACTCACGCCTTTGCATCTTGAAACAGTTTAAAGGATATTCCTACCAGGGCGCCTAATAAAGCATTATAGCCCAATATTATACATTTAATATATTGCCTAAATGGTATTTTTCTGGCACCTAATAAGAAAATATATCAGACCCTATTTATTGCTTTTCTGCAGATTTCCATAGTTATACTATTATACCATTGTACAATTATATTTATCTGTCACAAAGAGTGTCAAGTACTCTTTAACAATTATCCATGATCATGCTATAATCATTATTTAGTAACCATTATTCTTAATCAGGTTACCTGTTATCATATTAATCATGTATCATGTTAATCTTTTGATTTTTTACCTTTTTATTGTTTGGGTACCATAATCATTATTATTACCAAACATGGATCTATATTTTCCATGCATTTATCGTTTGTTTATGAATATGTCAACAAGGGTATGTAACAGAACCTTTTTCTGCATTTAATCACTTATTATGTTATACCTAGACGTATGTTACGAGCACCTCCTATGAACAATGTTTAAAGTAATTTTTTTTAGTCAAGGCTTGAATAGGTAGCAGTCCCGAGCCTAATGTAATAATTACATATATTAGATTTACAAGATCTGTAAATATAAACCCATGACCTGAGGTCATGGCATTAGGAGGGTTCTACGTGACCAAAGCAGACCTAGATTACGCTATGCGCTGTCTGCAGTAGCCTGATCTAGCTCAAAGCTTTGTCAACATTTATGTTTATGATAACTTTGCACAACAACTTCCATGGAAGCGGTTGACCTTATTAACCTACGCCGGGAAACTTGTAACTCCGAGCCGGCGGACTACGTATGTTTTTTATATGAATTGCTGAGATAGCTAATGTTCTGCTATCGACGCGATGCTTTAGAATGGCAGTTCCACGCCAACCATCAAACATATCGGTCTTCGACCGAGCTGCATCTCCTAGTATGGAGTTACAGAATAAAGTTGTTATACTTGTTCAACTTGCCTGTTTGAATCATCTCCTTTAGTCAAGAAAGAACCACTCTACTAAGATATCCAAGGGAGATGAGAGAACCAAAAATACTTACGAATGACAGTCGTAAGGAGAACACAAAAAGTCTATCGCCAAGCGATAAGACTTAGAATAGCAACGGGCCCTCACACCGGCAAACGTCTGTTCATCCCCCGTATTTCTGTACAACTTCCCCGGAGAAAGTTGCAAATATTTTAGCTTGGACACAATAGAAGATGAAAATTATCATCAATATCTGCAAGATTTTTTGAATAACTAAATCCATCGGGACTGCCAGTGCACAAAATAACGTTGAAGAAGTACTGCCCGGTAATGTTGCTTCGGAATTTCGATCCTGCCAATGGACATTGCAGCGGAACAAGTACACCGTTATGGAGCTAAACTCCACATCATCAAAGCAGTGATAGCAACGGGCCCTCACACCGGCAAACGTCTGGTTCATCCCCGGATTCCTCTGATGCCTTCGGACAACCAGTTCCGTTCCAGTTACGGCACGGGCAGTTTCCCATCAACCTGGCCTTCTCATTCACTGCAAACAAGTTGCAGGTCCAGACTTTGGATCGTGTTGGTGTGTTTCTGCCGTCACCCATGTTCACGAATGGCCAAATGTATGTGGCGATGAGCAGAACAACTAACTCTGCCAACTTGAAATTAAGTTGTGGGACAAAAATGATAATATGTGTACAAAGAGGTTCTGTAGTAGGATATGTTAAAATAAAAAACGCCCTTATTTTAGTATTGCTGAACAAATAGTACATATAATTTTTCACTTCTGACCCATATTTTATCACCCATCGTAGATGGGTAAGTTTGCTAATACTGAGTAATGCTGTGATTCTCAGAAATAGTCGGCAAACAATACTTTACCCAAAACTGGTGATAGGAAGGTTTTCTGATCGTCCTAGCAATGTATTTACCTAAATCAAACACACCACACAACACACACACACACACTACACACACACACACACACACACACACACACACACACACACATATATATATATATATATATATATATATATATATATATATATATACATAATGTGTGGGTTTGATTGATTGGGTAAATATATTGTATTTCAGTGTTCAAAAACAGTAATGAAAATCTGATATATACAAGTAACTCAAGGAAATTCCATATTTTTCGGTATACATCGATACAATATACACCTGAGAGAGAGAGAGAGAGAGAGAGAGAGAGAGAGAGAGAGACAATCTGCTCCATTAAATGCAATCCATCAGAACGGGAGGGTGTCAAAGAGCTAATCCTCGCCCCCACATGGATGTAGTCGTAACCATTGTTTCGATATTATAAAAAGGATAATCTGCTCCTCACTCGATATAATTGAATGAAATGTGAACGCTGGATTAATCTTAAATACAGAATGCTTCTGGGCATCACCAGTCTCTTAAATATTCTTCTCTGGAGTATTTGACAATTATCGGATCTAAGTTCGTAATTTGGCTTTAGTAATTGAAATGGAACTAACTAACTTAGCAGATTTTCTACTCACGTCTCGTCGTATATGGAATTGTGGAGAGGGGTGAAGCCATTAGGTGAATTCTTAACGAAGAAGGGGCGGTGGAGACCCGACGGAAATCAACACTAAACTAGAGCTGGGAACTTCATCCATTTTAGCTTGGTTTTTATGAAACTCTCTCTCTTAGAGAGAGAGAGAGAGAGAGAGAGAGAGAGGAGAGAGAGAGAGAGAGAGAAAGAGAGAGAGAGCGAAGGGAAGTGAGATAGCGAATGAGAGAGAGAGAGAGAAAGGGAAGGCACCACTTCGGCCGTCTGTCAACACCTACAGGTAAGTGTTAACAATATGTTCCCTTCTTGGTAACAGACTTGGTGCATGCGCTGGGATACGTTAGTTTTCCAGAATGAGAGCAAAAAGAGTAATTCAAATTAATCTTGTAATAATAATTAATAATAATAATAATAATAATAATAATAATAATAATAATAATAATGATAATAATAATAATGATGTTTATTTGAATCATGATCTTTATTTAATATCGTCTGCTTTCCAGACAAAAGCAGAAAACACCCAAAGCCTAAAGAAGGCGAAGAATTTCAGAAATCAGATAGAGAATAAACGTTGCCCTTTCGCTGCTTTTAGGGGCAAAGTGCGAAGCCTCGTTAAGGCCCATAACCGGGAACACACTTGGTCAGCAAGGAGTGAAGCTTTGCTTTTATAATCAAGGGATCATTTCCCTGTGACACGGAACAAGTGAGTCAGGCCAGAATTTGAAAGGTGTCTTTCTGTTAAAACCGTTGTTGCTTAAGTAACAGAGAGAAAGAGAGAGAGAGAGAGAGAGAGAATTTTCTTTAGAAATGTTGAGGTAAGTTCGTGTTTGGCTATTTTTTCCATCAGAGATGTGGTTGTGCATCAAATTTGGTACTCAAACAGGTCATATTCTGCTACTTCTCGAAATCATTCAAAACGATTTCATGACCGTCAGGGAACAGCATACGTATATCCTTTCAGCGTTGCATTTGAACTCATCTGAACAGATTCTTCGTTCAATGAACGTGTTCAGAGGTCCAGTCTGTTCCAGAAGCGTAATCCTGAAAGACAAAATCGCTGTATCCAAGTTATATTCAACTAAAAAATCTGATATTTTGGGTGGAAAATGTGTTGCACAGATCGTGAATGCCGTCATACCAAAGATACTATATAGTGTTCTCTTTAGTATCTTTGCTTCTTACTTAAATCATAATCACGACGGCCACCTGAAGAAAGCCTGTAAGTTAGAATTTTATTAGAAATACTATTTAGTTCACTTATGGCATTTTGGATTATGGCATTGTGGACTTAACATAATGGTTGTTATCTATGGAAGATTAAAATTAGTAACACAAGAGGAGACGCTGTTAAATAAGTATCCAAAGATGAAATAATCTAAATTCTAAATTTTTTTGTCATTAACTTCACTAGTATGGAATTTTCTAGTTTCCTCTGATTTTCGTGATTAATCTCCATTGACTCTTTTTATTTCTTTTCGTTTGATTCCAACCCTCGTAGAAACGAATTGTTTTCGCCATCCCTTTCAGTCTCTGGATGTTAACGATGTAATAGTATTATATTGATAGTAATGCCCGGCTTTAAATGCTTTTTTTTTCAAGTTGTAACCTTCATTAATGCTATTCAAACAGAGGAAGATAACTTTATGGATCTGTGCTTGTGTGTATGTTTGTGTGTGTGTATGGTACACGGACGGGATGCCGAATGCATTTTTGTCGAAGGACAAGAAGCAGAAGCCAGGAAGCCGAACGGACAGAATGCCGAACAGACATAATGACGAACAGACACAATGCCGAACAGGCATTAAGTCGAATGGACAAAATGCCGAATATTGCTAAAATTACGAAAGATAAATATAAGCAAAAATAATAATAGTTAAGATTTTTTTCTTCAATGAAGTTTGACTGTTCGATAATTACTATTTAACTGCTTGTTTAATTAACAATTACCTAGTTTACTAATACTGCTTTGTAGTTATATATTTTTTTCTATATTCAAATTTGACTATGGAATTTATTTTTTGCGAGTTCAACCATGGAATTCACTAAGACAGGACGTGGTGGCCGAAAATTGCTTCGTAATGGATATTCATACGTTGTCGATAAAACTGTTAAAGAAACTACTTACTGGAGATGTGAGCGACGGAAAGTGTGCACTGGTAGAATGAGAACGATCAGTGATACCGACCATGGACAAGCTTCAGATCATTCACATCCTCCCGACGGTGCTCATAATACCATTTTAAAAGCTTTGGATAAAATGAAGACTACAGCAGAACCAACAGAAGAGGTAACAAGCCGTGTAATAAATATCTTGGAAGAACTGCCGCTCAGCATTGCTGGTTCTATACCTAAAAGAGAAACACTTGCAAGAATGGTATGGCGAGCAAGAAAGATTGAAGAAAGTGAAGACTTGGACATGACAACCCGTGGCGAGAATTTTCGTCTTTTGAAACCACCTCTGTTACAATTTTATCGACAGAAAATAACTTGAATTATTATATAAAAAACAAGCATGGTTTGCCGTTGGCACATTTGACTCCGCTCCTTTAAGCAAACAGCTTTATACCATACATGCCATTGTTTTAAAAAGTAAAACCTTGCCATTAGTGTATTGTATTGCCAGTAACAAAGAAGAAAAAACATATGACGAAATTTTTGGATTTTTAAAAAGCAGAGGTGTTCAGGGGCCTGATTTAATAACTGTTGATTTCGAAAGAGCAACAATAAATAGCATTAAAAAGAACTTTCCTAATACATCTATATCAGGTTGTTCCTTTCATTTCGGACAAAGTTTGTGGCGGAATATCCAGTCTTGTGGTCTACAGCAGTAGTATGTTGAAGCCAATAATGTTATTTTCATCAAGCATTTACAAGGACTTGCTTTCGTCCCACCTGCAGATGTACATGATTTATTTGGCGAATTGGTGAATTCCTTAGATGCTGAAACTGATGAATTACTAAGTGATTTTTTGGTTTACTTCGAAAGTACGTGGTTAGGGATAATCCAGCGAGGTCGAAGGAGGAAACCATTGTTTGGTGTTGATTTGTGGTCTGTTCACACTAGAGTTAATGATAATTTACCGAGAACAAACAATTCCCTTTTAGGCTGGCATCAGGCTTTTAAAAAGAGAATTAATGTAACCCATCCAACACTCACCAAATTACTAAAGGTTATCAGAAATGAACAAGCATGTAATGAAATTCTACCCGAGCAGGCTTCTGCAGGGATTGATATATCACGACCTGACAAGAAATACGATGCCATTAACGATAGAATAAAATCCATATTTTGTTCTTATGATAACGACGAAGAATTAGCGTTTCTGCGATCTCTGGCTCACAATTTTTAAATATTTTACTTTTAAAACATTGTCGAAATAAAATAATTATCAAGCATTTTACTTTTATTTTGCTCCTTTTGTCTTTTATATGTGTTCTGAAATTTTCAAAACAAAGAAAAAGCCTTCCTATCGATATTCTAATGACTGAAGAAAAAAAAACTATTATTGATTTTTTTCTTATAGTCAAATTTGAATAAGAAAAAAAAATATATAAACTACAAAGCAGTATTAGTAAACTAGGTAATTGTTAATTAAACAAAAAGCAGTTAAAATAGTAATTATCAAATTAGTGAAAAGTTATCTATATCTCTCAGCAAATGTTATCATCCTATTATTATTTTTTGCTTATATTTATCTTTCGTAATCTTAGCAATATTCGGCATTTTGTCCGTTCGACTTAATGTCTGTTCGACATTGTGTCTGTACGGCAATATGTCTGTTCGGCTTTCTGTCCGTTCGGCTTCCTGGCTTCTGCTTCTTGTCCTTCGTACAAAAATTCATTCGGCATCCCGTCCGTGCACGGTGTGTATACGTGCTTAACTTTCTTTATCATCCCTTTTTGCAGGTTTATGGATATTTTACAGCGGTCCAGAGTGTAATGAGATCATGGAAAGGAAGCGATGTTTGATGGTAAAACGAAAACAAGCAAATGATGCAAGATTATGCGCGGAAACAAAAGAGAAAACGTGTTTACTGTGATCAAGATAACGTAACGTTGATAATGACGAAGAGATAGGAGGAAGAAGAGAAGGGAAGAGTGACACAATGTAAGCAAGAAATGAAATTACTAAAGATCTATGGAATGAAAGACCTTCACTTGGATGGCCCGTTAAACCTCGTCAGCAAAGATGCCAAAGATTGAATGTGATCGTCGTTCCCTCTTTCTGAACGAACGCAAACACTCAGCATTCGAGTTTTTCTTTCTTAATCTGGATACAATGATTCTAAAACAAGGAACTGCTTTTCTGTTATTATTCATTCCTAGCCAGTGGTAGTTATTCATTCATTTATTTACTTAATTTTCATTTTTAAAAACGATCGTCATTCTCAACCCTCCTGAAATACTTTGTACACTTCAGGAAGCGAGTGACAGAAGAAGGTATAAATTCAAGATGAATTGTTTGCACAGAATACGCTGAGTAAGAGAGGTTGATACCCTGATAAATGCAGTACTGGTCCGCCGGTATAGTGCTTAGTGTCGTGGCATACCATTCAGATGTCGCGGGTTCGCGTCTCCCACAATGCGATGAAAAATCACTGGATCTGTATGATGATCAGTTACTGCTTCAGTGTGGGGTCTGCGGTAGGAGGTTGAAATCAACATCCTTAGGAAGCTTGAATTTCAAGTCAGTGGCCCCTATGAGCTTGTTTTATGTGAATAGGTTTCATCTACTTAAATAAAATAATATAATAATAATAATAAAATAATAATAATAATAATAATAATAATAATAATAATAATAATAATTCAAATGAATGGTGGCATTAAAAAGATAACCCAAGAATAAAAAAAATAGATTAGAAAGAGATTTGGTCACTAGAGAAATGACGCCAGACTCGTAAAAATGTGTATACTTGAAAACTATGAAAAGGAATCAAGAGAAAGAATATGAGAACAAACTTCAGACTGAGTAGATCACGGAAAAAGCGTTAGAACCGACGGGCCATGCTGCAGGTTTGAAAGTGCCAAAGTAAGTGAGAACAGAACAAGCTGAAAGCTTTTTGGAACCAGTTGTAACTGTGAAACCGGGTCATTGATCTTGTATATAGTATATGTATGTATGTATATATATATATATATATATATATATATATATATCTATATATATATATATATAAATGTGTATGTATTCATATATGTGTATATTAGTATAGATATAAGTATATATAGATATATATATATATTATTCATATATACATATATACTATATTTGTATACATTAGGCTACAAATGTCCTATAATATCCAATTCGCTCTACCTCGGAATTAATATATTTCATATATGTTAACTGAAGGGGAATTTTTTAGTTGATAATAATTTCATCCTCCCGTGGATTCGAACCAGGGGACAAACAGAGGAGAAATCAGGACTGCAGTGACATTTTAAAGGCCATTTGTATCTTAATGCATGCATACATATATATATATATATATTATATATATATATATATATAGATATATAATATATGTATATATAATATATATATATAATATTTAATCATGGTAATGTGATAAGAATCCATATATAGTAAATAGGCTACGTATATATGTGTGTGTGTATGTGCGTGTGTTTGTATGTGTGAGTGTGTGTGAGCTGGTGGTTACTTATGTGCGTATCTAAATATATGAATGTTAAAAGGCAATACCGAAGAAACTTGAGTGGTCTCTTTACCTGTGGTGCCCAAGGGTCTTAGTTACCCAGGGGGACCTGCTCCCACGGGTCCTTCCCGTAGGAGACTGGAAGAAACGGGTGCCCATTCATTGGCCGAAATGCCTTCCACTCATATCAAATGGGGATATTTGTCTCTAATTTTTGCATTTAATATTCCTCTACTAATAACCTTCCTGCGTGGGTTTATTAATTTATTTTTTTAAGGATTTTAATATAGCAAGGCCGATACTAGATCCCAGTTTTCAAATTGGCCTGTAAAGGACGAAATGGGACTACCTTCCCAAAATGCCAAAATCGTATGAATCCAAGCCTGGAGAGTCCATCGGGCAATGATTGGATCAATTTTATTTTCAAGGGCGGTTGAACTCTCTCTTTTACGGAAATGATCCATGATGTCCTCCTCCTTCACCTCTTTCTCTCTCCCTCTCTCTCTCTCTCTATCACTCTATCGCACAAACACACAGCCATCCCCCCACCCTCTCTCCCCATCAATCTGTGTGGTTCCAACCTCGAAATTAGTTGCCAGTGTCAAAATTGGGTTGTCAGCTTCGAAACTACCGTTAATCCCTCTTTTTGGCCTCTCCCCGATCTCTCTCTCATCTCCTCCTCTCTCTCTCTCGTTTCCTCCGTCTCTTCTCTCTCTCTCTCTCTCTCTCTCTCTCTGAGAGTGATTAAAATCTGTGGATGCTATTGTTGTCTTTTGAAATGACATTTTTTTTCATAGAGAGATGCATGATAATGAAATCTTCGTAATATATATATATATATATATATATATATATATATATATATATATATATATATATGGGTAAATAAGTACGGCAGATTCGGAATTAACATATAACTCTCTTGTTGGCTTAGTGCTTACTGTGTCGGGGGTTCGATAATCTTTAGTACCAATCCATTTATCACTTGAAATTCCCCTCCGGTGATAATTCACCTTCGGGGATATTCCCGAAGTAGCGTGAGTACGATATTAAACATTTGTAGCTTAATGGCTGTATATAAATCACGGTGTGATAAAAAATTTCATACATATATTGGAAGATACGTAACAGTTCAATGTGCCGTTGTAAGCCTCTTGAGAGGCGAAAATCAAATGGGGCAATTTCCTTTCTCTTTCAGAAAATCTCTACATCTAAGGTTCTTTTTATATGAGATAAATCTAGTGACAGTGAAAACAATCCTCAAGTAATCAAGCCATTAAGTTAGTTGTGGCTCTGTTATAATATATATGTCTGTTGAATTCACGTTTTTGAACTTAGAATCGAGATCTATCCTTCACCAAAATAATAATAATAATAATAATAATAATAATAATAATAATAATAATAATAATAATAATAATAATAATAATAATAATAATAATTCGTACTTATAAGAATATTCACAATAGTTTAAACACATGCAAAAAGGTTATTAGAAAAGGTAATACTAAAGACATACAAACAAAAATAAAAGTGTATCCTTCAAATACCACATTTGAAAAGGGTGGATGGCACATAGGCCAAAAAGGGGCCAATGTCTCTCCGAGGAAGGACGTGAGCACATCCCCTTTCACAATCAAGGTCCTTGGACTCCACAATTAAGCTCAAAACAGGTCATTTTTCTATACATATATATAAGACAGGAGTTTTGGCTTCTGTCGGGAGCACCAGAGGGTCTTTGGCAACACTAGGGATCAAGGATTCCCTCCGGAATCCCCGGTGGATAGCCTAATTTCTTCTGATTGATTTCACTTAGTTTTGGAAAAATGCACACAATACAGCTCCAGCTTTCTAAAGTTCCTCGAAGACGCGGAATCCGCAAGGGAATCCAGAGACTTGTATCTGGTCCCTAAATAGATTTTGTATCCACAGTGAGATTTAGAAAGCATGAATTGTTTTGTAACTTTTTTTTTTTCCAAAGCTAAATCATTCAATTTAAGTAACAGAGATTATTCCGGAGGGAATCGTCGGTTCTTGGTGTTGCCATGGACCGACTCAGGCTTCCCAGAGACACACAGTGGCCAGACAGTTGTATAAAATTGTGCGACGAGTAAGAAATCCTGAAACATAGAACATTATCAGAAAACGATTTAAAGTATAAGAATTCCATCAGTCGATAAAGATCATACAGATCGTAGGAATTTAATAAGAAAGCTGTTCGTTGAAGGGACGGAGGAGTAGCAAGAACAGCGTCATTCTTTTTATTTTTCTTTGGTCCTCTCTAACATTCCGCCCATGTAAAGTTCTTTAAGCCTGAAGGCCATTAATTTGAGACAGGGTGATGGCCAACTGCCAGGCTATCTTAGTCTTTATGCCATCTCGTAATAAAGGTGTTTCTTTCTTTTCTTTGCTCCTTGGTTGTAATGTTACTCTCGTTTCTCATTCGTTGGTTCGTTAGAAATTCTACCGACATCGTTAATTTCAATTCTCCCGCCTTCCTGCACCACTACAACGAAGCCTTTTACGACTGCTAAAACAAACTCTGATGGTAAATACTACGTAATTGCAACTGAAAGCAATGATCAAATTACAACAGCTGTCGTCCACTAGCAATAGAGCAGACACAATGGTTCATGAATCAAGGACATTCGTCCACATAATTGCTCGAAATAAAAACAAATGGAAGGATCAAATTCGCTTTGGCTCTTGTTTTTGTTTTCAACGGCTGTCTGGTTCAACAAGAGTAAAATTGTTTGCAGTTAATAATGTTCTGACTTTAAGTTTATATTCATTTTCATACAGTGACCTATTTGTCACTGTGGGAAGATAGACTCTGCCTTACTGTCTATCCTTCATAGTGATGTTTGTAAACTTTGAGTCAAGTTCGTTCGCTTTTGTATAAAACTGCTTTTCATTCAAAATCAGTTGTACTACACACTTATAAGATTATAACAACGTTTTATTACAGGATACCATAGGAAAGTGCGCTGAGCTGACAGACTTAAGTAAGTCATCAATTATGGAGGTAGTTCAACTCTTCTATACACATCAGTCAACGACTGATGTGTATAGAAGAGTAGCCATCTTGCTTGGTGAGACGTACCCGCGTGAAGTCACAATAATCAACAGATATCACAAGTTTAACATACGACTAGAATTTGAGAAATATCTAGAAGTGTACGTGAACTATCGGTGATAAGATTAGTGTGAAAATAGTAGGATAAAGCGTCTTCTAAGTTAGTTTATCAAGTGTAATACTATAAATCAGAACAAGATGGCAGTAAGTTCCAACTGCGGGAAGAGGTGGCGTAATTTGGCGTGTTTAGCAGATTCGCAATACGATGAGGTAGCAGGAAGGGAACTGGCATTTCTCATCTATGAAATCAGCAACAGTCCTAACCAAAAAGATACAAAAGCATTCATAGATATATTAGAAGGATATAATCCTTCAAACTGGAACAAATCTAATGAAAACATCTTGAAAATAATTGAAGAAGTTCCAAATAAAATCCAAGTGGTCAAGAGACTCATAAAGAAAATATACATAAACCAACATATTCCGACAAAGAAAATGAATAAGGTGAATCTTGTGAATATCCTAATTGATGCATTAGGAAAAAGAATGCCAAAAGCATGCAAACTGTGTAAGGTTTGGTATAGCATAGTCAATCCACAAAAACCTAATCAGAAAATGTGCTGCATGCAACATTCCGACCCATCCACAGTGTGCTGAGGTAATACAAGATTTGAGAAAAAATACAAGATTTGAGAAAAGATACAAGAATTTTTTGTTCAACATGTCTATCATGGATAGACAATGTTATTAAATCAAGATTGAATGTACAAATAGTTGAGGATAAGAAGAGGAGAGAAAGGAAGAATAAGAAGAAAAAGAGGAAGAAGGAAAGAAAAAAAAAAAGAAGAGGAAAACGGAAGAGAAGTAAACAAAAATGAAATGACAGAAAAAAATAAGGAAAACAAAGAACAAGATAAAAGTATGGATGCAGAGATACTCATTGATACTACATATGAGGCAATAAAGCAGCATACCTACGAAGAAATAAATTACGATATGACAACAGAAAAGCAAATCCCGAAGAGGCTCTACCCAGATCTATACATGACGGGAAAGAGGAAAAAATAGACAAGAAAGACAAAATCTGCAACCTTTTGAAAAGAGGGAATTGCAGATTTGGAGAAAGATGTTACTACAAACATCCTAAGATATGTCAAAACTATGAAATATATGGTAAATGTGCATACTTAGATGGATATGGGGATGATTGCAGAGATCTGCATCCAAAAATATGTAAAAACCTAAAAGAAGGAAAAGGATGTAAGTTCGACAAAAAATGCAAATATATGCACCCTGTAGCCATGAATCATAATCAAATAAATAACCAACCAAGTAATAAAATCCAAAATAAGAAAGAAACAAATAAAGAGAGAAATCAAGAATATCAGGTAAAAGAGAAAAGCAAACCACCAATGAGATATGCAGAGGTGTCAGCAAAAAATTACAAAGCATCAGCTCCGAAATTCTACTCAAGAGATAATAACTGTATTTATTATGCAAGAGGATATTGCAGAAACGGAGGAAATTGCAGATTCAGACACAAAATTAATAATTATGATGAAGGAAGATCAAATATTATGGAAAAGTTGGATTTTTTAATGTCAGAATTTCTGGAAATGAAAAAAAGAACAACATACCAGAACAGGAAAGAGACATGGGAAAATCCTTATTACTACCAGTATTAAATGAAGGAGAAAACACGCAAACCATCATAGTGATGAATGCGCAGGGTTTAGTTACGAGTAACTCAAAAAGAAAAATAGAGTACTTAGAAGAACTAACCCAAAATGAAAAGAAAATAGATATAATGAATATAAGTGAAACCTGGTATTCCCAAGAGACTGGGAATGATGATCAAATAAAAGGGTTCCAAACTTATAGATCAGATAGAAAAAAATAGGAATCAAGGGGGAACCGCAATATATGGGAAAGACAAAAAACAAGAAGGAAAAATATATGAGAAATATAGTAACTCAGAATGTGAACTAATAGCGGTAGAATTTGAATCTGAAAAATTGATGAACATAGTAATATATAGACCTCCTAATACTAAAGAGTTTGACTTAATAATTGAAAAATTGGATGATATATGTAGAAATCACAAGGACTGGACTATTCTCCTATCTGGTGACTTCAACTTTCCTTTCGTAGAATGGAAAGAACGAATAGGAGATTGTGGTTGTACTTATACATATAAAAAAGAGAGTAATAGTAGTGCAGAAGATAAGAGGCAATTTGAAAAGCTATTAGATATGCTACTAGAATACAACATTCAACAAATAAATCACCTGCCAACAAGAAAGGAAAATACTTTAGACCTAGTATTTGTGAACGAGATGAATTATGTTAAAGAAATAATAGTTTATAATGCGAGTATTTCAGATATCAGACCATAATGTCATAGAATTAAACAGTTCATTCCAAAGCAAGTGAAAATAGAGATAAGCAAGAAATGAAAAAGTGGGAAGGATATGGAAAATACAACTTCTACAGTAAAAATATAAAATGGTCAGAAATTAATGAAGAATTAAACAAAGATTGGGATAACATTTTCGTAAGTGATGACATAATGGGTAAATACGGAGATATTATATAAAATATTGGAGAAAATAGTGGAAAAATATATACCGAAGAAGAAAAGTAAACATCATTCATGCATACCAAGAGACAGAAGGATCTTGTTCCAGAAAATCAGAAAGTGGAAAAAAGGTCTTGCAAAAGAAAAAAATGCATGGAAAGTTTATAGAACTAAAAAGTAAGATAGAAAATGCAGAACAAAAGATTATACAATCAAAAGAAAATGAAAAAACGGGACTTGGAAGAAAAAACCCTATTAAATATCAAGCAAAACCCCAAACTATTATACTCATATGCGAAGAAGATGAATAAAAGAAGAATAGAAAATAGGCCCTCTGAGAATTGAAGGGAGATTAACGAATGAAAAAAAAGGAAATTTGCAACATTCTGGCAGAACGATATAAGAGAGAATTCACCCCTAGAATAGATAATGAAGATAATGATATAGAAGTAAGGGATGAAAATAGTGAATATTTAGCTGACATAGATATTAATGAAGCTGATATTGTGCAGGCTATTAATGAAATTAAAAATGGAGCTGCTGCAGGGCCTGATGGAATTCCTGCTATTTTGTTAAAGAAAGTAGTTCATTCTATCGCAAAGCCACTTGCAATATTATTAAGACAAAGTGTAGATACAGGCAAGATATATGATGAGCACAAATTAGCATATATTACCCCTACTTTCAAAAGTGGATCAAGACTAGAGGCAAGTAATTATAGGCCTGTGAGTCTAACATCACATATTATGAAAGTGTATGAAAGGGTAATGAAGAAAAATATTATGAAACATTTACTAAAAAATAATTTGTTTAATAAAGGACAACATGGTTTCGTACCCGGAAAAAGTACACAAACCCAACTGTTAGTCCACCGTGAGAACATATTCAAAAATATGAAAAGCGGAAATGAAACAGATGTGGTTTATTTAGACTTTGCAAAAGCTTTTGATAAAGTAGACCATAATATATTAGCGAAAAAAATTAGAAAACACAATATCGTGGATAAAGTAGGAAGATGGTTAAAAGAATTTTTACACAACAGAAAACAGATAGTTATTGCAAACGACGAGAAATCGGATGAAGCCAAGGTAATATCCGGTGTGCCGCAAGGTACGGTGTTAGCTGCAATACTGTTTGTTATTATGATTGAAGACATAGACAATAATGTTAAGGATTCGGTAGTGAGTAGTTTCGCAGATGACACAAGAATAAGTAGAGAAATTACTTGTGATGAAGATAGGAATGCTCTACAAAGAGACCTTAACAAAGTATATGATTGGGCAGAGGTAAATAGGATGGTATTTAACTCTGATAAATTTGAATCAATAAATTATGGAGACAGAGAAAGAAAGCTATATGCATATAAGGGACCTAATAATGAGACCATCACAAATAAGGAAGCAGTTAAAGACCTTGGTGTGATGATGAATAGGAACATGTTATGCAATGATCAAATAGCAACTCTGTTGGCAAAATGTAAAGCAAAAATGGGAATGTTGTTACGGCACTTCAAAACAAGAAAAGCTGAACACATGATTATGCTTTATAAAACATATGTTCGTAGTCCACTTGAATATTGCAATATGATATGGTACCCACACTATCAAAAGGATATTGCACAAATAGAGAGTGTACAAAGGTCCTTTACAGCTAGAATAGAAGAAGTTAAGGACCTAGACTACTGGGAAAGACTACAATTCTTAAAATTATATAGTCAAGAAAGGAGAAGAGAACGCTACATGATAATTCAGGCATGGAAACAGATAGAAGGAATAGCAGAAAATATCATGGAACTAAAAATATCAGAAAGAGCAAGCAGAGGTAGATTAATAGTGCCCAAAACTATACCAGGAAAAATAAGGAAAGCACACAGGACATTAATCCACTACGCACCAGCATCGATAATGCAGCGTCTATTCAATGCGTTCCCAGCTCATCTGAGGAATATATCAGGAGTGAGCGTAGATGTGTTTAAGAATAAGCTCGACAAATATCTAAACTGCATCCCAGACCATCCAAGATTGGAAGATGCAAAATATACCGGAAGATGTACTAGCAACTCTCTGGTAGACATTAGAGGTGCCTCACACTGAGGGACCTGGGGCAACCCGAACAAGATGTAAGGTCTGTAAGGTAAGGACAGATACAGTTCCCATAATTTCATATATTAAAAAGAATATTGTAAATCTTTTTATATTCAAGTGCAATTCCGATGGAAGGGAAACAACATAATTGTTCTTAGATGAAAATAAAAATCCATATGAATTTCAGGCTTTGTATTGTTGTTAGGACAGAGAATGATTAAGATAGAGTTCTGAATGCACTTACGTAGCAATGGACATCGGCAAATGCAAAGCTATAAAAAGAACTTCATTCCTGAATGTATGTCAAGTAACAGAATAAGGTGACACCCTTTCAGCAATAATTGAATTATCTTTCAAACATTTTCCCTTAAAAAAATGGTAACAAAACGAGATCCCTCCTGGATTTTGACACATTTCATGCATACCTAGCAATAGCCGCTCAGAATTCGTTTGGAAAAGTAAACTACACTCACATGACATTTAGTACATGTTTTTGCTTTCATTTTGGAGTAATTTTTTAACAGCTATAGGCTTCGGTACACTGAGCAAAAATATTATACTTACTGCCATGAAAGAAGTAGTTCCTGTATTTGGCGTTATAGTTACTTCTCCTGTGAACCGTTTAAAGAAATATAACGAATGGAATGGAATGGAATATAGAGTTTAGACCAAAGCCCATGCACTGGGACCTATAAGTTATTCAGCCCTGGAAAGGGAAATGAGAGTAAGTAGGTCTGAAAGGTGTAACAGGAGAAAACCCTTGCAGTTGTGCTATGAAATCACTGGAAGAAAGATAATAAGAATAGAGGTACAGTAAAAGAAATGAAAGGGGTTGCAGCTAGGGGCCGAAGGGAAGCTGCGAAGAACCTTTAGTAAAACATACAGTGCACTCCGTGAGGTGCACTGACGGCACTAACCACCTGCGGGGGGGAAATATAACGAATTGATGTTGTTCCAACGCTAGCTTGCTTCCACGATTTTATCACAATTTTATCTCGTTAGTTTTCCTTCATCTTTGTTCGCATTTTATAGAAATCTTTTCCGGATCACTTTCTCCTCTCAGTCTGAATTGACGTTATATTTCCTCCATCGTTTTCCATTAATCTAAAGTTTCCTACTTTATTGTTTTTGCTCTCAATTAACAGAAAAGCTTCTGTCTGTTTTCTGTCTATAATTGTCTGTCTATCTTTCATACTCAGTCTGTCACAAAAGACGTTTTTTTTTTTTAAAACGTTGCTTTACCGCAACGTTAGTACTCAAAGCAACAGACTAACATTTCAGCATAACGTTTTTAAAACGATTAGCATTTTCACGAACTTATGATTTAATCAAAGAACAAACCATTACTATCTGAGAATTTTCAGTTAACAAGCGGGGAAAGATTTCATTTTTTTTCGTTCTCGAGATATACAATGCCAAACGAAACGGGCTCAATTTTTCACCTAGAAATGATCAAAGGCTATTTTAGCGCGTGAGAAGTTTCAATTTCAAAAGGGCGTAAAACAAAGAGTTATGCAGAGGCAAACAATAGCTACAGTAAAACTTTCAGCAACGCCACGTAGGCGACTCTTTCGCAGGAAATAAAATGTAGTACTCAGGTAACCGGACATTTTGAGCTCGATTTAATCAGATTACCAAAGAAAAACACAGCCTTATTTTTATTTTGTTAAGATGACAAACGAAATCCATTTTGGCTTCTATCAGCTGAAAATTATTACACTAGAAATGTTCCAATTTTATACAAAGCTAAAATGTTTTCTGTTTGTATTTGAGTGTAATTTTCTATAATCTCGTCAAAGCTCATAAACGTATTTTTGCAGAGCCCATTACGAACCAACAATAACAAAAATACAAAAAAGGAGCAAACTTGAAATATAACCCAGGAAATTCTTACCTCAGAAAATAAAATGGGTTTTGTCAAAGGGACTTCAGTATATCGGGGTCTCCGAAATGCAATTAGGAATACAAACGATTTTTTTTTTTTTTGTGGTGGGGGGGGGGGGGGGGCGCGGTCTTCTAGCTTGTCGTAAAAAAAATTCAACGTAAAAAATAATTTCGTGTTTATGCAGAGTACCAATACTATTTTTCTTCTGTTTTTGTTGTCTTAAAAACAAGATGAAATTTCCGATATCCTTTCCACATGACGCGGTATGAAAATAGCTTAGCCGAAGACGGATGAGGCACCTGCGACACACGAACACACACACGTGTATATGTGTCTGCTACTTTGAAATAAACAAACATGCACAAAGCATCTTTCTGAAACTTTCTGGCAGACACTTGAATGGAAATAGTCGCACAGCCTCAGTACAAACAAAATCATCTTATCACTAACCACAATAATCGCCCTAATCTCAATGTTTGTTTCTAACGAGAGCTCGTAAAGAGGAAAGAAGAAGAAATGAAGATAAAAAGAGAGTCGCAGTAGCAAAATTGTCCCCTATATGGTTCTTCTGAATCTCCTGCCGCTGAATGTAGGGTTAAAGGAACGGAAAAACTCGTCTCATCTAGACTCATTGAAAGGCATCTCAACTTATTGCCTGGAAAGTGGGTCAGCATGGAACTGGAGAACGACCCTTCCTAAGACTAGTGTTATAGACAAATGAAGTTTAACAATTTACGGGGTTTTAACCCATAATACCTCTAAAGCGCCCAGCTTGAACAACAATAACAATACTTGTATGAAGTTGGCCCTCATACTACCACCACGGGAGAAGAACCTATGCTAATAACGGTTGTGCTCCTTTGGTTATCAGAAAAGTTGGAAGAGAACCATGAAACGGGAGGCTGGCTGAAGATGAGTGGAGCTCTATGGAAATGTAAGCACAGGAAAACTACGAGTGGCGGAATTTCTCTATGGCTCCTTGCATCATACGTTAAGGTAATAATGAATATGGGTACTAAATCTAGCTTTTTGCATTAATATTTACATCCTAGGAACCTATGACATTTCGGAATGCATGTTATTTCCATGTGAAAATTATATGCATGAAATGAAAGCCAACTGTCTTTGAAGGATATTATCAGAAAAGACAATCTCAACATTGTCTATCTGTCTGCTGCATATTTCACTGATATTGAAATTGAGGTTTGAATATCACATATTTTTCCATTGCAGGCAGTTGCATCAGTACATCATTTGGTATGTAACCCCACCATTTCTTATTCGTTCACTGTTTTTATAACTGGATTATTAATAGCCGATGGTCGGTAACAAGAGGGTAAATAACTGAAGAAGATGGGTATCTGTAAGACACTGTGTAGTTTGACATAACGCCACCAGGGTGGCGCTGTTCGCAGCCAGTTGCCAGGGTTCCCAGATTTGGCGGTTTCTCACCAAATTTGTTTTTTTTTCTAATTTGGTGGGTAAAAATTAACTTTGGCTGGTTAATGGTTTTTTTTTGGCTGGTTTTCAGAAACTTTCTATTTGAGCTAAACAGTGATCCCACGTTTGAGGAATCTGTCCCCAAATTGGGAATTTTTAAAGGTTTTCAGAAAAATCTGGGGAATTTGAATAGGTTTTCAGTTAAAAATTGGTAACATTTAAGCAAAATATGTAGATGGAATAAAAAAAAAATCACACACACACCAGACGACCACAAAACAGGCCGCCGGATTCTCGGAGAGCGAGCCTCATTTCAAAATTTCAATTCATTCTCGTTTTTTTTTTATCCTGTATTCTTATATTAGTTTATATTATGTAACTAAAACTATGATGCCGCTATACAAACATATATATGATAAAAAAAAAATATGCATTTATAAAGGTGAATATAACGCACATATATTTGGCGGTTATTTGGGTTGGTTTGGATTTCCATTTGGCGGGATTTTGGCTGGTTTCATGGCAGACTTTGGCTGGTTGGTAGTGGTGTCATCTGGGAACCCTGGTTGAGCTACTCAGTTACTAACTTCCCGAATCCTGATTCTCGGACAATCTGTGAACACCGGACACGATCGTACTTTTTGTGTGCTCTCCGAATTTTATCATTCGTTGTTTCATAGTGATATGGTGTGCAATGTATAACTGTTGAATAGGACTCGGTAATTCTCCAAGACAGTGTGGAATAATACATCGGGGGTAGGTACATCGTACTGACTTTATTTCTCTATAATCTGTGTTAGCTCAATAAGTCACCTTACTTGTATGACAAGTGTTATAGGTAGTACCGGTTTTGCACGTAAAATCAGAACAACATTAATCCTATATATGCTGCATAAAGGTTATAAAGTAAAAAAAATATTTTGCGCTTTATTGAAAATGCTTTTGAACTGTCACACTGATGCATAAGGACACCCACTTTATTTTTTCAGTCATGAATGATTCTTCGTAGTAGGTAGCCTTGTGGGATTTTATTTTCAGTTGTAGATATGTAAAGGCTGAGTTAGAATTGCTTAACAAAAATTTTATCTAACTTGGGAGAGTAGCCTACATCAAGGCAACGTGATCAAGCCATAAAAATCAACGTCTGTTGATCGATTCGAAGTAAAAAGTTTAAATATTTTTTAATTTTGTAGCAAACCCTGGTTAAATGTTATCAGCAAACGTAGCTATACTTATTCCATATCGATCAATAATAAGAGAATGAAGTTTGGTAGCCTAGGCTACACATCGCCTTCAGACTACTCATTAGGCATGATGCTATATCATTTAATCCAGATTCTGATTATATTACAACTTAATCTCTTAATATATGAAAATAATTTCTCATTTGGAAAAGTTATCGAATCACCATGCCTAGGAAATAATGGCCTTGCAGAATTGCAATGAACTAAGCTATAGAATCTCAATCAACCAAATGCTAGGCCTATGCCCATTCCTAAGGTAGGGTTTTTTTTCCATTTCAGAACGGATGAGTCTAAATTACTTTATGGTAGTCCTAATTTGACAATTCTCATCAATTATCTTTTCAAAAAGTCAGAGTAGAAAGGACTGGCTTTTGGTAACCATGTCTGTTGCTGGTTTGGTGGGAAAATTCTTACTTAGCTACAAGTATTTTCTAACCTTCTCTAATATAATTAATATATTTTTGAAATGAGGTTAAGAAACATCTAAATTTTTCCAGGGAAGACAGTAAAAGGGTAATTGAAGAAGTAGAGATTCTCAGGAATGTGCATACATAGGCTATGCTCTGAAAATATAGAAGGATAAGTAGGTTCGTCCAGCAATTTCTGTAAACTACCCTTGGAATTAGTTTTAGGTTGAGCAGCAAGGATGAAATTTTTTAAGTGTTGACTGGGATTTCATTTCAGTGGAATTTAGTTTTTTCTGGAACTTGCTTACATTTCGACAAACTACCTTGCCCTTCATAGGACCCGTGGCTTAGCTGGCATTTTATCAGTGACCCCTAGGTGAGGCAAAGATATTTTTGGGGGTTTAAGAAAATTATTCTTGAATTTATATATCCATGTGAATGAAGGAAAATAATAGTACTATTGTAATTAATTCACCCATATTGTAGAGCTCAATGTTCTGTTTTTTATTAGGCACAGGATATAGGTACGGCAGCCGTATCCCTGACTGCGATAGATATTGGTACGGCAGTGAATTGCGCATGCGTCAATTTCAGACTTCCTGCCGTACAAATAACATTGTGTATAGTAGGGGTACGTCAGATTCTGTGAGTGGTGCCGTATTGTGTTATTGACTTTCTGCAGATATGGTAGTTAGCTAATCATGCAACAGTTACCGTGCAGTGTTGCTAAGAGCTATAGGTACAGCACTAGAAGGTAAGTGACATTTGTAATATTAGTCGAACTGAATTGTTTCGCTGAACATGTTCAATTCGAAATGTCAAAGTGAAGCAACATACTGTTATCACCAAAGTACCAAAATATTTTGACAGTAAAGGAAAATATGAAAAATCACAATAATACTTAAATATACTTACATTTTGACTAGATACATGAAAAATAAAACTAAACTAATCTATCTGTGTACTTCATATCTTCTTTTAATCTCTCTGAACCGTGTAATAAGACATCGGTTTTAGCCGAAAAACAGATGTTTTCAGGTTTCAACAAGCTGAAAAAGCAATAGATGTCTACGAAGAGTCAAACTTCCAGAAATTGTATATCCGTAGGTCATGAACGATCGAATCGGCCCCGAAAAGAGCTCCGAAGAGGAGATTCAGAGGTCTTGAAGTACACAGAAACCGTGCTCTGCTGTATTCATGGTAGTAGGGAAAACTACCAAAGTCAATCCTCTGGTAAACGGCCTAATCAATCTTAAGCAATCATCCAAATCAGATCCATTTTAACAGCATGTTTCCCATATTGGATGCACTACTGACTGCTGCACTACCTTACTAGCTAAGCTTCAAATCTTTGAATCTTCTCTTCGGAGCTCTTTTCAGGGCCGATTCGATCGTTCGTAACCTGCGGATATACCATTTCTGGAACTTTGCCTCCTCATAGACGTCTATTGTCTTTTTCAGCTTGTTGAAACCTGAAAACATGTTTTGCCTTCATTTTCTTGCTGTCACTGATATGCCTCAGTCGGTAAACAAGGGTTCGCGCATGCGCAATACACTGCCGTACCAATATCCATCGCAATCAGGGATACGGCTGCCGTACCTATATCCAGTTCGTTTTTATTATGAAGGGTTAAAGTTTAGCTACCCAGAGAATTTCAACTGTGGGGGACCAGTTGGGGCCCCTGCATCTGACATGCTACCCCCCTCCCCCATAGCAGTGCCACTGCACAGGACTGACTTTCTTTTCAACATTAGCATTACCTTTGAGAATTGACGTTCGACTTTGACTTAATGTGGGAATAGTAATGTCTATAGTAATCAAACAGATTTACGGGTAGCTGTTTACTTTATGGATTAACTCCTTTTTAACTGAGGGGGTTAATTTAGCAAAAATTATGTAACTTAGTCAATTCAGCCTGAAGATTAAACATCTAACAGGTCTATGTTATACTGTTTTATCTCATGCGTACTTACAAATGTAAGTACGAACACCCTCAAATGAGACATCAAATGTTGGTGAGAATTCAGTTAGTTGTTTGAAACTTTCATCTTTTTCATCACAAATGGACAGGTGAGAAATGACTGAATGCATAGCCAAATGGAAAACATATACAATTTTGTTGGGATTAGATAATGTTCCGCAAGCATTAACCATTTTGTTGGAATCAGATAATGTTCCACAAGCATTAACACAGTTGTTAAATTGTATCGCAGTGTATGAACTCTAATTTCTTAGCCAATTTAACATCAAATTCCTTACGGGTCAGTTTAAGCAACTTAACTGTCATTACAGGTTTGCTTGGGCTAACATTTTTTTTAATTGTCTGTAAACTGTTGAATTGTTGATCTACTTGGCTAATATATCTAGAACTAGATCTTGATAATCCACCTATTGAATTATTTAACTTTATTTACTAGGATATCTTTATCATCATTATGACAAACAAAAAGATAAAAAAAAATGTATTCAACTACTACCATAATCTTCTGAAGATATTCTTGAATTGGTTGACTATGCTCCCAAAAGCTGATTTTCAATTCATTTTCTGAAAGGGCATCAAATTTCTCCAAGGCAACAGTGATTTAGGATTTATAATCTGCCCGATTTTGATAAGGGGAATAAGAAGATTGGACAATGCAGTCATTTTTGAGAAAAAACTTACTCTCAATAGGCATTAGTAAAAGTTATATGACTCATGAGAAACTTGAACTCCTGCAAAAATCAATATTGATGACAAAATTGAAATTGATGACGTTCAAAACAAATGTAACCTATAACAGACATTTAAGTGAGTGAATAGGTTAGGTTAGGCTAATTGAATAGGGTGAATGTTGAATGAATAGGTAAGGCTAGGCTAATTGCATGGCACAAAAGTTGATTGAATAGACTAGTCTAATTGAAATAGGGTAAATGTTAAATGAATAGGCTAGGCTGATTGTGTCATGTGCCATGGCAATGACATGCATCTTGAAGAATGGGGCACTGGATGACACCATTATGTCACCAATTTCAAGAGAATGTTCCATTTTGATTAAGCAATGCATTGGGAAATGAGGCCCAGATGGGCCATAAGTTGTGGGGTATTCTGACACTGAAAAAGAACCTTCTCTTAGGTATGTATGGAGGTAGGATTTCTCCTTAGCTCTTTCTTGGCTGACTCTCTTCATCTCAGTGTCTACCCAGGCTGTAAGGGGAGCACCTCGAAGGCTCATTTTAACTCAAAGGGCCTGGAACTTTCTGTAATCTTCAGTGTATTGTGACATACTTGTAGGATGTGAGAAATCTGGTGAATCAGGAGAGTGCCTCTGGTAGGCACTAAAATCAAAGTTCACAGAAGGTACTTGGCACTAACCACAACTATTTAAATATAGCTAGATTTAGATGACACCACATGTCATAGGTAGGCGGAGTGCCAACGGCAGTGGCACTGGGTTTTGGCGGAGGATAAATGCCAACAGGTGGTAAGAGAAGTTGGTGAGGCACTCTCTGGCTCTCGCCAAGGCATGGAAGAGTGCTGGATAGCACCCACAGGTGCATAGATGTGTGTCAGAGGACGTAAGCTCAACAAAACTGGAGGGAGATTCTTCAGATGTGAGGCGCTCGGGCACACTACAAATAACAATCCTGTTGCGGCAGACAATAAGGGAGTGTCAGCAATGGTGGCTCTCGTAGAGTGGAGTGTCAGCGATGGTGGCACTCATAGGATGGAGGGTCAGCAAAGATGGCACTCACTGGTGGGAGGATCAGCAATAGTGATGCTCGTAGTCTGAAACTTCTGATCAGGCTGGGGGGACACAAAAGTGCGGTACTCCTCAAGTACTGAGGTGATATGAGGCACTCGCTGGCACTCACAAGATGCAGGCGAAAGTTGGCTGATCACTCACTTCACAGTTGGCTCTGATGAGCAGGTAGATGTGTCAGCAGCTGTGACATTTTCAGAGCAGGGTCTTGCAAGATGAACGCACACCCAATAGTGCGTGAACACGTGGCACACCCGTGGGTGTGTGGGTTCCTACAGGACGTATAGTGTCCTTGGACCCTCAAACTTCAGATGGCGCTTCACAGAGCGCATGGACAGGTGGTACTCTCAAATAGTGTGGAAGCAAGCATTGCAGGCATATAACTGACACTCGCTAGTCTAGGTTTAGGTGCGTCAGCGGTGGTGACACTTTCATGAGGGCACAGAAAAGTGTTGAGGTCCCACTGGCACTCCCACCAGGCAGTCAAGACGAAGGCCTCTGGAAAGGCATTGTAAAGTGTGAGGCAGGGAATGGCATTCTCATCAGTAATCAAGCCACAAGGCTTGAGGTGTGTCAGCAGAAGTGATACTCACATGTAGGCACTGAAAAGTAAGTAGGTAGATGCTTGGCCCATCAGCAGGCAATCAAGGTGAAGGCCTCCTGGAGGCATTACAAAGTGCGAGGTAGGTACTGGCACTCTTACCAGTAATCAAGCTGCAAGGCTTGAGGTGTGTCAGTAGCAGTGCCACTCGCATGTGGCCACTGAAAAGTACGTAGGTAGACACTTGCACTCTCAACAGGCAACCTAGCATGAAGGCTTCGAGGAGGCACTGTAAAGTGCAAAGTAGGGACTAGCATGCTCACCAGTAATGAAGCAGCACAGCTTGAGGTGTGTCAGCAGTGGTGACCCTCGCATGTGGGCACTGAAAATGCTTCCAGGAGGCACTGTAAAGTGCGAGGTAGGGAGTGGCACTCTCACTAGTAATGAAGCGGCACGGCTCAAGGTGTGTCAGCAGCAGTGACACTTGCATGTGGGCACTGAAAAGTGCGTGATAGGTACTGACCCTCTCACCAGACAACAAGCACTAAGGCTTCCAGGAGGGCATGGAAAAGTACATAGCAAGACAGGTAGGTATGACACATTAGTGTATGTACTGATGGGTTCCGGCACGGGAACAAGCAGTGTTTTCCAAACATTGAAAAGCAGAGAAAAATCTCTCGTGACTAAGTTTTGTTGCTAAGGAATGGTTACCTGGCTGACAGGTAAATGGGTTTGTGCTTGAGGCCACAGTAAAACAAGTTTTTGTATTTGAGACCTACCCAGTAGTTATATAGCTTTTAGTTTCCACATACGGCAGCCTAATTCAAATTTTGTGGGTAGCGCTTCGATAGTTCAGTGTAGGTATAACAGTGCCGTCCCCCAGAGGCAATACTAGGAAAAACTTAGTTAATAACTCATTCTGTTTTCTGCTGTGCCTGACTAAACATCGAGTACTTGCAGCAACTTTCTTATTTTCCGGTTATATCACCGGATTTCAGTGATGTTACACAACCACTGGAATGCATTTGTAGCCTTCGAGCAGGATGAGTCTTGTCTTTGTTTATGTAATTCAGACTATCATAAAGCTGGATATTTCTCTGGGAATAGTTCTTGAATGAAACACCATTCAATTAAGCCAAATTTCAAGAGAATGTTCCATTTTGATTAAGCAATGCATTGGGAAATGAGGCCCAGATGGGCCATAAGTTGTGGGGTATTCTGACACTGAAAAAGAACCTTCTCTTAGGTATGTATGGAGGTAGGATTTCTCCTTAGCTCTTTCTTGGCTGACTCTCTTCATCTCAGTGTCTACCCAGGCTGTAAGGGGAGCACCTCGAAGGCTCATTTTAACTCAAAGGGCCTGGAACTTTCTGTAATCTTCAGTGTATTGTGACATACTTGTAGGATGTGAGAAATCTGGTGAATCAGGAGAGTGCCTCTGGTAGGCACTAAAATTAAAGTTCACAGAAGGTACTTGGCACTAACTACAACTATTTAAATATAGCTAGATTTAGATGACACCACATGTCATAGGTAGGCGGAGTGCCAACGGCAGTGGCACTGGGTTTTGGCGGAGGATAAATGCCAACAGGTGGTAAGAGAAGTTGGTGAGGCACTCTCTGGCTCTCGCCAAGGCATGGAAGAGTGCTGGATAGCACCCACAGGTGCATAGATGTGTGTCAGAGGACGTAAGCTCAACAAAACTGGAGGGAGATTCTTCAGATGTGAGGCGCTCGGGCACACTGCAAATAACAATCCTGTTGCGGCAGACAATAAGGGAGTGTCAGCAATGGTGGCTCTCGTAGAGTGGAGTGTCAGCGAATGGTGGCACTCATAGGATGGAGGGTCAGCAAAGATGGCACTCACTGAGTGGGAGGATCAGCAATAGTGATGCTCGTAGTCTGAAAACTTCTGATCAGGCTGGGGGGACACAAAAGTGCGGTACTCCTCAAGTACTGAGGTGATATGAGGCACTCGCTGGCACTCACAAGATGCAGGCGAAAGTTGGCTGATCACTCACTTCACAGTTGGCTCTGATGAGCAGGTAGATGTGTCAGCAGCTGTGACATTTTCAGAGCAGGGGTCTTGCAAGATGTAGGCACACCCAATAGTGCGTGAACACGTGGCACACCCGTGGGTGTGTGGGTTCCTACAGGACGTATAGTGTCCTTGGACCCTCAAACTTCAGATGGCGCTTCACAGAGCGCATGGACAGGTGGTACTCTCAAATAGTGTGGAAGCAAGCATTGCAGGCATATAACTGACACTCGCTAGTCTAGGTTTAGGTGCGTCAGCGGTGGTGACACTTTCATGAGGGCACAGAAAAGTGTTGAGGTCCCACTGGCACTCCCACCAGGCAGTCAAGACGAAGGCCTCTGGAAAGGCATTGTAAAGTGTGAGGCAGGGAATGGCATTCTCATCAGTAATCAAGCCACAAGGCTTGAGGTGTGTCAGCAGAAGTGATACTCACATGTAGGCACTGAAAAGTAAGTAGGTAGATGCTTGGCCCATCAGCAGGCAATCAAGGTGAAGGCCTCCTGGAGGCATTACAAAGTGCGAGGTAGGTACTGGCACTCTTACCAGTAATCAAGCTGCAAGGCTTGAGGTGTGTCAGTAGCAGTGCCACTCGCATGTGGCCACTGAAAAGTACGTAGGTAGACACTTGCACTCTCAACAGGCAACCTAGCATGAAGGCTTCGAGGAGGCACTGTAAAGTGCAAAGTAGGGACTAGCATGCTCACCAGTAATGAAGCAGCACAGCTTGAGGTGTGTCAGCAGTGGTGACCCTCGCATGTGGGCACTGAAAATGCTTCCAGGTGGCACTGTAAAGTGCGAGGTAGGGAGTGGCACTCTCACTAGTAATGAAGCGGCACGGCTCAAGGTGTGTCAGCAGCAGTGACACTTGCATGTGGGCACTGAAAAGTGCGTGATAGGTACTGACCCTCTCACCAGACAACAAGCACTAAGGCTTCCAGGAGGGCATGGAAAAGTACATAGCAAGACAGGTAGGTATGACACATTAGTGTATGTACTGATGGGTTCTGGCACGGGAACAAGCAGTGTTTTCCAAACATTGAAAAGCAGAGAAAAATCTCTCATGACTGTAAGTTTTGTTGCTAAGGAATGGTTACCAAATGGAAATCTACAAATCTTGGCTGACAGGTAAATGGGTTTGTGCTTGAGGCCACAGTAAAACAAGTTTTGTTCATGCCACTTACCTGACAGATATATGTATAGCTGTATTTTTCTGACGTCCGACAGAAATTCAAAAACTCGCGGCACACGCAGTGGGCGGCCGAGGTGGTAGTACCCATTCCCGCCGCTGGGAGGCGGATATCAGGAACCATTCCCATTTTCTATTCATATTTTTTTCTGTCGCCGGTCGGTAAACAACTGTTTACAGACCTCTGCTCAGGATTTTTTGGAATTTGACTCGCTTTTAAGTATCTGATTGATTTTTTTGGTATTGAATTGGATTGTTGAATTGGCATGCGCGATAGTGGACCGTTTTTTTGATTTTGGATTGACTTTTCTATATAAGATATGTCTGGATCAAGTGCTGTGAGTTTCAGAGTGTGTGTGAGGGCTGATTGTAAGGTGAGGCTACCGAAAGCCTCGGTAGACCCCCACACAGTATGTATGAGTTGTAGGGGGCTTAATTGTTTGATTGATAATCGGTGCAATGAATGTGAGAAATTGACCGATGATGATTGGAGAGTATATGAGTCCTATCGCCTTAAATTGGAGCGCGATAGGATCAGGAGGTCTTCCTCCAGAGAGTGGTTCTACCAAAGGTAAGGCTAACATGTCTCCTACATTAACACCTGTAGTGTTTACAACCCCTAAACCTGTGTTGCCTTCGGGCTCTGATTCTGTGTCGGGAGAAGCGAATGCTCTCTCTCTGATTTTGGAGTCTCTTCGCACTCTGGAGACCAAGTGAAAGCCTTAGAAACTGGCTCGGTGCAAGTGTGTGATCGTGCCCCCAGTGTTGTGGAGGGGGCGTCAGATCGGCCCCATAATGCCTCTAGCCTAGACCTCTATCAGACTCCCAAGACCCAGGGAGTAGGTATGTCGAAAGCCGCAAGAGGGTTTACGGGGGCTTCCCACCGATCTGGCGTCCCTTCGGCAGGCCTTGTAGCAAAGTCCCAGGCTGTCAAGGAGCGCGCACGAGCGCGCGTCCTGAAAGAGTGCTTTTCGTCCTCCGAAGCGTCCTTCCCTCGCAAGGGGTGGAGCGCTCGGAGAGACTCTCGTCCTTTGAAAAGGACGTTTCGTGCGGAGGACGCTTCACGTCCTCTTTCGCCACTTTCGTCGGAGGACGCGTATGACGCTTTTCCGCCTCAGAAAAGAGGTAAGATCTCCTCCGATGAGGACGCTGGGTTGCGTGCACAGGCGCGTATACCTGAGAAGCAGGTAGCTGTACCTGTGAGAAGGAAGGAGGCGTCCCCTCGCCCCTCGTCTTCTCACAGGATCAGTCTGCTTCCTCTGTTCATTCTTCCCCGACGAAGAACATTCTTTTGTCCCTTCAGGACCAGCTATCGACGCTTATGGCTCAGAGGACTCGCCCAGCAGCAGTCGAGCCTAAGCGGAGGAAGGACCTTAGACTGCCCGTCAAGAGGACTAAGCAGTCTCCTTCTCCTTCACCTACTTCGTCTCGTTCGCGATCGCTTCTCCTTCGGCGATCGCCGATCTCGTTCGTCCTCTAGAAGGACGTTACGTCAGGACGCTTTTGAGGAGGACGCTCTGTACGACGTTCGACAGGACGCTCGTCAGGACGCTAGGCAGGACGCTAGCGGGACGCTTGGCAGGACGTTCGCAGGACGTTCGCAGACGTTCGGCAGGACGCTTGTCAGAACGCTCGTCAGGACGCCTTGGCAGGACGCTAGGCAGG
The DNA here is from genome assembly GCF_015104395.2 of Macrobrachium nipponense. NCBI lineage: Eukaryota > Metazoa > Arthropoda > Malacostraca > Decapoda > Palaemonidae > Macrobrachium > Macrobrachium nipponense. The sequence goes on along the minus strand of NC_061090.1, from coordinate 2,541,657 downwards.
ACGTTCGTCAGGACGCTCGCCAGGACGCTAGACAGGACGCTCGGCAGGACGCTCGCCAGGACGCTCGGCAGGACGCTTGGCAGGAAGCTCGCCAGGACGTTCAGGGCTCCTTTCAAGACGTTTTTGGGGATTCCGACCAAGAAGTCGTACCCCCAGACGCTAGTTTACGCGCACAGGCACGTATTCCAGCGAAAAGGTCTTCCCTTTCGTTTGAGAAACGTAAGGACGCTTCTCTGGCAAGTGAGACTGCTGCGGATGGCGCTAAGGACGCTCGTCCTCGTCAGGACGCTCTACCTTCATCGAGTAGTAAGCGTCATAGAGAAGACAGCCGAAATAAGGCTGCCTCTAGCAAGGATAGGGGTCCTTTGATCAAGCCAAGACCCGACATTAGGACGCCCTCTCCGGACAGACGGTCTCCTCTTCCGTTTAGAGAAGAAGGAGAGCTAAGTAGTTCGGCTGAATCGGTTTGAAGAGGAACCTTCTGCGGCCCGTCAATCTCGGACTATAAAGTCCTCGTGCGACTCTTGCGTTCTTCTTTCGAAGACAAGTTTCAGCCCGCAGCTCCCAAGTCTCCTCCTTCGCAGTTTTCTTCATCTAAAACTGGAAAAACCCGGAGTTTGTAGAAGATGAAAACTTCTCCTCCTCCACGAAACGTGGGCCTTTTAAGAAGCTCCCAAGATTGGATGGTACGAAGGAGAGATCAAGGCAAGACGACCTTCGCCTTGCCTCCAGCTAGACTTAGCGGAAAAGGGGGCATTGGGTATAGAACCAAGATGAATAGAGTTCGTATCCCTTCTTCGGCTCAAGGAGATTTCTCCAGCCTAGTGGATTTGCAGAGGAGGTCGCCTTTACCCTCTGCTAAGGTAACCTGACCTCTTCGGAGACTGACCATCATTTTGAAGGGTCTGCTCAGGACGCTGGAAGTGTTCAACTTCCTTGACTGGTGTTTGGGAGTTCTGGATCTGCAAGCGAGAAGCCCAGAATCTCTCAGTCTGGGGGAGCTGTCCAGCGTGTTAGCATGTATGGACAAAGCCGTCAGGGATGGTTCGGAGGAGATCGTATCTCATTTTGGAACGGCTTTATTAAAAAAGAGAGCTTTGCTGTGCAACTTCACAGCTCGTTCGGTGAACTCCAGCTCAGAAAGCGGATTTGCTGTTTTCCGCCTCTTTCGAACATCTCTTCCCCCAGACTTTAGTAAAGGACCTGACGAACAGCTTGCAAGAGAAGGCAACCTCAGGACCTTTTGTTTTGGCCCAGTCTACAAGACGGTCAAACAGCCGTACCTTCAAGCTCTTCAGCTGCGGTTCGACAGCCGCCGAAGAAAGTTAAGCCCTTTCGTGGGGCTCCCCTCGAGAGCAAGCTCCTCGAGGGAGAGGGTTTTCACGAGGAAGAGCTTCCTTTAAGCCAAAGCCTTCCAAGTGAGAAGCATGTCCTTCAGACACCAGTCGGAGCCAGACTGAAGTTTTTTGCGGGAGCGTGGAGAGAGAGAGACACGGACTCTTGGTCCCTCAAGATCGTGGAGCAGGGGTACAAGATCCCCTTTTTAGATCTTCCTCCTCTTTCTACGACCTCCCAGAGACCTTTCTCCATCCTATCAGGGAGAAAAGAAGAAAGTATTGTTCGATCTCCTTCAGCAGATGATCGAAAAAAGAGCGGTGGAACAAGTCGCGGACCTGGGGTCTCCAGGTTTTTACAACAGAAATATTCCTAGTACCGGAAGCAAGTCGTCAGGTGGCGTTTCCAGTTCCAGTTTTAGATTGTAAGCAGGCTCAATCTTTTCGTTGGAAAAGACCAAATTCACGATGGAGACGCCTCATTCTGTTTCTGGGAGCCTTGAGGACCGGGCGACTGGATGGTGTCCTTAGACTTGCAGGACGCGTACTTTCACATCCCGATCCACCCTCTTTCAAGAAAGTATCTAAGTTTTGTCTTAGACAAAAAAGTATGGCGAGTTTCAGAGCTAGTGTTTTCGGACTGACCACGGCTCCGATGGTGTTCACAGTAGTGATGAAGAACGTAGCGAGGTGGCTACACTCTTCGGGAATAAGAGTTTCCCTGTACCTCGACGACTGGCTGATCAGAGCGTCGTCGAGAGAGAAGTGTCTGAAGGACTTGCAGTTCACTTTGGCCCTAGCAAAGTCCCTGGGACTTCTGGTCAACCTCGAAAAGTCGCATCTGACCCCAACACAGTCCATCGTGTATCTGGGGATTCAGATGGATTCAGTGGCTTTTCGAGCGTTTCCGTCCCAGGAACGTCAGCGGCTTGAAGGCTTAGAAAAGATCTCAGCCTTTCTAAGGAAAGAGACTTGCTCGGCGAGGAATGATGAGTCTGCTGGGACCATTTCCTCACTAGAAAGGTTTGTTTCCTTGGAAGACTGCACATCAGGCCTCTCCAATTTTTCCTTGCGGACGAGTGGAAGGCTCCAAGGACCGATCTCAATGCCATATTGAGAATATCGCTTCCGATCAAGAACCATCTAAGATGGTGGTGGACCTCAGAAGCTTCAGGAGGGCGTGTCCCTAATCTTCTGAGCCCCGACCTAGTGTTGTTTTTCAGACGCTTCCATCACGGGATGGGGAGCAACACTAGGAGGGAAGGAAGTGTCCAGGCTCCTGGAGAGGGGAAGGGCAGGTAGCCTGGCATATAAATGTCAAAGAACTGGCAGCAGTCCCTGCAGTTCTTCGAAAAGGAGTTTGGAGAACAAGATTGTTCAAATAAACTCGGACAATACCACAGCACTCGCTTATTTAAAAAAACAGGGAGGAACACACTCCAGAACGTTTGTTTTCCCTAGCGAGAGAGATTCTGCTGTGGGCAAAGAGAAGAAATGTGACTATCCTGACGAGATTCATTGCAGGAGTGCAAAACGTCAGGGCAGACCTTCTCAGTCGTCGGAACAAGTCCTACCGACGGAATGGACCTTGAACGAAGACGTTTGTCGAGACCTGTGGACGTTTGTGGGACGTACTGGTCGACTTATTCGCGACGTCAAGGACCAAGAGACTTCCTCTTTTACTGCTCCCCGGTCCTGGATCCAGAAGCAATCGCGGTAGACGCTTTGCTTTGGAATTGGACGGGCCTAGACTTGTAGCGCCTTCCCACCATTCAAGATTCTGGGGGAAGTCATGAGGAAGTTTGCGGCCTCGGAAGGGACGAGGTTAACCCTGATTGCTCCGATGTGGCCAGCGAGAGAATGGTTCACAGTCATGTCTTTCCTTGTAGACTTTCCAAGGACATTACCCTGGAGGAAAGATCTACTCAAACAGCCTCACTTCGAAAGGTTTCACCAAAAACCTCTCCGCTCTGGGTCTGACTGCGTTCAGACTATCGAAAAGTTGGCCAGAGCGAGAGGTTTTCGAAAGCAGTGCGAGAGCAATCGCACATGCGAGACGTGCTTCCACAAGAGCTGTTTTACCAATCGACGGTGGGGCTTCTTCAGGGCTTGGTGTAAAAAGGAAGGAGTTTCCTCTTCCTCGACCTCTGTGGAACCAAATAGCTGATTTTCTGCTCTTTCTCAGGAATGTGCAGAAATAGCGGTCCCCCCTACCATCAAGGGATATAAAAGCATGTTGTCAGCGGTTTTTAGGCACAGAGGCCTCGACCTGTCTGACAACAAGGACATTCATGACCTTTTAAAGTCTTTCGAGACCTCGAAGGTTCCTCAAATGAGACCTCCATCATGGAACCTGGACGTAGTCCTTAAATCCTTATGTCAAGCCCACCCTTTCGAACCGCTTCAGGCAGCGTCTCTTCGAAAACCTGACAAGGAAGGCTCTTTTCTAACTTCTCTTGCAACGGCTAAGAGAGTTAGTGAAATTCAAGCGTTTAGCAAGTTAATGGGATTCAAAGGGGACAATGCTGTCTGCTCGTTGAACCCAACTTTCTTGGCGAAGAATGAAAATCCTTCGAACCCTTGGCCGAAGACTTTCGAGATCAAGGGTATGTCAAGTCTGGTGGGCCAAGAACCAGAGAGAGTCCTGTGCCCGGTCAGGGCTCTCAAGTTCTACGTGCATAGAACGAAAGAGGTAAGAGGTCCCTCAGGTAATCTCTGGTGCTCTGTGAAGAGACCAGAGTTACCATACGAAGAATGCTGTTGCCTTTCTTTCTAAGGGACATCATTCGGGAGGCTCATTCATCTTTCCAGAAGACTGATTTTGAGCCTCTTCCGAGTAAAAGCGCACGAAGTTCGAGCCGTCGCTACCTCTCTTGCCTTCCAAAAGAATATGTCAATCAAGGACATCCTTGATTGCACCTTTTGGAGGAGTAACTCCGTCTTCGCCTCACATTACTTAAGGGATGTGAGAACGATTTATGACGATTGTAATGCACAGGGGCCATACGTTTCTGCGGACACAGTATTGGGGTCTGGAAGGAAGTAGCTCTCTTTCCCTATCCCTTAGTTAGGATTAGGTTAGGTTTTTGTTGTGTGTTTTTAGGTTGTGGTGGTGAGGTCTTATTTATTTATGTGCAAGATCTCCCATCCTTTAGTTAGTTTTAAGGGGTTTTTTTGTGAATAGTTGGTCAGGTGGTGGGTCCAGTTGCTTCGTTGCCCTCATTTGTATGGCCGCCATCGGACTTTGTCACGTTGAGGTCTCGCACACCCCCGTTGACAGATCATCCAGAGCGCACCAGCACTACAGGTCTCCACCTGGCTGGCAACTCTGTTTTAAGCAAAAGCAGCCTTACGTGACAGTAATCACATAGTCTACTTTGCAAACAGGTAAGGAACCAAGATGTATATCATCTACTTAATTTAAGTTTCCTAAAAAACTCCTATTCTGTCTCTTCCACCATCCGAAGGTGGGATTCAGCTATATATATATCTGTCAGGTAAGTGGCATGAACAAAATGTTATTGTTATTATACAATTAAGTTTGTTCATACTTACCTGGCAGATATATATAATTAAAGTGCCCGCCCTCTCCCCTCAGGAGACAGAGGCATTAATAAAAAATATAGAATAGAAAATGGGAATGGTTCCTGATATTCGCCATCCCAGCGGCGGATGGTCCTACACTGGCCCGCCCACTTCGTGTGGCCGCGAGTTTTTGAAATTTCTGTCGGACGTCAGAACAATACTCTATATATATATCTCCATGTAAGTATGAACAAACTTAATTGTATAATAACAATAACATTTTTGTATTTGAGACCTACCCAGTAGTTATATAGCTTTTAGTTTCCACATACGGCAGCCTAATTCAAATTTTGTGGGTAGCGCTTCGATCGTTCAGCGTAGGTATAACAGTGCGTCCCCAGGGGCATTACTAGGAAAAACTTAGTTAATAACTCATTCTGTTTTCTGCTGTGCCTGACTAAACATCGAGTACTTGCAGCAACTTTCTTATTTTCCGGTTATATCACCGGATTTCAGTGATGTTACACAACCACTGAATGGCAATTTGTAGCCTTCGAGCAGGATGAGTCTTGTCTTTGTTTATGTAATTCAGACTATCATAAAGCTGGATATTTCTCTGGGAATAGTTCTTGAATGAAACACCATTCAATTAAGCCAAATACTTTTGCATTTATGTTTTACTTATCTGGCAGGTTAATGATTGCCTTAAGTAGTCTTGATTTTACATCCCTTTAGGCCAAACTTTGTTTTTTTAGATTTTGTGTACCGGCTATAGGCTAGTAGCAAGACACGGAATAACCTAAAATAATTATTGAATGTTTTTCCCTTCTTTTTTTTCTCAATAAAACCTTGCATTTATTTACTTACTAGAATTAGGCTATGTACAAGTTGCCTGTTAATAATTACCACTAAAGTCATTCTTGAATGTTACATCATTCCATTAGGTCATAATACCTTGCTCTTGGGATTTTGTTTATTGGCCATAGGCTAGTCACAAGCAGCTGGGAAATATAATTACCTTGAAGTAATATGTGAATGTTAAGACATTCTTTTAGGCCAACACATTTTTATTTGTTTACCGTGCTTGCGATATTCATCACTTTCCTTTGCAGAGACAAGGTGTGGAGGTTGAAAAGTAGAGAATGCTGTTAATGTTTGGTACTTGGGCAGATGTGTTCTAGTCAGTCGAGTATTGACTCCCGGGATTTTGCTTGGCAGTGCCTTGGAACGTTTACAAGAAATGTGCATTGCCTTCGGCGTACAGAGGTTTTCCTAGGTGTCACCACATTTGTGAACGTTCCACATCTTAGCTACTATCCTCCTGCTCGCTAGGCGGACTGGATCACAGGTCACTAGAGTCAATTAGCGGAGTGTGTAATCAGTCAATTACTTTCAATTATTTTATTAATGATTTCTTTTTGAGTAATTGGTCGTTTGTAAATATTCTTATACGTACGTTAGAGTCGAATTTGCTTTGAGACTTTTAATATGAAAACTGCTTGGCGATAGAAATGATATCGGTTATTTTAGAAAGTTACGTATTTAAAAATACATAATTTGAACTACAAAATGCTATTTCATATATTTGTATTTGTTATATTTGGTTCACTATTTGTTTATCATTAACTGGAGAATAAAGGGAGTGTTTTCACATTACTAGTCCAATTGGCTGTGATACTTTAATCCATAAACGACTTGATATAAAATTATTTTTTATTAGAAGTTATACATTCATTTATTTTATTTTTTAAATACGTATCTTGAGTATATGAAATGGTAATATTGCAATACACTCCCTGAACACCTGAATTAGCCCTGGTCACTGACCAGCCCGAACTGTCAGTGTTACCAACGCTGCAGGTAAAATCTAGTCAAATGAGTTACCTGTGTTACCGTTGGCAACGCCTGCCAGCAGAGAAATAACCGGCCACCAGTGGCCTGTCTCAAGTTGTTTCTTGTTCGCCATGCTGTGCGGATCAGTCCCACATCAGGCGAACTTTTGGTCATTTAGCCCGATCCCACTCAAAGAGTTTTCGTATTTTGGATACAGATTACGACCTTGGACTGTTATTACGTTTTTTCCTCCCGTTTTACTTTGGATAGTTACTTTGTACTCGTTAAGAATAAGTTAGAAAATAAACGTCTTCGCGTCTGCAAACGTCCTCTGCTTCTGCTTCATCTACAGTTCGACGATCGAGCCTTATACGACGATCGAGCCTCCTACTGCTGGATATGTTGGTGCTCATTGGCTCTGCACGCCCTTCAAGCGTAGGATGAGTACCCTCACACATGATCGACGTTCTTTTCGTTATTTCGTGTAGGAAGGTTCAGTGCAATACCAGTCAGAGATGTTTGTCTTGGTCAGGAGACAAGGAAACATTAGTTAGTTATTCAAGAAATTAGTGGACAGGTCATCATTTAGTATGTTAAGCCTATTTCTAGCCTGACAAAAAAAAGAGATAGTGGTATTAGTAGTATAGCTGATTCTAATCGTTCCTTTTCAGCCCCCCTGCCTGTTCCAGAACCAGCCCTAACGGGTGCTGGGGGTAATGGAGAACTGCAAGCCTCCGAGTGGGTAGGTTCTGCCGGCCCCCCCGGCACAGGGCAGGCAGTGTAGGCAGCAGATTCCCCTTCCCTCGATGTGTAAGTTCTCAGGATGAGGAAAAATTAGGTCAGATACAGACGAGTAGGGATAATAGGCTACATAGTGTTTAGGAAGATAAGTGCAGGCTTCTTCGGGTTGGTTTTCTATTATAAGTAGTAGTTTATAGAGGGACAGTCGTTAGAGCCTCTTGGGTTTTTTCCTGCTTCGAGTTCCTTGCATCAGAAGCTTTTAGGCCATGGTTGGTCGTTCAGATCTGGTTTCGTGTCTGTCGGGTTCTGAAGGGTTGAGTACTGCTCCTTCGTCTTTAAGGTTACTTTCCTCTGCTTATACGATACGATAATTGTTAATATCAACTAATTCTCTGTTCAATGCATATTGACTTACAATAATTCAGTATGTAGAGAAATCGAATAAAATTAACTACGGCTAGCCTAGTGTTCACAATGATATATCGTATGCATATACAGTAGCCTAGCCTAGCCTAAGTATTCGCTGTACTACATTTCGGTAGAGTAATTTTTATAGTGGCTAACGCTGAAGGCTCAAGGCATTCTGACTTCGGATAATTCAGTACAGGTGTAATTGAAAACGAACGAGAATCCGATCTTAGGATAATTCAATATGAATGTAATCAAAGAGAATGAAGATCAGATTCTGTCCGACTAAAGCATTATAATTGTATTATATGTATCATCATATTAGCACAGTATAAACACTAACTCGGCAGTCATTCACACTGAAATCAGCTAATGACGAATACGGGTTTGCATCGCCGTATCCACCTCATTCTGTCCTGATTGGCTAGCGTGACTAACGCAACAACTCTTCCTCACTTATGCCATGTTTGTACAAACGTCTTGAAGGGGACGTGTTTTCAACTATGTTGACATTTAGCATAGTCAATATGGTATCTTGTGGCATATAATCAGATGTCAGATATAAGGAATTCGTTTGTATGAGGTCTTCATACGTTTAACAGACTAATTGCCGTCAGTAATTACATTGTGCTTATGTCAATTACAGTTACAAAAGAATTACCAGTCGTATTATCAAATTACAGTGACAACTGAAATTAATATTAGGCCTAATAAAGTTAGTTTAATTACCTTAAGATATTGATTTATTACTTTTCAATTACATTACAATTACACAAGCTTGTCGTCAAACCGAACTGTTGTAAGGAGGCGTGGCTTAGACAGACAATGATGCTGGCTAGTCTGTTTCCTTGGCTCCAGATTCAACCATATCACTTGGTCTCTGCTAATGTTTTTGTTCCTAGTTAGCATATTAATGAATATTGGATATTTAACTAATGGAACGAAGCCATTCTGTTCGTCTTACGATGTAATTTTATACATTCAACTTCCCTGGCAGATATATACTTAGCTATAGACTCCGTCGTCCCTGACAGAAATTCGAATTTCGCGGCACACGTTACAGGTAGGTCAGGTGATCTACCGCCACTGCTGCTGGGTGGCAGAACTAGGAACCATCCCATTTTCTAAAACAGATTTGCTCTGTCGAGTGTAGCCATAACATCGTTGTTGTTACCTCCTGACTTGGATTTCGTTTTTCATCGCCGTTGATCTTCTGGACTGTCTTTTTGGTGACGTATTTGGATCTGTGGTTTGGCATACGCTTTTGTGGAACGTTTTTTGGATTTTGGCTTTGGATTTTGCCCAAAATGTCTGATTCTAGCTGCGAAGTTAGAAGATGTATGAATGAGGGTTGTTTGGTGAGGCTACCGAAAGTGTCGTTAGATCCTCACAAGGTATGCAAGAAGTGTAGGGGATATGAATGCACGAGAAATAACACGTGTGATGAATGTGTGAATATGGATGAGGAAGGATGGAAGAAACTAGATTCCTACTTAAGGAAACTAGAGAGAGATAGGGTTAGAAAGGCTGTCTCTAGAAGTATGAGTAGATCACGCTCTAATGAACCAGTTAGTATAACTAACCCCCAAGTAATTGCTTCCTCACATGCAGTATCAACCTCTCCCGTAGCAGATGTTGCAAGTTCTGCTACGGAGATTGCAAATCTGAAGACCGCATTAAGAAGGATGGAGCTTGAAATGCAAGCTCTTAAAGTAAGAATGTGGAAAGTGACATAAGTGTCCCAGTGTAGTGGAGGGTGCGTCTGATCGGCTCTGTCTCGCTCCCAGACCTAGACCTCTTCCAAGCTCCCAGGCCCAGAGGAGAAGGAATGTCGACAGTCGTACGGAGGTTATGGAGAATCCCCACCGGTCAGGCGTCCCCTCGGCAGAATCTGTAGCGTCCCAGACTGCCAAGGATCGCCATTGGAAAGACATCCTGAAAGAGTGCTTTTCGTCATCCGATTCTTCTCCTCGAAGAAGTGGATGGACTTCCGACGAATTGTCGCGTCCGATCAAGAGGAGTTGGAAAGCTCCGACGTTGGACTCGAGCCCGGAACGTTTTTCGGACGATTCTCCCTACGAGAGAAAAGAGCCAAAAGGACAATATCTCGATCTCCTCCACCTTCCAGAGACGCATTCTCCTATTCATGACAAAGAGAAGGAAGAAACAGCGACGGACATCCTACGTAAAATTCAGGGAGCAGATTTTCCTCTTTAGTTAGGAGTATTGAGAAAAGACCTCCCGAGGAAAAGGACGATTCTTGTCCGGTTAAGAGATCTCGTCCGAAGGGCGTTCCGGACTCCAGACTTATCTCCTCTATTCCTCGTACGAGTACAGAGAGGAATAAAGAAAGAAGGATGAAAACTCATAGAATTGAAACCCAACATAGGGACAATGACGAAGAGTGTCCGAGTCGGACAAAATCACCCAGGCGCTCGGCGCCAGAATTGGACTACTCGGAGGGGAAAAAGAAAAATGTCCTACGCGGACGGCGCCAACCAGACACCATTCGCCAGAAGCGGACAGCCCGGACAGGCAGATATGTCCTATGCAGACAACTATGTTCAAGCGATGCCTGCCTACCGCGGACAGCCGTGGCAAGGCGGACAGCCTGGATAGGAAAAAACGTCGTGCGCAGGCAACTCCGTCCGGGCGCCAGGAGCCAGAAGCGGACAAGACGGACAGCAGAAGTGTCGTACTGGAATGACACCAGCCAAGCGCCAAGTTCCATATGTGGACAGCTCGGACAGACGACACAGTCCGAGACGGACAGATACGTCCAAGCGCATTGAAAGATTTTCTTCAAAAGAACAATACGAAGAAATCAACCAGGAACGTCTCTTTATGATTTGGACCAGGAACGGATTTCTCTGGACAGAGACGAAAGACGTCGCACAGGCGGCCGTCCGTCCTGTCACGATATGTCCGTTTCTGGTGAAAATCTGCCGCAAGCACAGCTGTCTCCTGAGAAGAATGCAAAATGTCGCACAGGCGGCCGTCATTCTTGTCAGGAGGGCTTAGATTGATTACGGTTTTTTTCTCAGGATCGGCATTCTCCCGACAGGGACACAAGATGTCGCACAGGCTGGCCGTCGACCTTGTCGGTTAAGTCAGTTGATCTGCGAAGAGTCCTTCACCTTGCGAGAAGAGACGTTCTCTACCCTCGGCTAATAATGATTCTCCGGTGGAACTTGCATTAAGATGTCTCTGACACCGAAGATCAAAAGCGGCGGGACTATCGACTACAAAGCGTTGGCTGTGCTTTTACTCCAAGAATTTGGAGATTCATTGAGTCCTGCCGCTCCTCCTTCTCCTCGGTCGCTGTTCACGAACGCGAAAAACCGCGAAGTCGTCTCCTCCTTGAAGATGCGGCCGACAATTTCCATGAAGAAGGCTTTGCAGTCTTTTGGAAATTAGCTTAACTCCAAGAAGGAGGCGGGAAAGACTGTCTTTACCTGCCCTCCCTCCAGACTTTCTGGGAGGAGGGGTATCTGGTATGAGACAGGCGAAGCAATGGGACTCGCCCTCCCAGCGACTGCAGAGGCAGATTTCTCAACGCTGGTGGACGCGTCAAGGAGACGCTCTCTTTCTTCAGCCAAGACAACTTGGGGAATGTCTGAAATGGACCATCTCCTCAAGGGATTGTTCCAGTCTTTGGAAGTTTTCAACTTTCTGGGACTGGTTTCCCTGGGGTGATGGCAAGAGGACCACAAGACAATGAACAACTGAGACCCGATATCCTTAATAGTATTTTGACTTGTATGGATAAAGCAGTGCAAGACGGATCGGGAGAAGTGGCCTCCCTTTTCGGGGCGGAATACTTAAGAAGAGAACTGTATTCAGTTCTTTTCTTATGAAAGCTGTCTCTCCGGCACAGAGGTCGTCCCTTCTGTACGCTCCTCTGTCTAACCAGCTTTTCCCATTCTCAGTTAGTGAAAGATATTTCTCACTCACCCCTTACCGAAGAAAGGCGACACAGGACCTTCTGGTTCAATCAACCAAAAGGCCGAAGACAGCTGTCCCTGCCACGAAGGGGAGACATGGGTCCCGAAGCCGCCCTTCGAGGGAGTTCATCTTCGAGATCCTCCTTTAAGAAGAGAGGAGCAGAAGAAGAGGTAGGGCTTCTGCCTTAGACCTACAAGAAAAGCAAATGAACCTCAAGTCCTCCAAACACAGTAGGCGCCAGACTACTGAATTTTGCAGAAGAATGGACGTCGAAGAGGGGCGGACAACTGGTCCCTCTCAATTGTGAGGAGAGGATATCTCATCCCCTTCAGGACAGACCTCCCTTGACGTCTATTCCGAGAGAACTGTTGGCGAAGTACGCGGACCCTGTCAAGAGAAAGATCCTTCTGCAATTAGTAGAACAAATGTTGGACAAGGAGGCCATAGAATTAGTACCGGATCCACACTCTCAGGCTTTTACAATCGACTGTTCCTAGTTCCGAAGCCTGGGAGGGGGGTGGAGACCTGTCCTGGATGTGAGCGCACTGAACCGATTCATATAGAAACAGAAGTTCTCTATGGAAAACATCCAAATCGGTGCTAGCGGCTCTGCGTCCAGGAGATTGGATGGCCTCCTTGGATCTACAAGACGCATATTTTCACGTCCCTCTTCATCCGTCATCGAGGAAATATCTACGATTCATGATGCAGGGAAGGGTCTTTCAATTCAGGGCCATGTGCTTCGGCCTGTCTACGGCTCCTCAAGTGTTCACCAACCTTATGAGGAACGTAGCACGGTGGCTTCATCTGGAGGGGGTGAACATATCCCTCTATCTGGACGACTGGCTAATAAGGGCCAAGTCAAAACAACAATGTTTGGAGGACTTAGAAACGACGTTGAATACTCGTTCGCTCACTCGGACTGCTCGTGAACCTCGAGGAATTCTCAGATGGTCCCCAGCCAAGACATTGTCTATCTGGATTCAGATGGATTCTCGGGGTTTTCGAGCATTTCCATCGCAAGAACAGAATTGCTCGAGGCTTGGAGAAAATATCAAACTTCTAGGGAAAGAACGAAGCTCAGCGAGGGAATGGTTAAGTCTTCTGGGCACCCTTTCGTCGCTGGAGCAGTTCGTTTCCCAATAGGGAGGCTCAATCTGAGACCTCTGCAATTTTACCTGCAAAGAATTTGGGACAGAAAGAAAGGGAATCTTTCGAATCAGTTTCCCATTCTTCAAGAAATAAATTAGACCTGAGGTGGTGGTTAACCCCGCTTCAGAAGAACGAAGGCATATCCCTTGCGATTCGGAACCCTCTCCTAGTGTTGTTTTCGACACCTCGGAACGGGATGGGAGCAACTCTAGGAAAGAAGGAAGTGTCAGGAACCTGGACAGGAGAACAGGTGTCCTGGCATATAAATGTAAAAGAACTTATGGCAGTTCACTAGCCTTGAAATACTTCGAGTCGAAGGTCAGAGGCGTGGGAGTCCAGGTAAATTCGGACAATACCACGGCTCTGGCTTACATCCGAAACAGGGGGGGGACTCACTCGCTTACATTATACAAGATAGCGAGAGACCTCTTGATATGGGCAGAGGAACGAGGCACTGTATTGCTGACGAGGTTTTGTACAAGGGACAAAAATGTCAGAGCAGACAGACTCAGCAGGAAGAACCAGGTCCTTCCAACAGAGTGGACCCTACACTCCGAAGTCTGCCGAAAGCTCTGGTCTCTCTGGGGGAAGCCTCAGATAGACCTGTTCGCCACGTTTCTCTCCAGAAGGATAGAAAACTTTTGCTCCATTGTAGAAGATCCAAGAGCAATAGCGATATATGCTTTTCTCATGGACTGGTCGGGCATAGATGCCTACGCTTCGCGTTCAAGATTCTGGGGAAGTGTTAAGAAAGTTCCGTTCCTCGGAGGCGACGAAACTGACTCTAATCGCCCCATATTGGCCCGCTCGAGATTGGTTCACAGAGGTACTGGAATGGACGGTGGACTTCCCCAGATCTCTTCCCATGAGACAGATCTGCTCAAACAACCCCACTTCGAGAGATATCACAAATCCACGCTCTCTCCCTGACTGCCTTTCGACTATCGAAAGACTTGTCAGAGCGAGAGGCTTTTCGCGAAAAGCTGCAAGCGCAATTGCCAGAGCCCGCAGGTCCTCTACTCTGCGGGTCTATCAATCGAAGTGGGAAGTCTTCCGTGGATGGTGTAGGTCGAAGAAGCTGTCCTCTTCCGATACCTCTGTGACCTGAAATTGCTGATTTCCTTATCTTTCCTTAGAGAGGAATCACGTTTAGCTGTTTCTACCATAAAAGGTTATAGAAGTATGCTCTCGGCTGTATTTAGAAACAGGGGCCTTAACATAGAAGACAATAAGGATCTCCATGATTTGATAAGATCCTTTGGTACTACAAAGTCTAAATCCTTTATCACTCCAAGTTGGAACCTAGATGTGGTCCTCCAGTTTCTCTCTTCGAATACTTTCGAACCACCTGATAAGGCATCCTTTAGGGACCTCTCGAGGAAGTGGCATTTTTCTCTTGACCCTCGCGACGGCCAAGAGGGTCAGTGAGATACATGCATTAGACTCTCGGGTAGGTTTTAGAGGAGATTCTGCTGTTGTCTCTTTCCAACCTTTTGTTTTTGGCAAGAATGAGAATCCTTCTAAGCCTTGGCCCAGAAGTTTTGAAATCAAGGGCCTCTCTCCCTTGTGGGTAGAGAAACAGAACAGTCTCTCTGTCCGGTCAGAGCACTGAAGTTTTATCTGAAGAGAAGAGTCAACTTCAAGGTTGTAATCAGAGCCTATGGTGCGCGGTAAGGAACCCGAAGAGGCAAATGTCGAAGAACGCATTAGCATTCTTCGTAAGAAATGTGATAACGGAGGCTCACATGAAATGCCAAGAGGAAACATTTAAGCTGCTTAGGGTTAGAGCACACGAAGTCCGTGCAATTGCAACTTCCCTAGCCTTTAATAGGAATATGTCAATGAAAGACATATTAGCAGCAATATATTGGAGATGCAACTCGGTATTTGCCTCCCACTACTTAAAAGACGTCAGAGTGACTTATGAAAAGTGTTTTTCTCTCCTTAGGACCTTATGTATCAGAGGATACCGTGCTGGGACAGGGAGCTGGTACTGATCCTTAAATAATATTTTGTTTTTACTAAAAGATTGTTTGGTTTTGAGTTTTTATGGTCGTTTTGAAAAGGATGTTGGGGGGATAACTCCTTTCAATCGTAGTACTAACCCGGTATTAGGATCAGGTGATCGGGATCGGTGTTATGCTCCTTAATGATGCCATATGGCGATGTGTTTTGTCATGTAAGTGGTATAGGACCCCATTGACAAAGATCCTTTGGTTCTGTCGAGTAAGTGGATAAGACCCCATCGACAGACCATCAAGAATTCTTAGCATGAGGTCACTACCTCGCTAGGCTCTTGAGGCGATGTAAGCTCCTAGGCAGTAGCCATGAAGTCTTTCGCCGACACAGGTAGGAACAAGGTTTCTTATATTTTGTTACCTACAACGTATGTTGTTCCCTGTCTATTCAGTAATTAGCTGCTCTTACCCTCCGCCAAAGGTGCCAATCAGCCTAAGATTTTATTGCCAGGGAAGTTGAATGTATTAAAAATGATATTGTCATGATACAATAAAGTTTTATACATACTTACCTGGCAGATATATACTATTAAATGGCCCACCCAGCCTCCCCTCAGGAGACAGGTGGAAGAGCAAATCTGTTTTAGAAAATGGGATGGTTCCTAGTTCTGCCACCCAGCAGCAGTGGCGGTAGATCACCTGACCTACCTGTAACGTGTGCCGCGAAATTCGAATTTCTGTCGGGGACGACGGAGTCTATAGCTAAGTATATATCTGCCAGGTAAGTATGTATAAAACTTTATTGTATCATGACAATATCATTTTAAGGCCAAAATTTGACTAATACGTCTCATTGGAAGATAGTTTTTCCCTCAGGTTAGTTGGCATAAAATTTAGCAATTCAGTTCATTTTCACTCGTTTTCATAGGTATTACGAACCTTACACTTTATTAATCCTTTGTCGGTGTGAAAGCAACAGTAATGAGGTCTTTCATACAGTTACTTTCTTTTACCACGGCTGAGTTTGAATTCATACAAAAGCTTGGGACTTCTATCCAGGTTGCTGATGCACGTAATTTTGCCTTATCAGCTTCAGCTACATTTATAACATGAATACAGTAATTACCGTTGCATGCGGATGAATACAATAATGGATGTGGCTATCGGATTCAATTACTGTCGCATGTGGATCAATACAATAGTGATGTTGCTATAGGATTCGATCGCATTAGCAACAAGTTCTCGTTCGGTTGTTCATAGCTGTATGCAGTTATACGAGTATATTATCATTAAAATAATACCTTTTTAACTTGGAAGAGGGTGCAAAATTACGAAGGTGGATATGTTAGACGATTGTAATTCTCTCTCTCTCTCTCTCTCTCTCTCTCTCTCTCTCTCTCTCTCTCTCTCTCTCTCTCTCTCTCTCTCCTCTCTGTTTTCCTGATTTCATATTCTCTCTCTTCATCCTAGACGAGTTGTAATTCCTCTCTCTCTCTCTCTCTCTCTCTCTCTCTCTCTCTCTCTCTCTCTCTCTCTCTCTCTCTCTCTCTCTCTCTCTCTTACTTTCCTGATTTCATATTCTCTCTTCATCCTATTTTCCACCCTCTCCTATCACTGGACTCATTGTGCAACAGAGAGGTTTTTCTTCCTGTTACACTTTTTCAAACACTTTTCTGTCAATTTCCCTTCAGCGCTGACTGACCTCATAGGTCCCAATACTCGGCCTTTGGCCTAAATTCTATTTTTAAACCCAACAATCACGCTGTCTGAGGCACGATGCTGCCTACGCCAGCTACGCGAGAGATATAGTTTTAAATATTAACCCCATCGTAAAATCCAGGACGTTTCTCTCCCTGTTAAAGAGATCCTCACGTTCTCTGGACTTGCCAGGCTCCAGGCTCCTCTCCCCGATGTGCCGCCCTCAGCGGGGTCTTTCGATCTTCCCGCTTCTCGCTTGTCTCCTTGGAAGTATGAGGCCCGGGAACGCTTAGCGACCGAGCTCTTGTCTCCTTCCAACCATGGAGCGCCACCCAACCGCGAGGCACCAGCCAAACGAGAGGCTCTTCCCAGGCGCGAGGCGCCAGCTTGGCGCGAGCCGCCTACCGGGCGCGAGCCGCCTACCGGGCGCGAGCCGCCTACCGGCGCGAGCCGCCTACCGGGCGCGAGCCGCCTACCGGGCGCGAGCCGTCAACCGGGCGCGAGCCGCCAGCCAGGCAAGAGGCGCCAACCGAGCCCGAGCCGCTTCCCAGCCGCGAATCGCCAGCCAGGTGCGACGCTCCTGCCAAGCACGAGGCTTCTGACAGTTGCAAGGCGCCACCCAAAAGACAGACTTCTTGCAGACGCGAAGCGCTCTCCTTCCTCGATGTCCCGAAGGACCGCTCTTCTTCGGACAGAAGCCCCTCTCCTCAAGAGCAATTACCTGTGGAACCAGGCAGGCGTGCTTCACCTCATAGGCGCTCTCCTTCTTGTGATCACTCTTCCCTTGGCAAGTCGGCGATGCAAGAGCTGGAGGAGATTTCTGAGGAGGATTCTCCGAGGGTAGCGGCTCTTTCGGACTACAAAACAGGAGTTTGGAGACTCCCTCAGTCCAGCCGCCCCTCCTCCTCCTCGTTCTTTGTATTCGAGTACAAAGACGGCTAAAACCACCACCTTCCTGAGAATGCGCCCTACTATCTCTATGAGAAAAGCCTTCCAGTCTTTAGGGACTTGGTTTAGCTCCAAGAAGGAGGCAGGGAAGACTGTCTTTTCCTGTCCTCCCTCCAAGCTCTCAGGAAGAAGGGGCATTTGGTACGAGACGGGGGAACCCATGGGACTTGCTCTTCCTTCGTCTGCCGAAGTAGATTTCTCCACTCTAGTGGATTCGTCGAGGAGACATGCTCTGCCCACTGCTTAGACCACATGGGGTATGTCCGAGATGGACCATCTCCTCAAGGGACTATTCCACGTCCTGGAAGTCTTCAACTTTTTGGACTGGTCCCTTGGGACGTTGGCCAAGAAAACCCAGGACCCGGACTTCCTTAGCCCCGAAGTGCTTCACAGCGTTCTGTCCTGTATGGACAAAGCGGTCCGAGACTGGTCAGGCGAATTAGCCCCCCTCTTCGATGCAGGGGCTCTTAAGAAAAGAGCGGTTTTTAGCACTTTCTTAACAAAATCTATGTCTTCAGTTCAGAGGTCGACGTTACTTTACGCGCCTCTATCGAAACAGCTGTTTCCATCTCAGTTAGTGAGGGATATCTCTCACTCACTAACTGAGAAAGCGACCCAGGATCTTTTGGTCCAGTCGGCTAGGAAAGCTAGACCGGCTGCCCCTTCCATAAAGAAAGAGAGTCGCCCTCCTCAAGTGCCCTTTCGAGGAGGTCCTTCTTCTCATTCCTCCTCTAGAAAGGGTGGTCATCTTTCAGGTCTTTAAAGAAAGGAAAATAAAAACCTAGTCCTCCAGACGCCAGTAGGTGCTAGGCTTCTAAAGTTCTCAGAA
>NC_061090.1:2519421-2522786 GCF_015104395.2 Macrobrachium nipponense | reverse complement strand
AATGCTTCCTTAATATATGTCAGAGAAATGGGGTTAAGAGTAAATTGAAGAACACCAGAAATACTGAGGATAGAGTATTCATTCAAAAGGGGGAAACACCACTAGAAAGAGAAGGATGATGAAATGGAGTCTTTAAAATTTTTAAGAACATTGATATCTATAAAGGTTTGCTTTTTATATGGGAAGAAGTGAAAAACTAAAAAAAGGCAAATCAAACAATGCACAGGCTGAATACGATTTGGAAATTGAATATAGTAAAACCGCCGACAGTCATGATATGAAACATTGATCTAGTACTAATAATATATCCAAAACACCATAACTACAAAACTTAGTCAATTTCAAAATGAGGATATAATAATATTATTCGGTGTCAGATGACATGATTAAAGTATGAAATGATAACAATGATACGAGATTGCGAAGATTCAATGGGTAAACCAGTTAATGGTGAAAATAAGATGTAAATTGCTTCGATGTGCCCTTCGTATTAAACTAGCGGGAAGGTGGAGGTAAGTGGAGATTTATGGAAGTTCCAGACAGGTAAGAGGAGTTGTGTAATTTCACAGTGCCCTTTGAGTTGATGATGATGATGATGATGGTGGTATATAAATATATATATATATGTGTATATATATATATTATATATATATTATATATATATATATATATATAATATATATATAGTATATATGATGATATATATATATAATATATATATATATGTATATATATATATATATAGAATTATATATATATACATACATATATTATATATATATATATATATATATATATATGATATATATATATATATAGATATATGGATATATATGCCTCAGTAAGGGTCCGAATAGGACCAAAAGTACTTGGCTATCTCGCTTTTTCATTTTTTCCTTCGTGGCAAAAAAACCAAATTTATATATATATATATATATCTATATATATATATATATATATATATATATATATACATATATATATATATATATATATAATATATATATATATATATATACATATATATACATATATATATTATAAATATAGATATATATATATATATATATATATATATATATATATATATATATATATATATATACATATGTATATATACATTTATATATATATATATATATTATATATATGTATATATATATACATATATATATATATATATATATGTTAGATATATATATATATATGTATTATATATATATATATATATATATATATATGTACATATGATATATATATATATATATATATATATAGATATATATATATGGTACATATGTGTATATATATATATATATATATATATATATATATATATACTTGATTTTAAATCATGAAAAAGTAAAACAAAACGTGATGACTATACGAACAAAGTTACAGTTGCTGTGACCATGTCTTGGTAATATGACGAAAGCACTTAGCATCTCATCGTTTCACTCTTTCCTTCGTGGCTGTAACTTTGTATATATATATTATTATATGCTGCTACTTTTATAATGCATATATCTTCTCTTTGACTGTATGAAATGTTATATGGCAATATAAAATGTTAGAAATGAGTTTTGCAACTTTTCAGATTCCTTATTTAGCTTAGAGTTATAGGATGTCTAAAATATATGTTCAGATTTCAAATAAAATAATTTCAAAGAGTATATAACGTAGATATGATAGAGTGTAAAAAGAGAGAGAGATTAACTTTGTCCGTTCCAAGATAGAAATTGTTTCCATAATATGTCAACACGTTTGATTAGAGGAACTCGAGATCTCCGTTTTGTTTTCATAGCCTGTCATCATGTTTGATAAGGGACTGCTGTTTTCAGATGAGTAAGCTTCTTTGTTGTGCATACCACGCACATAACTGGTTTCAGACACGTCCTTCTTTGTCGATAACCACATGAAGATTTCACGATTTTTCTGTAAAGTTACGTCATATTAGAAGCTTCTAGAAAGATTGCATCATCTTTCGCATGCCCAAAACGTTTTGTGTGAAATCCACTGTCCAGCTTCTGTACGTAAAGGAAGTTTCATTCAGACTTAGATCCTCATAGCATTTAGATCTCTCTCTCTCTCTCTCTCTCTCTCTCTCTCTCTCTCTCTCTCTCGCCATACTTGTTATTAACGTAACGTAAATTGGTCACTCATAGCTTTTAGATTTTGGATTCCTTATAGTTATTTAGTATTATTTAGTGCTTTTTGTGGAATCTGAACAAACATTGTACAGCGTGTAACGGAGCCTTTTCTTTGGTGAAATATGGTGAATGGTGAAATTTTTGGAGTTAGCTGCAACAGAAAGAAAATTGGTACCAAGGTAAAATGTAAAAGTTTATTAGTTGCAACTGATAGTTACAGTGGTTTCATGAAACAAGTTTAAATTTTTACACATTGCAAATTTTTGTGCTTTGTGTTTGTTTCATTTGGAGTTTTTTTTTTTTTTGCATTTATCCATTTTTCTTATTGAAGTTATTTTTTTGTGCATTTATATCAAGTTTTCTTATTGGAAGTGTGTGCGTTTTTATCTTATGTTCTGTGTGACTTGGTGTTTTTTATTTTTGCAATTTTGGTATTTTGCCCTTTTTTCTGTTTTCATTTGCATTCACAATTTGATTGACTTAATTGTTTTCATTAATTAATAATTGCACATTTAACTGAATTTAACACATGTGAATTAATTTGCATTTACTTAGAATTTTCAAATTTCATTGTAGTTTAGCACTTGTGAATTAATTTCCAAATTTTAATTATTGCCTAACACTTTTGGATTTTGATTTAATTAATTTTCTTGAATTTTGTAATAAATTATTTTTATCTAATTTTACTTAATTAATTCAAGAATTAATTAAACTTTGCTTTGTTTTCAAGTAACAGTAATTTTTTCTCTGATATGTGAATTTCACTTATAAATTTTGAGTTTGATAATAATTTTTTTTTATTATTCAAAAATTTTTATACGTGTTTTCTTTTCACCAGTATAATTATGATTATATTTATGTTAGGTAGAAACACAGAGTGGTAATTGAGCTGTTTTCCTTCAATTTACTTAGAGTTAGAACCAGGGAAGTACTTAAACTTCTGAAATCAGGGAAATACTTAGACTTTTAAAGTTGTTGATGGAGTGATGCCCTTTAATTAATTTAATTACACATAAGATTACCTCACACCTGTTTTAATGAACTTAGTCTAATTTTCTGCAATACTGGTAAGTTGTTTAAGGGATCACTGTTGCCTTCAGAGTATTCAGTCGTTTTATTACCTGTGATGAAGGTTCAGGTGTCTGGCTGTTGTGATGTAACAATTAATGAATTGTAAGTGTAGTAACCAGATACTTGGCACTTTGTCACAATATA
>NC_061090.1:2461921-2511921 GCF_015104395.2 Macrobrachium nipponense | reverse complement strand
ATAATATGAATGAAAATATGTGAGCATAAAAGATGCTTGACGTATGCTGCGTTTCTGGTGTATGCACTATCGGCGCGGAGATGTTTATTGTGTGAGGAGATTAGCTGGCCAGATATATATATATATATATATATATATATATATATATATATATATATATATATATATATATATATATATATATGTATATATATGTGTGTGTGTGTGTAAAATATATATATATATATATTTATATATATATATATATATATATATATATATATATATGTATATATATATATATATATATATATCTATATATACATCTCGGAGTATCGCATCAAAGCATCTACTGAAAAGGAAAAGGAAAAGGGAAAGGAGAAGGAAACGGAAAAGAAAACAACACATATTACGGGAGCTTCAATATTGCTTGGCGGGTCTTCCAAAATATAATCATATACATCAGGGCTTCCGACATAATCCTGGCTGGGTGGAAGTAATGGCGACTTTTGCCAAAGGTCATTTTCCGTTTTTTGTGGGTGCAATAAGAAGGCGAGGATGAGGAAAACACACACACACACACACATATATATATATATATATATATATATATATATATATATATATATATATATATATATATATATGTGTGTGTGTGTTTATATATATATATATATCATATATATATATATATATATATATATATTTATTTATATATATATATATATATATATATATATATATATATATATATATATATATATATATGTGTGTGTGTGTGTGTGTGTTTATATATATATATATATATATATATATATATATATATATATACATATATATATATATATGTATATATGTATGTATATATATATATATATATATATATATATATATATATATATATATATATATATATATATATATATATATATATATATATATATACACACACACAGGATATAAATGCTTTCTCTCCTTCTTGAGCAGCATTGGTGATTGTTCTCATAATTAATATATAGAGAAATAAATTATATCTATGATTAAGTTTAGAAAATCATCATACAGCTTATCATAATATTAAAATGCCCCAACTCTCTCTCTCTCTCTCTTCTCTCTCTCTCTCTCTCTCTCTCTCCTGAAATCATCATGAAAGAGGCCAAGCTCATTACAGGATCATTTGTCCTTTCAACTACAGATTTTCATTTCTTTCTACCAGTAATTCTTTAGTGTTATTATCGTTTCCCAAGGTTCTCTCGGATAAAATGTTTGTGATCCCCAAAGGCTAGATCACTTTTGATCTAAGTTACGACCAGTATTTTTTAATCATATATGTCAAGTGATGATTTGATCAAGTGAAGACTACCCTTGCTTTTGATATTGAAAAAGGATCAGTGTTGGTGGCTTAGAAATGCCGTCGTGACACAAGCGATTCACTTGCTTTGGAGGATAGTAAAAGAAACTGCAAAACTGAATTTAAAGTAATTTGCCATGAATGGTAAGGTGAAGTCCTGTATGCTAGGGTAAGAATGTTTGATTCGTAATGATGAATCACTGAAAAAAAAGCATGCATTCATGCCAGCACATTTGGTATATGTGATAAATTGTAACAATCAGTCAGATTTACTGACGATTTTGTATAGATATGAAATTATGTAATTGCAGATATTTTTTTTGTATGTGAGACCTAGTGATATATCGTGTGTAC
The DNA here is from genome assembly GCF_015104395.2 of Macrobrachium nipponense. Lineage (NCBI taxonomy): Eukaryota > Metazoa > Arthropoda > Malacostraca > Decapoda > Palaemonidae > Macrobrachium > Macrobrachium nipponense. Next base: position 2,510,237 of record NC_061090.1, on the reverse strand, counting down.
CTGTCCTCACTCAAAACCTAACTGCCACAGAGATCGGAATAGAGAACTAATAATATTTTCTTACAGGATTTAACTGTAACCCCTTCTATGATAATTAAGGAACAAATGGTATTTCAAAATCACCTAATACCCTCTCAGTCTCATTGTGCCACTTCTTGACGTAAACGAAGCTATCAGGCCATAAGGGAATTGCCTTCGGAACTTGCTTGAGCTGCTGCCATTACATCCATCGCCAATGACAAATTGACACGAATGAATTCATGGGACAGTTGCTCACAGAGGCTTCCCTCACACCTTGTGGGCTGGAACGATGATTAATTCAAGACATGATGAGTACTTTTATTATGATGACATTCTTAGAAGCATTTAGAAATAATTTGCAATAGTTCGTGGATTTATTTCCCTAAAAGATGGTGGTTACGGAGTTCTTCCTACAACGGCAATACATTACTGTCATCTCTGTATCCCAGCCTGTTGGGAAATGGTTTGAATCATAGTCATATTGTATTACTAAGAGCGCTGCTACTTATAATAATTTTTTTTTTTTTTTTGCAAACTTATTGCTACTGTCTTTACCGCTTACAAGCCTTTTTTGTTTCTATAAATGATATATCATTCCTCCTCCCCTCTCTTCTCTCTCTCATCTGCGTTATCAGTTGTTTCCTGCGCCTTTCATCTTTTCATTAGTCTGTGGTTCAGGAGGAATATATTATTTTTAGAAAGTCGACAGTAATTGAAAATTGTTGAACAACGGAGACATGTAACTTCATAGTCGCTTTAAGCCCGCATCTGCTAATGACGTGAGAGTTTTAATGTCGAGTTCTAAATAATGCTTCGGATTTTAACTAGGAAAATTACTATTCTCAATGCTATTGTATCAAAGGGACGTTGCCTTTTAAAAGAGAAGAAAGGAGCGTGCATTAAGGATTTAATTTATACTGCTGGTCACAAATGAAATACTAACTTTTGCCAATAATATTCTTATTAACATACTCATTCTCAGTTTTTGTCGATAATATTCTTATTAACATACTCATTCTTAGTCTTAGGAGATTTTACCCCAAATGAAAATATAGTTTAATATTATGAACTATTTTGCTTGAAGGAGTAATGGAGACTTTTCATGGCCTTGCCGTGATTACCAACCGTATTATAATAGATCTTCCCATTCGTCTTCGTCGAGATCATTATTCTCATTACTCATGTTCTTAGTTTTGATGATCTCTACCCGAAATCTATGACTCCTGAATCTCAACAATATCTGTAATTAGGTCCACCTGTATTATGCTACAAATGACATGAACATCGGATGACGGAAAATATCAGCTTCTATTACATAATAATAATAATAATAATAATAATAATAATAATAATAATAATAATAATAATAATAATAATATATAATAATAATAACAATAATAATAATACATAGATGTCCACTTATCTCTTCCTAAATAATAATAATAATAATAATAATAATAATAATAATAATAATAATAATAATAATAATAATAATAATAATAATAATAATAATAATAATAATATGTAGATGAACATCATTTCAACTTATCCCTTCCTAAATAATAATGACAACAAAAACAACTTTGCTATTGTGAAATACTTCGTCTATCCTGCACACAACATCCACATGAAAACAAGCTATTACGGTCGACAAGATCTTTGTCATCATAGAGTAATCAGGGGAGAAAAAAATATCTCGGCGCGGAGATGTAGAATCTATTTCATTTCCGCTTTCCATATTCATATGCTCCCTGCCGAATTGTGGCTATATAGCTGAAGTTACTCCAGTCTAGATTGCGTCATAAACTTCCTGCCATTTCTTCCACAAATGGAAATTCTGGTTTCCTTTCTCTGAGCGTATGGGTAAGCAACCACACTATTATCTCAAATAACCCATAAAGGTAGGTGTTATGAACTGGCCGACTGAGCTCAAGCGGCGATATTTGATGTGCTCATCTGCTAGATGTTGGGTTTATCATTTATTTTCCTTACATTTTTACCTTGAATATGGATTTTATTTTGTTTTAGTAGTGTAAACGTCTCCTGCGTTTTCTGTCTCCTAGACCAGAACTGATCATAATCTTTGCTCATGATTAATTTTTTGCCGAATTTCAGTTTACCTGATAGATCTTTCTTTTCTTAAACGGCTACCTTCCCTTTATAATCAACAACAGATAGGGTAATAATGGTTAATTTTTACAGAAGTAGGAAATAGGGGAAGCCATCATTAAACTTACGAGTTAATCGTGAATCTTATTCTTTGTGAGCATCTGATCGGATTATTGGTTGTTATCGTGGAATAATGTTCAGAATCCTCGTTATTTTATAGGATACTAAGAGTGCGTGCAATTGCAATTTGGTTATAAAACAGCTTTAACAAACAAATAAACATAATCTTGTAATAATTTCAAACAAAGAACGACGGAGGAAAGTTTTAGATATAATAGTCTTCTTAGCATCAACTCTATTCTCCTCGATTTTTTCTATTGTTATATTCATACTTGATGTATTTTCTCTGTATTCAATTGGCGTGTTATTCCTTTTTCCAGTCACCTATACATTAATTCATTGAGCATATTAAAGTCTCTACTTTCCAAAAAAAAAAAATTTCCTTGGAGAACATGAGTACAATATTACCTTCGTTAAAAGCTCTACACATCCCCGTTTTCCTAGAAAATGGCTTCGAATTAACCTGGGACGTATGATATTTTTGAGGCACAAAAAGAAAACCGGGACTAAAAAAGGGCATTCAACGAAAGAGAAAGAGAGAAACAAGGAAAGATAGACACAGTAAGAAACACAGGGTCGCGCGAAGGGAATACCTCTATTGGATAAATTAATTTTATTAACGTTAATTTTGTTTCAGGATTTCTTTGCCAAGCGCAGTAGGAATATCTCTTTTATTCGAATGCATTATGTTTGATGGAATGTAATAATCATTTTACTTTTGCATCATAATATCGCTTTTCTTATGTTTCAGGAAATTGAATATGTCACACATTTTTTTAAATGATCAAGAATATTATTTTTCAAGTTGTACATGTTCCTCTTTTCAAAACTTTTCTAAAAGAGAATAGACCAGTCTCCCACCTTTTAAATCCTAATAGTGGTTTATGTTAGGTTCAGTTAATTTCATTTCCCTTCCGTTATCACAAAAACTTGTTTGTTGTTTCAAAAGAATATGAACTCTGCAAAGGTTTCTTAAATGCAAACTTGAAGATTTTGTCTCGTCCCTTGTCTTTGTTCACTCCTTGACATTTGAAAATATTCCTATATCTGTCAAGACTAGTTTTCCAACAGGTTCAATAATTCAATCTGTGCAAGAACAGACTAAATTTATTATATACAGTATGAATTCAGGAACAAACGTTTTCATGTGCTTAGATCATGGACAGAAGGAAGCGTCCATATGTGTATTATAGGTAACTTTATATGGGTTTTTTTTCTTTTCTAAAAAGTTGGTTAATTACAATCTTATTTCAAAATGCGGATTGACAGTATATTTAAGGAAGCGTCTATTAGGTATTGGACTATAACACTGGATCTGCTAACTCCCAGAAAAAGAGTGTTATAACCAACTACAGCAACAAGTTTTCATGTCATAGTCGCTAAAACGTGTCAGATATGGAAACAGGTCGATAGAAACCGACCAGAAATCAACGCAGAACCCGAATTATTAAAGAGAAGATGAAACAATAAGCAATTATTAAGATACATCGTCAGTGTTGAAATTGAAATGGTCGGTCGAGGGGAAATTACCCTCACAGATCCCTTGAATTCCTCGCCGGTGGATATTGGGTCAAAGGGCAGATGAATTCATTCATATTGCTGAGCTCTGTTGAGCCTCGCAAGATTTACTGAAAGGCGTCTGATCTCATTTCCCTGGAGAGAAGGTCGGCGTGGACGCCGGATGTCGATCCTTTCTGAGGTTAATATTTAAAACAAATGAACTCGAACATGTTGGGTTTTCTAGCCATAATGGATTCCCTCTTCAAAAACAAAAACAGCAATAGCAATGATTATCATGACATAAGTATCAATAGTTTTGATAACTAAAAAAATAAAAAGTTATTAACCTCAGGAATCTTATAGAGGTGCTTTTATTTATTCATATGCTCATTGCAACGTTATGTTGTGACATCCATGATAGTTTTCTTCACTATTGTCTTTTCATTATGAAAATATGAGCTAGGAATGCAGCCAGTTTGGATAAATTCTTTCCATGATATTGATTCCGGAATTCAAACAGAGTATACTTCATTTCACTTGAGACAGAATAGAACAGGAATTTTGACATCCAATTCAGTGATTGACTGTTGAGGCGTTCTACGTCATTTTGGAACAAGGGGAAAGAGAACTACGTTTACATAAATGATTAACTGATCGATTACTTAATTATTTCATATGAGGAAAAATTAACGTAAAAACATAAGTCTAATATGATCATGTTGACAAATGACTGGTTTATTATATTTTTGCTGAAATGCTGAAATTGCAACATCTAAGTCAGACATTTTAAAAATACGATATTGTGCATAATCATAACAAATTATTGATGAGGCACTGGATTGAAAATGAAAAAAGGACGGCAATACTATTACTATAATAGTTGTGCGTAATTTAGAGCTAAGAAAATACAAGCACGTAGTCGTAGTAAGTCTTGGTAAGAGTGGAAACCTGAATATCTCAAAGAAATAAGGAAGATATTAGAAAAACGAGATTATTTTTCTTGAAAAATTAATTTTGGGAACGAATGGGAAACTAATATGACTGTGAAATGAAAAGAAAATATTTGACCAGAAGACAAGACCCACCCTCTCTCTCTCTCTCTCTCTCTCTCTCTCTCTCTCTCTCTCTCTCTCTCAATGAATGCTTCAGAGGCTTTATGGAAACTGAAATGGAACTTGGAATATCACAACTATTGTTATGATTTAAATCAGCATAAAAAAACATTTTCTTGTGTATTTTGAATTCTAATATATTTATTTTTTACCAATATCAGGCCGGATATCCATACTTTAAATACTTCTTATAAATCTATTATACAATATCTCATCAAAAATTCCAATAACTCACAATTACTAGCAATGACACATCAAACATACTTCCAGGAGAAAGTGACTAAAGGCACCTAAGGACGAGGGAGTAGGGATAATCATTACAGGAAACAAGTAGACAAAGGAATGGAAAAATTAATTAGGACACGTATTCCTATTCCTTATTTTCCAGTGAGGTATCATTTTACAATAGCTTATATGATGTTTTATTTTCGTAATGTTTGTCAAACCAAGAGCTTTGCTATTAAAACCTGGGTGTTATGGATACAACGGCAAAATCATTTCGGCATCATCAAAGTACGACTGTTTCCTGTCCAAATGATATTACGCAACTGTTCTTTTTATATATACGTAAGTAACAGAAGCTCAGGTTATTTGAGGAAGTGCTTGATGGAATGTCCGTACGATTTTAGGATATGTAGTTGTTCTTAGAAGTTAAAGATATATAACAATAATGCCTTTGTCCCACGGCTCCTTAATTCTCCAATTGTACCCAAAAAATGGTTTCAAACGCAATGGGATTTTAGTACAAGATGAAGATTTCGAAACTAATTTTATTCTAACCAACGAAATAAAATAATCAGTTGTGTGCGTGTGTGTGTAATTTCTTTTTTTTTCTTTCTTTGTAATGTGTAGGGTCTCTTCTTTCTGTATTTCCCTTTACCTCGTCTTATTTTTCTTCATAATAAACACCTTATTCTTTGAATTTTAAGTCAATGGCCCCTTTGGGCTTGTTCCATATGAATAGCCGTTCATCGTCTGAATAATAATAAAATAATAATAATAATAATAATAATAATAATAAAATTAACTAATAAATAATAATAATTAATAATAATAAGAATAATAAATAATAATGATATACACAAAGTAGGAAAAATGTTTCCTCAAAAAAACATATTCCGCGTCAGCTGTAAAGGTGAGCTAAGTCATACCTACATTTTCATAACTAATGTCGAGTTTGCTAAATATTCCAGGTCCTCAGCTCACGATAATATATATATATATCCTTTTTATTTTATTATAATTATTATAGTACGTTTACATATATGAACATCCCTTATTGTTTATATCTCAGAACCATATTGTACTAGCATTCATTCTAGAATGAATAGGAGCTGGCAGGTTGAAAAAAAAATGTAAAAACTTGATGCACAAAGAAATGTTTTAGATATTCTTAAGAAATCTTCGAAATACTTAAGTAAGAGCTACATCTAGTAAATCAACATTTGTAAGCTGCTTTGTTTGATTTTTATTAATCGATAATATTATCTGCTCTCGAGTGTTCAGCGTAAATCAACCCCATAAACGATTTGTGTTAAACTTTACTACTGCGTACTTATTGCAAGACCAAATAGTGTAAAAATCAGATATTAGGCTACAAAATCTTACTTATGAGATCACTTATCATTCGATGATTCTGGTTAAAAAGACGAGATTTGATAATTATTGGGAGATTGCGGCAAAAATAGTCTTTTAAATTGAGTTCTCATTTCCTCTTCAAAGGTCTGCTTCTGAGCAAGTCTGTCAAAACTTGTCTCATTTATCTTTGTTCAGAAACACGAGGAAATCCCACGAATGTTCACCAGATCATGGCAAGATTCAAAAACAAAACTTCTACTACACCTTCGTGTTAATTAACGTACCTGGAAATGTTTTCTTAATTAAGCAGCTGAGGTCAAAGATAACAGATGAGATGGTCCTTTGTCTCTCCAAAAACTTCGATAACACAAAAACTTTTTTTTAAATAATGCAAGAACACATGAAGTAAACTTTTATTTATTCTGAACTATTTCGGTGTTACTGAGTTTGAAACGTGTAAGATTTAAACAAAATTTTATTTCAAATAAAATATCTTGCATATTAAGCTGCCCTCTCCCCTAACGACATAAGTAAACTGAAAAATTATACCTTTCTAACGCCACGTATAGTTATGTATGTATGAATTTTGTCACATATATAACATGACATTATTATATTCATAAGTATTCGGTCACAAATATCGTTAACATCGAATTCGCCATAACTAGGGGATACCTTACAACAAGTGGATTTTAAATTATAAGTGCTTCTGCTTCGCTTATCAATCACTGCCTATCGCTCTTACTAACCGAGGGTCACGGTTCGATTCCTGGCCGGTGCAGTTGCACTCATCAGTTTCAATACCTGCCCTTGTAACAGTCAAGTACGCCGGCCGACGGCAGACGCATACATGTTGCAACAAGTTACTCGGGGAAAATTTTCATCACGAGGCTCCCCTTAAACGACCCTTGATAAAACTCAGCCTATAGTTACATTCTGATATTGATGTTAAATACGTTTGTAGTTATTTATGTTAGCTCATGGTACCAAATTTGAATGTAGTAGGCCCATCTTTGACACTTTGGGCCCTTTTATGTTAGCTCGTGGTACCAAATTTGAATGCGGTAGGGCCATCTTTGACACTTTGGGCCCTAATTTCCTAATGAGCCTGCGGGGACCCCGTTATCAGGGTCGGGGTAGGTAGGCTACGCCCCCTTTTTCCCCTGGTCGGTAAGTCGGAAGGGCGTAGGCCTCCTGCTCTCTAATATAGCAAGAAACCCTCAGGCCTCCTTTCCCAGAGGGGTTGCCCCCTTACTACTGAGGCAGCCTTATGGCCCCCATACTATGAAAAAGAGGGGTTATAACCCCCTTAGAAACGACCCTCTAATTTCGGATTTTAACTAAAACCTTCCTTGGGAAGAGGGGAGTCTATAGTAAAAAATTTTTAGTCCTAGCTTTCATAGCCTGGGCGTGCATAGTGAAAAAACAGAAAAAAATGACCTTAATCTATCTATCTATCTATCTATCATATTAATCTATATATATATATATATATATATATATATATATATATATATATATATATATATATATACATATATATATATATATATATATATATATATATATATATATATATATATATATATATGTCTGTGTGTGAGTGTATGTGTATCTATATATACAGTATATATATATCTCTATATATATATATATATATATATATATATATATATTTATATATATATCTAGAATAATATGTGCATGTATAAATTTGTTAACAAACATTGATTTGGTAAGACTGTGATTGATTATATACTTCTTTCCATTGAGAACATTGTTTTGAAAGGCTTAAGAGTGAAAGCATTTAAAAACGTAAAAAGATAGATAACACCTCATTTTATACCAAGACTTATTAAGCTTCGCAAGTTTAGCGAAGACAGTTACTGCGAAATACTGAGGATACTTTAACCCAAGTTCGTAAAACTCCTCCGATTTTACGGTGCCATTTTTCTTGGTAAGATATTCCCACTCCCTCTGACACCCTCCCCCAACTCCTTTTCAAATGCATTATCCAGGAAGCTTTGTAATGAGCCTCGTATAAAGTTAAAGTATGACGGCGTTATGATCCAGTAAATACCACTCTAGACTTTACTCCACTCATTTACCAGCGTTTTTACTCGCCTTTTGTTATTTGTGATTGTTTGCGCTTTCCATTCTTTCAGTAAAGAAAAGGCTGTGGTGGCCTCGTAGTCGGATTCAAGCACTAAACTCCAAAGAAACTATACCAAAGGCGGCAGAAATGATGTATAATAAATATGTAACAAATATCAAATGATAAACACTTTTAGTTAAAATAATCAGAGGTACATTAAATAATAAATGTATATTAATATGTGATATTTACAAATTGATTTTATGCACGTTTAGCTTCAGACCTCTGACTTATACATTACTTGGCCTCTTAGGTCATATAAAATAAAAGGGATTTTTATTTGATATCTTTATTATATTTGTTGCTAACGTATGCAATTACCTTTTCTCTTCCCCTGAGGCTGTAATAGTTTTTGTATATAAATATGAAATCTACATCTTGCCCCAGTCTCACTAAATCAAAATTAAATATCCAACATCCTGGTTCGATGTCTATTATTTGCATTTTTAAAAATTATTTGGTTAACTAGAATTGGGGTTCCTAATGTTTCACTTTTTTCATCGTCTCATTCAGTTAAAAAAAGAGGAACCACTGATTGTTTTGTAATCATATTTTCTATATTCACAATAAAAGCGTCTTTTATATGTCCAGGTATATACTTATGCTACCCAAAGTTGACTAGACGTTCATAAATTAAGGTCGAAGGTTCTGTATTAGGATCCCTCGGGTTTAAATCAGAAACATTTCCTACGATCAACCTCCTCATAAGCAGGAAGAGATTTTTCATAAATAATATGTTGTGTATCGGTACAGTTTCAGCAGCATTCTGCTACACAGAAGTGAAATAAACCCACCTGCTTCCACCCACCTTTTCTTCAAACCATTTTATTTTCCTCAAAAAAACTGTAACTTAAAATATCTTAATTATTTTCGGAAATAACTCTAAACCACTTAATCCCCTGAAACATTTTTGCTGGCTATCCAATTACTGTGACTTAATCAGGGAGCTCTTACTAAGGGAAAGCTCGCTTCCTAATGCTCATGTTTTCGTTTATGCCTATTATGTCAGTTGCATCTCGTCACTTACTCGACTTTAAGAGGGCTAAAAAAAAATCTAAATTTATAGTCTCCTAACACTTCGCAGATATCTGTGTAAAAACACACGAAGAGATTACTTTGAGGAGCCTTAAGGAGATAGATTACATATTTAGTAGGAATGCCAAGAACAAAAAGCAAAACCTTTGAAGGAAACTCAATTTTTTTTTCCAAATTTTAAGCAAGTACCAAAGTGAGCTCACCATGTAACATAGACATTGAGAAATGCTACAATTAACACTTCATAAATATAACCACTTAACCATTTTTCCTGCCGATCTTTAAAACAAAATAAAAACAACAAATTGATAACCGAAAACGTAAACATTTATCGAAAAATGAAAAATGTGCACATGCACATTTTTTGCTTAATTTCCTAATCTGCGAAACCCAAGTGTGGATACTTCGCCCAAAAGTAACTGACAGAGATCCAGAGAATATGATATAGTGACATGACCGTGACAGCCTAGTGTCTACAGAGAACTCTGCTATTGCCTATGTTGCCTATTCTATCCAAAGTAGATTTTCTTGATGAATATGATAAACCGACATATTCGCAAGGCAAAAAAAAAAATATTTCGCCTACATTGTACATTTAAAGTGGTGAGAAGTTTCTTCCTCAATGTGTTTGTCAACTAATATCTTGGAAATCCTTTCAAAGTTGATGCGACTTAAGTCTTCCCACATCTGACAGGTTCTTAAGCTGTGAAAGTTTGACCAACTTTCTCGGACAGACTTGTTCCAATCGCCAGCACTTCTCGGAACTTAAAAATGAGGAGGAAGGTAACAGAAGAGAAAGTTTAACATATCCCTTCCTTGGCAACGGAATAAGAGTGGAAAGCGGAACATCTCTGTAATATTTATTCGCTCTCTATCTATTAGTCTATCTTTCTTTCCTTACTACAGAATGGATGCACTGTTGGGCAGTAAGCCAAACAATTTCATTCTAACCGTATGGAATTACCAGGAAGTAATAAAACAGAAATTTAGGAAAATTATTATTGGTCATTGATTTTTCACCAGATTCTAATAACACACTTCCTAACAACTTGATCAGTTCCTATGTACAATCGGCTACTTAATTTTAAAACGAAGGTATTCCAAAATTCTAACCAGAGAAACTGGAAACGGAAGGGAAATAAATGCGGTCCTCGCTCCGTCTCTGCACCTCAGTTTGGCCGCCAAGGTCGGCAGCCATCACGAAGCACCCTTGCTACCACGTGATCGTGAGTCACCGACATTATTTGAACCACGCGGTCCGGTTCAACCAGGTATTATTGCCATGCGCACTTCTCTGTCCGTTCGCTGTATCAAAAGATAGTCAGATCCCGATAAAAAGAAGAAAAAAAAACAGGAGCCCACAGTTCTTCGTCTTCGTTCAGTAAGAGCAAAAATCTATGTAATTCTCCTACTTCCTTTTCCTCCATCGATCCCCTACCACACAAAGTACGATGCTTTTTCCTATCGTCTTCAGTAAGTAAATACGGCAAGTAACCCCGTAGAGTTTCTTAACTTTCTGACTTTTCTCTGTAAATTCATGATTTTCTTTCCTCACTGCCCATCCACGACCTGCCAGAATTCGCTGCTATAAGTCGTTCTCCCCCACGAGCGGTATCTTAGAATTTAAGGAGGTTTCAGTCTCGCCTATTGAATCTTTCATTTCACCAAGACCACAGGTAATAACTGCACATTTATAGATATAACTCACTCGTGGTCAGGTACTCACTTCCATAACATCAATATGACCCTTACTGGCTGGTCTATGAGCAAGAATCCTTGCTGGCATAAGCCAGCTTAATCTCTAAAATCAACAGTAAAGACAATAAATCAGATGTTCTCATGAAGTTCTGTTTCTTTGTTGTCAAGTTCAAGCGTTGGTAGCTCATATAAAAATGTACAAAAAAAAAAAAAAAACAGCTGAACGAAATTTACAAAATCTGTAACAAAAACTTCCGAAGACCTTTGGAGGCCGTAAGCCGTCTAACTTTCGTCAGGGGAAGAGCGAGGCTTTGAGTCACTGCTTCACTAATAACCTTTATTTCTTTTTACACTTCATTCATCATCATATTTTACGATACTTATCACTTATTATTGCATTTCATTATGGCCGGTGCTCTTGCCTGTCAGTGTATTAGCGATACTTTGCGAAAACTATTGCCATTTGACGATAAACCTTTTACTAAGGGCCTAGAAATGATTAACAGCAGTGTTGTAAGTCCAGTGAGTTTCACGAGCTATAACATCAAAAGATTTCAAACGCATTACAAATTTTATTCAAGTCAATATACCTCCAAATTCAGTTCAAAAGAACAGGACGGTGCAAAAACAAGGAAAAATGCAGAAGCTATTGATTGGAGTGTGCACCTAAAAATCATATCCAATAAAACCTTCACTATTTTCATTGTCAAATTCTTTCCGTAGCATTTCTAATCAACTTCAGAGTGGACACCACAAAAAAAAGCAAAACCAATGTCATTTTTTAACGAATCGCCACAAATAAATTATTTTTGACATGAATTGTCCTAAAAACTCGCTCGACAATTATTGACGCGCCTTCCATATACAGAGAAGTTATTTTGTTTGTTACAGATTATTACTTCGTTTTTTCATCTCTATGACTTTTTCCCCTTCACAAATCTAGATTTGATTCGTCGCCAGGTACTATTAGAATTACGTCATAGAGTTTCATATTTCTTTTTATATAAATTAATTGACTCCTTGCATAACAAAAAATCTCCTTTTATGAAACTTTATTTCACCTTTCCAGTTGTAATTCTTTTATGATCGGATTTACCACTATCATGACAGATTTATATCACTTTCTTCTTGATGCTTAAACATCATATTCAAAACAGATTTTTATTTGAAATCTCTTTAGATTTACTTTCTCTTCCAGTAGCTTATTTCTTGAGATCTCTTTTAATAATGAGTAGATAATACGGATAATGAGTAAAGTCTCCATTTCATAAAAGTAACAAAACAATTGAAATTATAGTTAGTGTGAACATAAGGTTATCATTCGCTTGCAAAGTTTTTTGATAAACGTAATTTCAAATTGATTAGATAAAAGACTTTAGTGCTTATAAAAATATCCTACTCTTCATTTTTAACTTAATAAAAACTATGGAAGTGACTCAGCTTTGGTGTAAATCAACCTTATCCAGTTCTTCTGTTTCTTCAGATATTTAAACATGTTTTATACCAATGTCGGAACCTGAACACGCCCATTACTATGTAACTCAGATACCGTCCTTAAAAGACGACACTTCTCTCATTCCCCAGAAGCATTGTTTGGAGACAAGGATTACGTCGGAAAAGAACTCTTAAAACTTTCATCCCTATTTCTGAATTCTTAAATCTTTTCCGAGTTCACGTAAGCCTATTATGAAGTGTTACTAATGGTACGTGTTCTGTATGTGAGATTGTTCTCGTATGTTAAAGTCCACAGAAAATGGAATATCTTGGGCATATGAATCTTTTGTTCTTGAGGGAATACCCTGTTCCAGAAAGTTCGAAGACAACTTTAATAATGCAGTTCCCCTTTTGTCAGCCTCCACACTATTATGAAGTGTAGAGACCGACAAATGGAGAACTGCACTATTAAACTAGCAAACATTATGTAAACAGAAATTATGTATGAAAATTAGTAAAGTAACTACGTCTACGGGCATAACCAGCCTCGTTTCAGGAAGTCCCTTCTCCCCCCAACCCCTTCGGATGGGAGGGTAGGTAGGATGAAACCCCATAATAAACCATCTGAGGGGTCCCCACTATAACCCTGCCAAGTTTCATGCCCATCGTACCAGCCGTTTGCCCGTGATTGAATGACAGACGGATATAGTAGGATTGTCTTCGAATAATTCGGGAACAGGCTGTCCGTCATGAACAAAATATTTAGAATTCCAAAATATTTCATTTTCTGAGGATTTTAAAATACGAGAACAATCTCACATACTGAACACGTGCCATTAGTACGAGAGTGCTACAATGGTGATGCAGGTTATTGTAACTAAAGTTATAGATTAAACCCCATTTCTGACAACATTATTGATAAAAGAACTCATTCATTACAATGATCATTACCAAGTTTGATATCGTTATCAACGTCATACGTATCATTATTCACAACGCTTCAGTGAAAGGCCATTCATGTTACCAATTGGCATTAATGATAATCGTGTTTACAGTACTTATAAAACATGTATCCCAAATTAGCTCATAATAATTGTGAAACAATTACAGAAAATTTCGAAGCAAACTAGTAGAACGATCTGTTTCAGCAGGTATTTTTATCCTATTCAAAGCAATTAAGAATTTTCCTTCATATTCTGGGAAGTTATTAAACACAACAGTCTGCCTCTATTGAACAGATCATATGTCATTATAACTTTTGGTAACTTATATGAAAAGCGACTCAATGACGATGTTTCTCGCAATGCCGTAATTAGCAGACATGAGGTGATTATCCGATTTATAATACTTCAAAATGTAAGAGAAAAGATTCAAGGGGAAATACTTCAAGCTTATTAATAAATAATGCTAAAGTTTTATCGAAACAAGGCCAGATGACACTTTGTGTTAAAGCACAATTGGTTATAAATCAGGAAAAATAATTCTGATTAAAATGAAAGGGCGCGTTTCCAATATTATTGCACATAAACGCGACCGAAGGCCACTCTGATTAAATATGAGTCCTTTTATGCGTGACGAATAAATCTATTGATTTTCCATATTTCTAAAACCATAAATTTTATAAAGAGGCTCCTTTGTTCATAAATGAAGACAATATCGCAATTATAATAATGAATGCTGATTTTTTTTTTCTTTTTTTTTTCCATTCGCCAAAATTCACTTTTTCCTTAAGGTTCCTTGCAGCAAATTTTGGGTATCTGCTTCTACTCAGTATTCAGTTCTATAAAAAGTGACGAGACTTGTCTAATTCATTTCATACTTTACACTTCGACTGAGAAATGTTCCCAGCTTTTCTAATTATTCATCTGTACTTTTGTTTTTCCTTTCACTCTTCGTCAACTACCATCTAAAGGAATTCCCTTGCTGGTTTTTCACTGCTAACCCCAGGCGTTTCCTTACCCCCCACCTCGACTTTTCCAACCTTCAATAATTTTCAATCACTTATCCGACTCATTTCCCAAAAGGCAAGAATGAATTCGAAACTGACATTTCAGCCCGTCGTGCAAAGGTCATAGTGAATATTCTACTAATTCATCAATGTGTCGAGTCCATTACGGTGGGATGTTAAACCAACTAAAAGCTATCACAGTTCCATTAGTCTTTCATATTGCGAGTAAAGAATGTATACGAATTGGAGAGGGATATTTTTCCTGTTCATTGATTAAAAGAAAACTGAGCATGAAGATTAACTTTCAAAGTATTTGATATCTTTGACGTGCAACCCAACAAGATAAAAGTGCATTGTTAGTGGTTTGTATAGGTGGAAGATGGATTAGCCTAAAGTGAGTGTCGTGGCTAAGTGGTGAAGCCGCTGACTCACATTTGCTAGGTTTCCAGATCGCTCTGGACTGCCGCCCATCAATATAATCTATTATAGATGGGTACCAGTGAATGCTTGTGTGTATTAGATGGGGGTTGGGCTGGCGGCTTCATCCTTCAGGATTCACTGAGAACAAGTATTGGTGTACTCTTCAAGATTCGCCTTCCAGATATATATATATATATATATATATATATATATGATATATATATATATATATATATATATATATATATATATATATATATATATATTATTAATATTTATAATAATCATTTACACAATTATTCCCTTCTTTCAAGTAACCAAGCTTTCGATATTTGCTTTCATTGACAAGCATAACTTCAAAAATGAATAAGAGACCAACGAGAACACGAGCAATAGCTATATAAAAGACAAAATGCTCTCACAATTCATGTCATCGAAAGGGTTTCCCCAGAAGCACAAACAAGAGCACAACTCGAACGGATCTCTTCTCCTCTAACTTCAGGAACGCCAACGCCAAAAGGATATTCCGAGAGGGGAGGAATGAAGAAAAGATAAGTGGAACAGATCCGATGTGTCTTTGATCATTCCATGTACATTCCATGTACTCACACACTGACACTTCCTTTTTTATAACGGAAAGGAAAATCTTTTACTAAACCCAACATAGAGGGAAATAGTATTGATTTTTACTTATTTACCTATTTCGTTTTTACTACATCGGCATTTGTTTTAATTCTAAGTCCTTTTCTTTACCACCACATTCTTTTCTTAAATTTTTTATTTCTGTCTTCATCCTTCCATAATCCCCATTCAGTGGGGTTTTTGGGGTTTTATGAAAGGACTTTGTTCCCTTACTATAATGAATGTACATATTACGATATCACATTATGGATAATCTCGATGAAAACATGACATATATATATATATATATATATATATATATATATATATATATATATATATATATATATATATATATATATGTATATATATATACATATATATTGTCACAAATTCAGCTTTCTGCTTGAGCTATTCATTACTTCCCAGTGATGAAGGCAACACTTCAA
Source organism: Macrobrachium nipponense (assembly GCF_015104395.2). Taxonomy (NCBI): domain Eukaryota; kingdom Metazoa; phylum Arthropoda; class Malacostraca; order Decapoda; family Palaemonidae; genus Macrobrachium; species Macrobrachium nipponense. The sequence goes on along the minus strand of NC_061090.1, from coordinate 2,494,037 downwards.
TTTGGTAAAGTAAGTGTGCGAGGTACATTAATAAACCAAAGTTTCAATATTAAACACAACATTAATGATTTCAAATCACGTCAGAATATATAATAAAACTAATAACAAATAACCACTTAATTGCTGCTATAAACAGATGAATCGTAATGAACTCAAAGCTTTAACTGTACAGAGTTAGGAAGTTTGAATTCAACATTTCCAAGGATTACATGACGGGAAAAACGAGAGGTAATTTCCTACACTAACACTGCTTCCTGGGCTTTAAATAATATCCTATTTCGAATATTGACGGTGTAATTTCCATACAGTAAATTATTAAAACACTTTTCAGTTGCAAATGTTCACCCAGATATCCTTTTATTTACCTAAAACTTAACATAGCGTAACTATTTAAAGCCCGGGACGTAGTGTTACCATGCCAAAACACCACAGGCGGATGGACAGATGGAAAAAAACAGAGTAGAGGTACGGTACGAATAGCAATCAATAGTTGGCGCTAGCAGCATGTACATTATAATAGGTGGGTAATTAAAATTACTACATAATGGTAGGAGGGTTATTATAATATACATATATAATAAAGAATAGTCGCTGAATCATCATGCCTATACGATCATTTAAGTACCTGCACTTCTCAATATGAATCTTTGGTAAATGCAGTGAGATAGCAGAAATGAGAATGAATTTTCACCGTCGAAGTTTATCAGGTCTCCTTTTGACGAGGAATTCATCAATTCCCTTGATTTATTACTTTCCGAGATATTGATAATGGACAGGTACAGCTGAAAAGGAAGGATGACTTTTAAGTTATCACCCTGTAATGTTCCTCTCCTTATTGTTGGCCGAAATAATAATTACGTTTAGTTCCAGGGTCTTGCTTAGAGGGCTAGATAATCATGATGTGATCTGATTTCTTGAAGAAGTAACGCTGGAAGTGGCCGCTGGTTGTAGAATGTCATTTAGTCTTTGATTGATATTAAATAAAATTAAATAACAAACTATATTGAACCCTGCATTCCATATTAACTACAGTTGTCTTTGAATTTCCCACCTTTATGAAATTATAAACTACAAAATGTGTTAGAAATTCTTTTTAAAAAATTCTTTTGCCTTCTTTTATATAATGAAAAAAAAAACAATATTTATCATAAAAAACAACATTCCATGACATCAAAAACATTTAAGTTAAGATATTAAAACGACTGCTGTTTCTGTTGGGCGTTTGCTCCGTTTTGAGGCCAGCAAAGTTTCCCTTAGCGTCGTGTTTATTGATTATATATTAAAACAAATAAGCAACCCACGATGTTTACATCTTTTATGGGAACATTTGAAGATTGCAGTAGTAAGGGCTTTGCTTTCTTTCTTTTAATGCAGTTAAAACAATCAGATTCCCTTTGAAACTGGAACGTAGTTTACAAATGTAAGCTGCACGTGTGAAAAAAAATAGTTATTATCATTTTATATTATTGAATAGTAAAAACCCTCTATTTCTCTTCTAATAATTTATCCCTTAAATACTAAAAGCGATTCAAGTGATCTGTACAAACATCCCACAAAGTTGTTGTTCAAGGACTAATCTACACTATGTTGGAATACTTTGTCGGAAAACGTTCCCAGTGTTGGTTTAGACTTCAACTCCATTTGAAACTATTACGAATAGGAAATTGCGTGTTTTGAAAAGGTCTTCAGAAGATAAATCCTTCTGAAGCTCTCACTCATAGCACAGGAGGATCATTCCCCATATGTCATTTCACGACAGAGGGGAAAAAAGAAAGTTTTATCAGTAAGGAAATTCGAACGAGGATTGAAAGACGGGTTCTTCCCGTGGAATTCTGAAACGTCCCTGAATGAATTTACCCACTGAAGTGCCAAAAACTGAATTTCCATTAAATTTCGAGCATCGATATGAAATGTATTCCCTTCCAATGGGATTCCTAAATATCTCTGATGTATTCGTATATTAAAATGCTGTTTGTGGAATTCTTATGGTAAATGCAAAAAATCCGAAGAATGCGAAGATACAAAAAGATAGTCAGACAAAATTTCTGTTCAGTCGTTAGATGATACACAGCAAAATGTCATTATCTGTATGGTTTGAATTTCAGCATCAGCGCGATTTAATGAGTGCGATTTAATGAGTGCGATTAATATATAAAACTGAGGGTTACTTCTCATATCATTACATGAACGACGCCATAGAACTGAAATTCATTATAGGTACAGTACAGATTATGTATTCGATTTTCCCATTGAACAAGAAAGCTGGTAGTTAATTGTAAAAGATTACGCAAAAATGTGTTATACTATATGAACATGTTTACTATTGGATGAGACCAGAGGACCAAACTAGCTCTCTTACTCCAGCTCACTATTCCCGGCTCGGTCACCGCGGAATCAGAGAAATTTATTTCTTGTGATACTTCATTTCTCGATATAGTGTGGTTCGGATCCCACAATAAGCTGTAGGTCCCGTTGCTAGGTAACCAATTGGTTCCTAGCCACGCTTAAAATATCTAATCTTTCGGGGCCAACCCTAGGAGAGCTGTTAATCAGCTCAGTGGTCTGGTAAAACTAAGATATACTTAACTTGACTCCATCTCACTCTTCGTGGGCACAAATTGTAGGTCCCTAACTGGATTAAAGATTGTTTAATATAAAACAACTACCAACAAGCAACCATATAGCCATTGATATACAGAAACAGAGACACCCATACCCAATATAAATGCATAGAGACAAGAAAAGACACACGCGCCTATATAGAAATAAGTATATATACGTGTATATATACAAACATACAAACACACACAACAATTTATATATATATATATATATATATATATATATATATATATATATATATACACACACACATATGTGTGTGTGTGTGTGTGTGTGTGCGTAAGCTGAAGTAACTGGTCAAGTTCAAAATGAAACGACAGTGGCTTCAGCTAATAAGCAAAATCACGTGGTTACTTTTGTGATTTCTTTATATATATAAATATATATCATATATATATATATATATATATATATATATATATATATATATATATATATATATATATATATATATATACTATATATATATATATATATATATATATATGTGTGTGTGTGTGTGTGTGTGTGTGTCAATTAAGGAAAGAGGACACACACAGATGTACATGCTGTCTTTATTGCGACGTTTTGTAATTATCAAATTAATTACATCATCAGGCTTTTAAAATGAAAAATGAAATTCCAAGTAAAATTGTAAAAACAAAACTAAAAATTGAAAATTCAGAAATGCAAAAGCTAAAAAAATTATTCTTACTAAGTGTACAAAATATACACATAAAAATTAAGGACATTAAATTATCTAAAGGACATAAATTGAAATGAAAGATAAATGAACAAAATTAAGCAAAAATTGAAAGCAGCAGTGAACAGTTACAGAACAAAGAAGTTAAGGACCGACCTAGAGGAGTGACAGCGTTGAACTAAACGTAAACATAAAAACATAAATAAACAACACAAGTCAAGACAAATACAGAGGGGAGGAAGACGTATGGGTGTTCAATGACGGAACAAGTTGTTTAATAAAGAGCGATTCTAGAATAACAAGGCCGTGCGGGTTGGTGGTATGGCCTAAAATACAGAAGTCTTTATTATCGATATATGTTTTACATATTTGGGAGTGATTTCTAATAATGAAGTGTTCTGGGTTTGCAATCCTGCTGCCAGTACGGAAGCTTATGCCACGATTGAGATTCGATACGCACCTTAAGGTGCATTTCTGAAATTTTAACTTTTAGTTTTGTTTTTACAATTTTACTAGGAATTTTATTTTTCATTTTAACAGCCTGATGATGTAATTAATTTGATAATACGAAAAGTCGCTATAAAGACAGCATGTACTCTGTGTGTGTCCTCTTCCCTTAATTGATGATTATTAATATGGATTGACTCCTGGCACTAAGCTATCATATATATATATATATTATATATTATATAATATATATATATATATATATATATATATATATATATATGTATATATACATACATATATAATATATATATATATATATATATATATATATAAATTATATATATATATATATATATATATATACTATATATGTATATATATATATATATATATATATATATATATTATATAAAAATAGAATATATATATGTGTGTGTGTGTGTGTGTGTGAGTTAAAGGATCATACACTTCATACAACTATCACGTACAGTCACTCATATAAGTTCATGATGTCCGGGGGTTTGAGAGAGATTTCCATTTCACCCCTTTCTGGATGACAGGTGTCTGGGAGTGCGAAACAGGCCAAATGTTCAACTACCTAACTCTGCTGTAGAAAGTTCCAGTCTGTGCCCGTCTTATGTCACTAGACAGACCTGTTGTCCAGAAAGGGGTTGGATGGAATTCAGTTTTATGCCCGGAGACATCCATGAACTTATATGAGTGACTATACATCTGTATATTACTAGGTAATCATATATTTTTATTCTGTTATTCTCCTTTTACAATTATTTTTTTTTTCTTCCACTGATACCAGGTCCGTCCCAACATTATTTCTACTGCTATTACTAAAACTAATAATAATAAGAATCAGGTAACATCAAATACGATGACAAAAGAACGACGACGCTGCCGTAGGTATCACGATCAAAGAAAGAGAAGGCTGCTTTGTCGCAAAGAAAGCAGGAAGCGAGGCTTTGCAAGCAAATCGTTGATTTCCCGGAGCATTACTCTGCAAATAGCCTCATTTGTCTTGCTGCCCAAAGATATAACTAAATAACGTAACATGTCAGCTCAGTCGCCATCACGGGAGGTTCCTGGCGTTTTCCGATTGCTCGTTTTACAGCTCCAACAGACATCAGGTTTTTCTCGAGAGTCGGTCACTAAAGGCTGACGTTGAATTATTTTTCAGTATTTGTTATTCCTTTCATCTTTTGTTTAGAAACGACATAGGAAAGTACAACAACAAAATCAAATCTACGGATAGATATCTTCTTTACAGGTATTTTACTTAACAATTGTTTCCTTACTAGTCTTACTATTTCTTTAATTTATATCCATTTGTTTGTTTCTTTTTCTTTCAGTAAGTCACTGAGATGATGAGAAAATGGAGATAAGAGAAGAGTGAGGAAGTACCATAAAATACAAGGGCGCTTTCGACTCATCAAACGGTTGTTAACGCCACCCCACAAAAACTCCTAGAATAAACAAATCAAAACCTGAACTCTTCCTGAGTGTATATGCAAAATTCCATCGATAGTTACAACTAAAGCTTCAAGATAATTGATACACAGCGAGATAGAGCTCAACAGGTAGACACGGGGGAAAACGTTATTCCTAGGTCATATATATGTATATATATATATATATACACTCATATATGTAACCTCTTTATCTCTGTCTCTCTCTCTGCACATACACACACATATAACATATAATATATATATATATATATCTATATATATATATATTATATATATATATTATATATATATATATATGGAGAGAGAGAGAGAGAGAGAGAGAGAGAGAGAGAGAGAGAGAGAGAGAGTGAACATGTTCCTCTGTGATCTAGGCTGGGACAAAATTATTGGTTGTTTTATAATTTCATATATACAATGGAGTTGTCAGTTCCATATGTGAAATAAAGCTTTCCGTGGAAATGGCAGGAGGCTGCTCATAATAAACATGCTCGTATAAACATGCTCTACACGAGTATTTATGTATCGCTTTTTTCATATATATGGATATTTTTTTAGAAGCTGGCGTATTTATCACCTCATTAATAAGAAGCTTCGTCGCTCTTTTTTTTTTTTTTTTTTTTTTTTTGTTAGAAGCATCTTTTCATCCTCTCACGTGAAAATTTTATATTTTTGAAGCGTGAATTTTTTCAACTGATAATATCATATTTAAAGCGTGATCCTTTCAAAAAACAATTTCTGTCCACTGTGAATATTCGGGGCATAAATCAGTCTAAGTTTGTTTATGTATATCCATCTAAATTTAACTTCAATCAGACAGGGATGGATGACTTTCAACATTTTCCTCTAACAACTGTAATATTGCACGCCTTGCATACAGCGAACTCTTCAAATCAAACTTCAAATAAAGCTTATAAATATATCATTATTTAAGCAAATACATCCATAACCAGAGTCTTGTATCCATTTAAATTACGGTAAATTATATTTCATCAGTATTTAAACCATAAACCTTCTGGCAGTAACTCATTTCCCTAAGCTTCGTTATTGTGTATGCAGAGTGTGATATATATTAAGTGTTTCGTAACACACACACGCACACTTGTGCTCTTGTAATTTGCGATTATCTGCGTAATCATAGACAATCATGAAATCCAGGAAAGCAAAACACAAAAAACTAACAGGAAATGCTATATTGAGAATAATTGGAATAAAACAAATATAAGAATTAAGCAGAAAAGGGTGGAAAATAAGTAGAGGAAGAACAGGGCGAATAAACAAATAAATGTGACTACATTTACTTGGTCAAAATAGATACTTGTACACAGTAATCCATGATCAATTATCAATTCTAGCCTCCTTAAATCATTATTATAATACACATGCAGTACTTATAATTCTCATCAGTCTGTGAAATCGTCAAAATTCCACGGGTAATATGGATAATAGTGAAGAATATAATCCCTCTCCTTTGACAAAGTTTCTAAAACTTCCGTTGCTTTGCGCTTTGATTCGTCTTTGTATCTGTTTCATACTTCGCCAAATTAACCAACAACATTCCTTCCACCATCCACACCTAAATTTGTCATTTCATCTTTCTACCTTTTTTAACATTACCTTACGTCACAAGACTGATAGTTATCTATTGAAGTGTTACTCTGGTCTTTGAAATTTCTCTTTGCGCTTCCGCATCTACAAATCTCAGCTTCTCAATTTTCCTTTTATCCTCGCAACAATTATTCTTTCTCCGACTCTCTTCTTATCACTTAGCTCCAGATTTCCTCTCGCTAAGTAAAGTATCTGAGATAGATCAATAAGAGTAGCCATCAACCTTCGAATATCCCTATACGTTTCCTTTCCACCTGCAACTGACGTTTCCTGATTATCAGATGGGCATAATTCATCTTTCCTGAAAGCTTTTGTACATCTCCTGTCTCCCATATGACTTTAAAAATCCTTGCAATGTCACACTATCGTATTTCCACGTTTTGCTTCACAATGATGTCAGTAACAACTAAAGTCTTTATGGCTTCTCCGTATCTGTTCATTCTTCCTCATTTGAAATACAAGTGGAAAATATAATCATCAATATCTGACACTGATATAATATTTAGCTCGCGAATAAAAGATGTTCCATTTCATTCCTTTCGTATTTCTAGAAACAAATTCCCCTGGAAGTCGAGTCCCTCAGCTTTCAACATCTTCTTTGAGATGGAATTTCATAAGACTGTGCTAAGGGATTCCAACTTCAAAACACTCTCGTTAAGTTTTGCGAATCGCGTCACTCCATTTATTTCCTTCCCATATATGTATATACACTTTCAGCCAACAATGAGTAAGTTTTATTATGCACTGAGGTGAGAGTGAACGTTATTTAACATCAAAATATCTTCTTTTGCTGAGAAATGTTAGAGGATTATTATACCTGCAAACAACCGAAAGCTACACAGTATTTTGTGATATAAAAGAAAATATGATGCTAAGTATGACGAGGGTCCTAATACCTATCTGATTCTGTTGCTTTGCAGAGAGCCAAGCTGGACAAATCCCCAAAGATCCGGTACATGAGCTTATTAACAAGAGATGAAGGGATTACGATGTTGGCTTGTTAGAGTTTCCCTTATGATTGCTTCCTCTCAGTAATGACAAATATCTGTTCTTAATAACGAGAAATATATCTTCTTAGTAACATGAATTACTATTTTAAGCGCAATCAGCGTGAGACTCAGAAGTGATGAGTCCAATTATGTTACATTAATCTCTGTAATATTCTTCGATAAAAGTTCATAGGGAGTGAAAAGATATAGTTTGTGTCTGGACTCACATTTTTCCTTTTATCCGTATTAATTTCTTCATTAAAAAAATCTTCTCTACGGTTTGTTATACAAATTCCTTTCCCTTTCAAACAGCTATGAGAATCTTTTGGCCTTTATAAAACCGAGCTTATCCTTTTTAATAATATTTCCAAAATAATGTCTCCGCTGCGTGTTAGTGTGACAGTACATAATTTATGTCAGTAATATGAGTGTTTCTCTTATTTTCATTCTTAGTTTTCTCTGCTTGAGAGGAAAATTAGATGAACATAAGAGACACTAGTCTACAGTCCTGGATTTCATCATGGGTAGGAGAAACTAATGGAGCTGTCGAGAAAGACGAAGGGTAGTCATCAAATGCAAATTGGGTGCCATAACGAGCACCCTTTTCCTCTCGCCTTGAAGAAATGTGTTGAGTGTTGCTGCTCTTTCACAGAAATTCATTTTATCAGGACTCACAATAGCTCAATTTTTTCATGAAATTACTTTTGATTTTTTCATGATTACTTTTGATAAAATGAATAAGTAGCACAGACTTACTTTCTGACAAATCAGGAGACTCTTTAGTCAATATTCCTCTATTGAAGGCTAGACCAGAGTATACTATTATTGTTATTATTTCTTGTTGTTGTTGTCATTGCGAACGAGGTTGGGTTTAGGAACGCTGCCATGAATAAACAAAATCTTCAGGTTTATGTATTCTACATATTCACTATCCAAGGAACTTTGCATGAGGTGATGTAATTTTTTTTTCCTTTCCGTTTAATAATCACTTTGCTGGTGTTTTCATACTTTTTTTAAGATATTGACAAATCAGATTTTCAAGATTTGTTGTGCTTAAATAACAGCGTATTTATTTGCTGTAAAAGAGGAATTCAGGAGAGCAGAATAGTAGTACTATCCTTCGGAGAAACCATTCAGACTTCAAAAGTGTTTTTCTGTCACAGTATCCTCTTCCTTCCTAACCAGTAGAATCTGTTTTCTACTTCTCGGATTACTCCAAATACGGGCCACTCAAGGAGCAAGAGGCCGTGCCAGCACAAGGCTGGCTTCATCTAAAACCATAACAGAGACAAGTTGCTTCCTCCTTCAACAAAAATTGGAACCCACTTTAATCCTAAATGTTACACACCACGCCCTATTTTGACCAATCCGTAATGGGATTGCTATTCAAGATTTAAGCCAAATGCCAAGAATTGGTCCTGTGAGGTCATTCCCCACTGAAAATAATGTTGCAACAATTATTAAGAGAGGGTGGAAAGTAAGATGGAAGAAAAAGAATATGCACATAAGCATAGTGAAAGGAATGAAAGAGGTTGCAGCTAGGGGCCTAAGGGACGCTGTTAAGAACCTTAGGTAATGCCTGCAGTGCACCGCTTAAGGTGCAGTGACGGCACTATCCTCCTACGGGTAACCGATCCATAATGACACTCTCTAGCTAAATCTGAAATGCTTTGTAACTGGTTTTAGCATATTGTCTAAAAATAAAATTGCGGTTACGTTGTGACACAATTACCGTGAAGATGTTTCCTGAGCTATAAGGTTTAGAAGATATAAGACAACCGTATATTAAATATTACCTATTATATTGTTAATCAAATGCTACAACCCACCAGCTTCAAAGGAAATGTGGAAGTTACTTCATCATCCTTAAAAAAATTATAGGTTTCAAGCTTTTCATAATTATGTCTGATCATTCACCAGTAAAAATAAGGGCATCAAGATAATTTCTTGGACTTTACTCCGTTTTCACTTTACCTTATTCACAATTCTTTTAAATGTTTCTTGGTAATAGACATTTTTCTGGAATTCAAGTCATTATTTCTACTATTTAAATATAAGCTTGTTGACCTTCCCTCAATCAATATCGCGTTTTTTAATTACCTCTAAATATATCTCTTCCGATGAGGTAAAAGTTAAATAATATGCCTTCAAACAGAGCCTGTAAAAACCCAAAAGATTAGCAGGTATTTTTCGTACGTAGTGAAAGAATCAAATTCTTATCAGTATATAGCTCACGTTAGGCTTACGGATACACAATAGGGCTTTAATAAAGTAAATGGTTTTAAACTTTTCCAACAATATATCTGATAATTTAGGCCCCTCACTATCTAGAGAGCATAGTTTTCCTGAATATATGCGCCATTAACATAACATTTTCTACTATTTGCCCATCGTTTTATGTACAAACCTGATGAAAATATTTGCTTAAATTTCCTCCCTCAATTTATATACTGTTCGTTCCATGCTTGTGAAGACGCATGTCATTAACAGAGATATTTTTGACCCCAGATGTCTAATAAATGTATTCTTCCTCGCACCTCATGAAAAAATATCACCACAGGAGGATCCCTGTTCTGCCCTAATCCAGACGGGAAAACGCTGACAGCTCAGCTCTCCTCCAGGAAACGTCTGACCTCTGAGGGCTCCTACATATTCCATGTTCTCAAAGGATCAGCATTTTTTTGTTTTGCTTCAAATCGCTGAACCTGTCAGCATCTGGCAGCTTCTCTCGCAACTCTTGTTACCCGCAGGCTAAGTTTATCTGATATTTCGGTTTTCCCCGACGACAGAAATTTCGGGAATAACTTGATTTGCAGACATCAAGAAATGTCGAATGAGGAAGAGGCAAACATGATGTATTTCAAAATAACAGTATCACAATGCTTAACTGACAACTAGAATAATGCGAAGTGGTATAAAAATATGTGATAACAAAAAAATGATCGCAAAATAATGACACTTAGTTTTTCGATGCTGTCGTCAATACGAACATCTATAACACGAATAATGTATCTTTCTGCATTTGTTCTATTGCTTCATTGAAGCCTAAATATAATCAGTAAGTATGTCTATAGTTGTCTTTTCAAAATCATATAAATATTAACCAAAAATATCAAATATTATTTTGTGGGTAGTAAGAGAGTTCTTATGTAGTCTCATTATAATCTATTTCCGTGAAAATAATGTTTTCTTCCAGTAATTTGAATGACTCCTAATTAATAGTGAAAACTATGTGAAAGTGATTAATAAAACGAAATGCACAATAATTCAATAAATAACTAAGTCTAAAATTATAAATAATAAATGAATATATATATATGTAAATACATTATATACATAATATGTGTGTATCCAATCCCAGACAAATAAATATGAATTGAAATTTCTTTGCTAAAAACACTGAAGAGCTGAATACGAATTTGTTACAGCAAACATTCACAGTCTATCGAATCCTATAAATCGCCGGATATCAGATATCAGTCGTCCTTTCCTTTGTCGTTGCCATTTCAGTCTTTTTCTTTGGTCGTATGTTTTCATGTTATTGGTCTCTACGCAATTAATTGACGCCTTCCTTTCCTGGACAAAGAAAGCAAGCGAGGATAAGCGTCAAGAATGGAACCCTGTACCCTCTTTATGCAGTCGGTCGTAAAGATTATTTTCTGAATTATTGTTTCACGGCCTCATTTTATTCATTCTGACTCTCCTCTCTTATTAGAACGGTGTTTTATCTAGTATTTTCATGCTAAGTAGAACAGCGTTTTGTTTAGTATTTTAATGTTAAGTAGAACAGTGTTTTATTTAGTATTTTAATGCTAAGTAGAACGGTGTTTTATCTAGTATTTTAATGTTAAGTAGAACAGTGTTTTATCTAGTATTTTAATGCTAAGTAGAACAGTGTTTTATCTAGTATTTTAATGTCAAGTAGAGCGGTGTTTTATCTAGTATTTTAATGTTAAGTAGAACTGTTTTATCTAGTATTTTAATGTTAAGTAGAACAGTGTTTTATCTAGTATTTTCATGCTAAGAAAAAAAAAGTGAATTATCGTTTTAATGGCTACAGTTTATTTTCCAAGGAGCAAATGAAAGCCGTAAGAAGTGAACATAAGAGAATCGAAGTGAATTAAGAAGAGGAAGGACGTAAGGTATACATTACACATTCAGTTCAATGGACCTCCAAAGATTAATGATATTACCAATCAGGGGATTGCTGCAACCAAGTAAGAGGCGGTATTTCTCTCTCTCTCTCTCTCTCTCTCTCTCTCTCTCTCTCAACCTATATATCCAGAACATTGGCCATTTTGTACACCCCCACGTAAGTCTCATCAACAGCAAGATAAACTCCATTACAGACACTGAGCAATTGGCAAGAACTCTTCCGCTACCCTCATACAAAGACGTCTCTTTAATTAACCTTTCACAATTCCCATATATATATATATGTGTGTGTGTGTGTGTGTGTGTGTGTGTGTGCGCGCGCGCAGTGAGATAGATCTCGGAAAGGAAGGTATTAACATCCAGGCATCACGAGAGTTCGTGCAGAGATAAGTGTTAATTTTGCAGGATCTGTAAGCCAAGGGGCGCCATGCTGATAAGCCTTCGGAGTGGTGTGCAAAGCAGGGAGTTCATCCCTTTCAGCAGGGAAAGCGTGAATGTAGCACTGATCCTATCTTTTTTGTTTTTCTTAGGACCCATCCTCCATTAAGGGGAGCAGCTTGATATAGAAAAGACATACACACAAATATATATATATATATATATATATATATATATATATATATATATATATATATATATATATATATATATATGTGTGTGTGTGTGTGTGTGTGTGTGTGTGTGTGTGTGTGTGTGTAGCGAGAGAGAGAGAGAGAGAGAGAGAGAGAGAGAGAGAGAGAGAGAGCGTTAGCAAGTAATAAAAAAAAGACATATTGTGAGTTACTGTGACCATAAATCTTTAGTTTTATTCACATTTGGTAGTAAAGATTTCTTATCGCAATTTTCTCATTCATACTTCATCGCTATCTGGGGAAAAAATCAACGCTCGATGAAAACAATTTTACCCTAAATTTTGAAATATAGTAAAGAAATTAAAATGACTCGACTTGTGATAAAAAATGAGTGTTTTAATTATCAGCTATACAACACACAGGGAGGAGCATAAATATCTATTAAGCAAGTGAAAAATGGAAGCATGGATATCCGCTCTGGAAAAGTAATTATTTTTAAACAGAAACGAACATAACCTTTAACAGAAAAAAAAAAACTCACGAATACACCATTCTGAGTAATGACTTTTGATCGACTGAAAATTTATATAAAAGTTTGCAACATTGATAATGTCATTAAAGCTTCTCGTGCATTAGACTTTAAAGAATGTTGTATACGAAAAACTTAGCAATAATTTGTATAGTTAAGGGTCATTTGCTAACATTAATCTTTAATTACACCTCGTCTATTGAAGACCTCAATTCGGACATCCTTTGCTTTTTTGGAAGGCCTTTTTGTCTGAATACATTTCAATTATAATTTTATCTATTTTTTTTTTTAAAACTCGCCAGTCTGCTGTAAATGTTTTACAAATAATGTTCTTCATTTATCGAAATACTTGTCATTCGGAATATCAACGTATTTCATGTGTCAAAATAATAAAACATTTCTTTTTATCCCAGTCTTATTACTCTTATTCTTATTAGTTGTCAATCGTGAATATTTTATTATACAAACACTAATAAAGATGTCTGATTTTAACGGTGATTATGATGACAGAAAGATTGACGTGCCATGCGCATATACTCTCACAGCACTGATATTCATTGAGGAAAGAGAGAGAGAGAGAGAGAGAGAGAGAGAGAGAGAGAGAGAGAGAATCGGAAGCCTATAACCAATCAGCGATTGCTCATTTGCATAAAGCAAAATATTCTTGGAATATGGCTTTTCTGGCTTCATAGATATCTGTGACGGATACAAAAAGATGCGGCTGATAAGCAGAGCTGAGCAGTTGCAGTAAAGGTTTCCGTGGCAGTATTCCTTTTTTCATTCCCATTTTTTCCCGTCCGGAATGCGAAAAGGTTTAGAGAGGATTTTTACGAAAACGAATGGCGTGTCTTGTGACTGACAATAAGTGATCTGGGCAAAGGGACATTTTTTTTCGGGTAATTTTGTTGCACAGATTCTTCGCCTTTTTAGAACATTCCCCTTTTTATTCAGGTCTTATGTCCCCCGCATTGTCTCTCTGCCTTCCTATTTCATATCTTTTCCTAGCTTAACACATTTTTACTTACTCTCCTTTCCTTCATCAAGAATCCCTTTCCTTTTGTTTTGTTAGTGTCAACTACAACAAGGGTATCGTGTTCCCCTCTTTTTTTCGTGTTCACTCCTTTCTTTGTAGTTTAAACATCGTTTCCTTTCACTTGGGATATATTTGGAAGTTGATATTCTATTTTGACAGTCTACAATGTTTTACCTCTTTACTTGATGTACATTTTCAGTCAATGAACGTAAAATTCGCTTTATTGTTGAAGTATCTCAAATCCCGTGTAAAAAGCGTAGGTGATATTTTGTATTCTTTCCAAGTTAAATAGTGGCATTCCTTTCCCATTAATAAATTATTCCCCACGGTCAAATAAAGATAATTTAAGATTTACAAATGTATAATATACCTTAGAATGTTGTTGCTATTACCATGATAGAAGGCAAGAATTTATTTTTTCGTATATTTTTCATGTCATCAACTTAATATTGCTGCAGCCTAATTTTAAGAAATGGTGTTACAAAACCATTCTATCATTTACCTGATCATCTAGAAAGATTTAAGAAGTAACCTCAGATTAATGCATATTCTGTCCTAGTTTACCTCGAAGATTGCTGCCTGCTTTGTGTCAAGGAAAAATGGGACAAGCAAACTTGAATTGCAATAGATTTGACATTATTATATGAACTTCATCGTGACCTGCAATCACTTAGTAAGTCTGTATTTTAGTTTTTAATGGAAGCGATCGGTTATTTAACCATCGAATTTTCTATGTCCGTTATGCAATTCATTCCAGAATGTTTTGTTAATGGACGTCTTTTCAGCTGCCGCGTGAAAGATGTGCTCGTCATCAAAATGACGCTGTTCGCTCCTGTCCCGTAAAAGCCTCGAACCTGATTTTAGAATCCTCTGATCCCAGGATAAAAAAGGAGGCTTGAAAGTGTCGGGTCGAAGTTCATTCTTTAATCCAGGTCAAACAGACTCGTAGCCAGTTATCTATCCGCCATAAATAATAATAATAATAATAATAATAATAATAATAATAATAATAATAATAATATAATAATAATAATAATAATAATAATAATAAAATTAATAATAATAAAATAATAAGTCCATGGATACTGGCTCAAAAACTTCAAGGCCCTACACCCACGAATAGCAGAACAACTCCAGCATTGTATCTCAAATCACCAAGCACCCAAATGGATGACCACAGGAAGAACATCCTTAGTACAAAAAGACAAGAGTAAGGGAAATATAGCCAGTAACTACAGGCCTATCACCTGCCTACCAATAATGTGGAAGTTACTAACAGGTATCATCAGTGAAAGGCTATACAACTACCTAGAGGAGACAAACACCATCCCCCACCAACAGAAAGGCTGCAGAAGGAAGTGTAGGGGCACAAAAGACCAGCTCCTGATAGACAAAATGGTAATGAAGAACAGTAGGAGAAGGAAAACCAACCTAAGCATGGCATGGATAGACTATAAGAAAGCCTTCGACATGATACCACACACATGGCTAATAGAATGCCTGAAAATATATGGGGCAGAGGAAAACACCATCAGCTTCTCAAAAATACAATGCGCAACTGGAATACAATACTTACAAGCTCTGGAATAAGACTAGCAGAGGTTAATATCAGGAGAGGGATCTTCCAGGGCGACTCACTGTCCCCACTACTCTTCGTAGTAGCCATGATTCCCATGACAAAAGTACTACAGAAGATGGATGCCGGGTACCAACTCAAGAAAAGAGGCAACAGAATCAACCATCTGATATTCATGGACGACATCAAGCTGTATGGTAAGAGCATCAAGGAAATAGATACCCTAATCCAGACTGTAAGGATTGTATCTGGGGACATCAGGATGAAGTTTGGAATAGAAAAATGCGCCTTAGTCAACATACAAAAAGGCAAAGTAACGAGAACTGAAGGGATAAAGCTACCAGATGGGAACAACATCAAACACATAGATGAGACAGGATACAAATACCTGGGAATAATGGAAGGAGGGGATATAAAACACCAAGAGATGAAGGACACGATCAGGAAAGAATATATGCAGAGACTCAAGGCGATACTCAAGTCAAAACTCAACGCCGGAAATATGATACAAGCCATAAACACATGGGCAGTGCCAGTAATCAGATACAGCGCAGGAATAGTGGAATGGACGAAGGCAGAACTCCGCAGCATAGATCAGAAAACCAGGAAACATATGACAATACACAAAGCACTACACCCAAGAGCAAATACGGACAGACTATACATAACACGAAAGGAAGGAGGGAGAGGACTACTAAGTATAGAGGACTGCGTCAACATCGAGAACAGAGCACTGGGGCAATATCTGAAAACCAGTGAAGACGAGTGGCTAAATAGTGCATGGGAAGAAGAACTAATAAAAGTAGACGAAGACCCAGAAATATACAGAGACAGGAGAATGACAGACAGAACAGAGGACTGGCACAACAAACCAATGCACGGACAATACATGAGACAGACTAAAGAACTAGCCAGCGATGACACGTGGCAATGGCTACAGAGGGGAGAGCTAAAGAAGGAAACTGAAGGAATGATAACAGCGGCACAAGATCAGGCCCTAAGAACCAGATATGTTCAAAGAACGATAGACGGAGATAACATCTTTCCCATATGTAGGAAGTGCAATACAAAAAATGAAGCCATAAACCACATAGCAAGCGAATGTCCAGCACTTGCACAGAACCAGTACAAAAAGAGGCATGATTCAGTGGCAGAAGCCCTCCACTAGAGCCTGTGCAAGAAACATCAGCTACCTTGCAGTAATAAGTGGTACGAGCACCAACCTGAGGGAGTGATAGAAAACGATCACGCAAAGATCCACTGGGACTATGGTATCAGAACGGATAGGGTGATACGTGCAAATAGACCAGACGTGACGTTGATTGACAAAGTCAAGAAGAAAGTATCACTCATTGATGTCGCAATACCATGGGACACCAGAGTTGAAGAGAAAGAAAGGGAAAAAATGGATAAGTATCAAGATCTGAAAATAGAAATAAGAAGGATATGATATATGCCAGTGGAAATCGTACCCATAATCATAGGAGCACTAGGCACGATCCCAAAATCCCTGAAAAGGAATCTAGAAAAACTAGAGGCTGAAGTAGCTCCAGGACTCATGCAGAAGAGTGTGATCCTAGAAACGGCACACATAGTAAGAAAAGTGATGGACTCCTAAGGAGGCAGGATGCAACCCACAACCCCACACTATAAATACCACCCAGTCGAATTGGAGGACTGTGATAGAGTAAAAAAAAAAAAAAAAAAAAAAAAATAATAATAATAATAATAATAATAATAATAATAATAATAATAAACACATGGGCAGTGCCAGTAATCAGATACAGCACAGGAATAGTGGAATGGACGAAGGCAGAACTCCGCAGCATAAATCAGTAAACCAGGAAACATATGACAGTACACAAAGCACTACACCCAAGAGCAGATACGGACAGACTATACATAACACGAAAGGAAGGAGGGAGAGGACTACTAAGTATAGAGGACTGCGTCAACATCGAGAACAGAGCACTGGGGCAATATCTGAAAACCAGTGAAGACGAGTGGCTAAATAGTGCATGGGAAGAAGAACTAATAAAAGTAGACGAAGACCCAGAAATATACAGAGACAGGAGAATGACAGACAGAACAGAGGACTGGCACAACAAACCAATGCACGGACAATACATGAGACAGACTAAAGAACTAGCCAGCGATGACACGTGGCAATGGCTACAGAGGGGAGAGCTAAAGAAGGAAACTGAAGGAATGATAACAGCGGCACAAGATCAGGCCCTAAGAACCAGATATGTTCAAAGAACGATAGACGGAGATAACATCTTTCCCATATGTAGGAAGTGCAATACAAAAAATGAAGCCATAAACCACATAGCAAGCGAATGTCCAGCACTTGCACAGAACCAGTACAAAAAGAGGCATGATTCAGTGGCAGAAGCCCTCCACTAGAGCCTGTGCAAGAAACATCAGCTACCTTGCAGTAATAAGTGGTACGAGCACCAACCTGAGGGAGTGATAGAAAACGATCACGCAAAGATCCACTGGGACTATGGTATCAGAACGGATAGGGTGATACGTGCAAATAGACCAGACGTGACGTTGATTGACAAAGTCAAGAAGAAAGTATCACTCATTGATGTCGCAATACCATGGGACACCAGAGTTGAAGAGAAAGAAAGGGAAAAAATGGATAAGTATCAAGATCTGAAAATAGAAATAAGAAGGATATGATATATGCCAGTGGAAATCGTACCCATAATCATAGGAGCACTAGGCACGATCCCAAGATCCCTTAAAAGGAATCTAGAAAAACTAGAGGCTGAAGTAGCTCCAGAAACGGCACACATAGTAAGAAAAGTGATGGACTACTAAGGAGGCAGGATGCAACCCGGAACCCCCCACTATAAATACCACCCAGTCGAATTGGAGGACTGTGATAGAGCAAAAAAATAAATAAATAAATAATAATAATAATAATTATAATAATAATAAATAAATAAATAAATAAATAAATAAATAAATAAATAAATAAATAAATAAATAAATGGAAACATCTATTTTTTTCACTAACGGTGCCGAAATAACGTAGAGTTGAGTTGTGTTGAATATAGGATTTAGGCCAAAGGCCAAGCACTGGGACCTATGAGGTCATTGAGCGCTGAAATAGAAATTAACAGTAAAAGGTTTGAAAGGTGTAACAGGCGGAAAACCTCAAAGCAGTTGCACTATGAGTCAAGTGTTAGGAGAGAGTGAAAAATAAGATGAAAGAAGGAGAATATGAATGGAGGTACAGTAAAAGGAACGAAAGGGGTTGCAGCTAGAGATCGAAGGCACGCTGCAAAGAACCTTAACTAATGCCTACAGTGCACCGCACGAGGTCCACTGACGGCACTAACCCCCCTACGGTGCGAAATATCGTATAAAGCATATATAATGTAGGTAACTGACGGACGGAATTACCTTTTTCACAGCTGTTTACACAATTTAACAATAGAAAATATACCAAAACTATTTGGTTACCCTGAAAATTAGAATAAGAGAGAACGCAAAGCAGCAGATCGTCTCCTCGCAAATGTGGTTAATTATGAAATTTGCGTATACATTAAATTCAGTTGTATTTTCTTTAATCTCTAGGTCCTTTGTTTATTCCTCCTATGTCACTGCACTAAGGATTAACATTTATTTCGAAAATACGTTCGATAGGATTTTGCCTGTTAACATTTTTCAACCCAAAACCAATTCAAGTTTCCATATAGAGTTTCTGATATTGCCAATGAAAGAGTTTTCTCCTGAGAACAAGAAATTATATTTCACCGCGAAGCTATATTGCTTTGCGACCTTTCGTAATAACTGACTGGAAATCTCAGCAGTAAAAGAAGGATTTGAAAAGGATTATCTCCGAACTGGAAGAGTTTAAGTCTCGGTTAAATCTTGATTCTAACGAGTTGAAG
This sequence comes from Macrobrachium nipponense, assembly GCF_015104395.2. NCBI lineage: Eukaryota > Metazoa > Arthropoda > Malacostraca > Decapoda > Palaemonidae > Macrobrachium > Macrobrachium nipponense. The sequence continues at coordinate 2,474,435 of NC_061090.1, read as the reverse complement.
AATTTCTGCAATTTTACGCAGAAGATTTTCTGACTTCTATGATTATCATTTTTATTTAATAATTTGTCTCCTTTCCTCATTTTTGAGGGAAGAAGGGGCGACTACGGGAGGAAGACACTTGTAACCTAATAGGATACCGAGGACAGAATCCGTATCTAGCTAAATAAGTGAAAATACGTGGGCATGCTTTTTCTACAATTTACAAGACGTGAACAACTTTTTCAAAAGGAAGTCTTCAAGACCTGGATGCTTTTCTTTTGTTTTTCACGGTTATGAGACGAACACGGATAAATGCCCAGAAGGCATCTCGGAAATGTTATTAGTGGTTTTCTTTGTAAACTGTAACGCAAGGAAAATAACATTTTGCAAGAACGAGTAAGTCAATAGTGCTTAAAGAATAGCTAGGAAAAAATAGATACAAAGAGAAATCCATAAACGAAGAGATAAGCCTTGATAACGGCGGAATTACAAGGAATGGCAAACTGTTATATTGTTATGAAAGGAAGTAATAAACGTTGTCTGGAACTGACGTTATCTCTGCTCTTGACAGATTTATTACATTTATCACACAAAACACTAAGTTCATCTCGTATAAGAAGTCAGTAACAATTTTTATGACGGAAACTCAAGAAAGGAATAATGAAATGAAAGGAGAATAAATGCATATTCCAGCATTTAAAATGGTTATCTCCAGTGCTAGCTAGCTGTAGATACTTTCAAGGTCTGCACAGCAAGAAAAAAAAGCTTAAACCCGTGAATAAGTAACAGTTTTATAACATTCATTTTCCGTGCAGAAAAACAATAGGAAATTAGTTATGCTCATGTACGTTCTTTTTAAAATGGGCACGTTGAAAGGGTAGGCGGCCCAATACCCCGTTATTTCTCGATTCTCATATAACACAGGGTCAAGAGAATTTGGTACCCTCTGCCTTGAAGTGAATTGTTGCCCTTTAGGACAAAATTTCCTTCTCCTGTGAGGTCACAACTCTTCTTTGGGCGTTTCTCTGCCATAGGACGCGGTACATTTGACTTCAAAACTAGTGGCAACACTCAAAATAGTTCTCTCCTTGTGTGACCCCTGGCTATCAACATGGTAGTGACCTTTGCAAACTGACTGACCTACGCGTGCGGTGGCCGTTGGACTTAAAGCAAACAGATGCATTACCCATTTAGAGGGCTTTTATTACCACCAAGTGGTCGGCAACCATTTAAAATGCTTTCCTAATCTTTGCAACCCTCTCAAAGGTATTCCTTTTGCTTTGCAACAATCGAAAATACATTTTTAATTTTAGCAACCCTATCAAAGACATTCCTATTGCGCTGCCACCATCTAAAACAACCATATAAAATGCATCTTTTATATTATCAAACTTCTCAAAGGCATTCCTATTGCTTTGCAACCATCTAAAATGCATTTTTTGCAACCATCTAAAAGAAATTCCTGCCCCTTTGCAAACATCTATTGGGCATTCCTATTCATTTCAACCAACTAAGATTCATTCCTTAGTCTTTGCAATCTTCCTTGGAATAGGATACATTAACATTCCACGCAAGTGGCACTTCCTAGGGGAGCAGTGCGCAGGATGTACCTACTGATAACTGCTACAACCGCTTAGTATTTAACATTGATTTGACCAGGTACTAAATATGACTGAGTTCAGCGTCTCCAGAGGGATGAAAATTCAAAGCCTCTCTACTGAACTAGGTAGTGAATCATGTATATGGCAATTAGCCGACTGTGGTGAGTGGCAATCAGAGCGGAAACGAGTACGGGGCAAGCAACCTTATTTCAAAGGGAATTACTGAGACCTGGAACGTTAATACCCTGTTAGGCCACCCCATCGAAGAGAAAAATACTACTTTTAGTATGTAAATAAATGATTAAGTTTCCTGTCATTATAATTGTCACAGTGTACTTGATTTCTGTCTTTTTTTTTATTAGGAAAACCATGTTTTAATCATGATGAAAATTTGAAGGCTTACACATTTTTATTGATTGTTATATATCTTAGAGAAAAGAATGTATTTAACAGTACACTCGTGCTCCAAAATTAATCAAAATGTTCATTACAGCTCGGAAAAATCGGCAGACGAGTAAAAACGAAATAAGTGAATGGAAACTTAGTTCCTGAGCATGAAGTGATTAACGTATTTGATTATCTTTTATTTAGAGTATATACATGATAAGATACTAAAAGACAACTATAAAATATAAGATTCTACTTATTTAGAAAACGTACAAATGCCCACCAGAAAGGGAACCATCATTTTGGAGGGCTGTACATAAAACCAAACAAGGTAAACAAAGTGAGTAGCCCCAAGTAATGAGTGTTGGCGCGAAAGAACAAGATTCTAAAATATTTCTGAATACGTATTCTTTTTTCTTTCATGTGCCTGCTGAAATGCAAGTAGGACAGAATAGTATTCTAATTATCAGGTATTATTCAATTACTTCGCAAAAGCACGTATTCAAAATGCAGAATAAATTAAGGTTGTCCACAGCAGACATCGTAATAATGTTCCTTCATCTCCAGGACATTCTTCTATTTCCTCTATCGTCACTTACAATCGTCTCCTTTCCTTCCCAGGTCCTTCGTATTATCCTCGCCAAGTTCTCTTGGCTATTCCGGTTTCCTGTTTAAATCTTTATTGACAATACCTTAATTGTCTTTATATTTTTACTTAACCGCTTCTCAGTTTTTTTATTTATGTGTTTTTATCTATTATATATCCATTGTGTGAACCTTTCTTATTTTACATTTATAGAATCAGTTTCTATACATCCTTTGTTGTTTTAAGGCATGCTATAGGTTTGCTGGACGCCTAAGGGCAGTGGCACACAAGCACGTTCCCCAACATCTTACCCATATATATATATATATATATATATATATATATATATATATATATATATATATATATATATATATATATATGTATATGTAAGTGTCAACACATATATATGGAATGTGTGTTATTCCATATATAAAAACTGAATTAAACCAATGACCCAAGGGGTCACCGATGAGCTTGCAGGAGTGTGATAGGAACTGATAATATAATGTAGACTAAGCCTTGACATGTTGTATCAGTGTCCTGGTTTGTAGTCACCTGTGGTCATCAAATCAATTGTTGTGTAAACCGTCCACAATGCTTTCGCTTGTGAAACCATGTTGACCTATAACCCACAGACCGGGCTACGTGACTTCGTCTCATATGTTCGTCTGTATGTACGTATTCTGAGCTAAGGTTTGCTCTCTTATGATTTTGTAAATGCATTGTAGCTCAGAACTCTACTCCCTCTCCTAAAATCAAGTTCTCTGAACCACTTCTTGCCTCTACTCAAGAGATGTAGTTTCGCAAATATATTGTTAAGTTTATCAACATGAGTTTGAAACGTCTTCGCCTTTATACCCAAAGAAGATACTGATGAAACTTAGAAATTATCATCGCAATCGATGATACTCCGACCAGGATGGGAAGTATACAAACAGATACTTGCGTATAACATCACAGGTCTTAATAACCAACGGGACGGGGCGCCTTGTTAGGCAAGGCCCAGCCCCTACATATAAATATATATTATATATATATATATATATATATATATATATATATATATATATATATATATATATATATTGTGACGAAGTGCCAAGTATCTGGTTACTACTCTTACCATTCATTAATTGTTACCTCACAACAGCCAGACACCTGAACCCTCATCACAGGTACTAAACGACTGAATACTCTAGAGGCAACAGTGATCCCTTAACAACTTACCAGTATTGCAGAGAATCAGACTAAGTTCATCAAAACAGGTGTGAGGTAATGTTGTAAGTAATTAAATTAATCAAAGGGCATCACTCCATCAACAACTTTAAAAGTCTAAGTATTTCCCTGATTTCAAAAGTCTAAGTACTTCCCTGGTTCTAAGTCACTTCAAGTAAATTGAAGGAAAACAGATCAATTACCACTCTATATTTCTGCCTAACATCAATATAATCATAATTAAATACTGGTGTAAAATAAAGAAAACACGTATAAAAATTTTAAATACAAAAATTTATTATTAAACTCAAAAGTTATAAGTGAAATTCACAATATCAGGGAAAATTACTGTTACTTGAAAACAAAGCAAAGTTTAATTAATTATTGAATCAATTAAGTAAAATTAAATGAAAATTGATTTATCACAAAATTCCAGAAAATTGATTCAATCAAAATTCAAAAGTGTTGGGCAATAATTGAAATTTGGAAATTAATTCACAAGTGCTAAATAACAATGAAACTTGAAAAGAATTCTAAGTAAATGCAAATTAATTCACAAGTGTTAAATTCAATTAAATGTCCAATGATTAAGTAATGAAAATAACTAAGTTAATTAAATTGTGAATGCAAATGAAAACACAGAAAAATGTGGAAAATACCACAATTGCAAAAAGCATTAATCACACAGTATACAAAACAAAAACACACACTTCAATAAGAAAATGAATAAATGCACAAAACATAAAAATCGCTTCAAATGAAACAAACACAAAACACAAAAATTTGCAATGTGTAAAAATGTAAATCTTTTCACTCAAACCATTGTAACTATTAGTTATTAATTCTCTAAACCATCGTAGCCAATAGTTATTAGTTTTTACCAAACCATCATAACCAATAGATATTAGTTTTTACCAAACCATTGATTATTAGTTATTAGTTGCAACTAATAAAAATATAACACACTTTACCTTCTTGGTACACCAGTTTTCTTTCTTTGCTGCAGATTGTTTCACACTCACAAAAACAGGCGGCGTTACACACAATGTTTGTTCAGATTCCACAAAAAGCACTAAATAACACTAAATAAACTCTAAGAAATATCAAATCTGAAATCTACAAGTTATGAGTGCCCATTTTACATTACGTTAATATCAATTATGGCGAGGCAAAGAGAGAGGAGAGAGAGAGAGAGAGAGAGAGAGAGATGAGAACGCTTTGAGGTTTTAAGCCCGAATGAATTCTCTTCCTTACAAAAGCTGGACAGTGGAGATGACACAAAACGTTTTGGGACACAATTCTTCCAGAAGCTTCAAAAAGTGACGCAACTTTACAAAGAAACTGTGAAATCTGCACGTGGCATTCGGCGACGAAATACACGTACAAAACAAGTATACATTCATGTATGCACCAGCTCAACAAAGACACGTACCCGACCAAGACAGAAATCGAGTAAAAGTCCCTATCATACGTGATGACAGAATTCCCAAAACACAGCGAAGACCTCGAGGTCTCTAATCAAACGTGTTGACAAATAAGGAAAGGAAAGCAGAAGCTTCGGGGTCTCTTATCCCAAGGCGTTGACATAATAGGGAAACAACTCTAGCTTCGAACGGAAAAAGAAAATCTCTCTCTCTTTTCATACTACGTTATACATTATTTTACATTATGTTATGCGAAATCTGAACACACATTTTAAACATTCTAATTCTAAACTATCTAGGAATCTGAAAAAATGTTGCCAAAATCTTATACACAATATTTTATACAGTCAAAGAGGGGATATATGCATTTTGACAGTAGCAATATATATATATATATATATATATATATTATATATATATATATATATATATATATATATATATATATATATATGCTATATGAATTTTTGTCACATCCACCGTGAAAACAAATGTCGATTAACACAAAATTCACCCTTCCTCGGCGAATCTTATTCCTAGGTGAATCTAATATTAACCAACATCTGTAGCTTACTATTTGTGAACAAACACAAACTTATAATATGTATACATATATCATATAGAATTACTATCATTCCAAAAACAAAAATATGCTTAATCACGTACTAGTTTAAGTCGACTTGTGCTTCCCTTGTCACGACAGATGAGCCGGAGCGGAACTTAATTAGAGCATGAGGCAATGTGTTTAGCGTTCCATTAGCAAGGGCACGGGAGTTGATGAATTAACATCCCTCATTTACATCAGGGACAGCATGCATTGCATTGTTTTCACATGAGTCAAATTTCCATGTTTATCATTATCATGCCCACTGATTTCACCTGACGTTTTTATTGCGCCATGGGAGTAACACACACGCACGCAAGCACATACATATATCCTTAAATCCACGGTAGAGAGGTAAGTGAAACAGGGACTTGGAACAAGGACTTTCGTAGTATATTCTACATTTTCAAGTTCAACGTGAACTTGAAAATGTAGAATCTACTACGAAATTACCGTTCCCAGTCCCTGTTTCACTTACCTCTCTACCGTGGATTTAAGGATATTCTTAAGTACATGTTCCTTCGTACTACATTGGACATACATATATATGTGTGTCTGTCTTCGTTAGTGTGAAGGATGAAACCTTCCGATCCTCAGCAAGTCTCAAAGGATGAGCATGTTACCCCCTTGCCTTTCCTTGACCCTTGCTCACGCAGCTGGGTCAACTGGTATGCAAAGAACCAGCATCCAATAAACCACATTACAAACGCGATAGATGTTAGCCTTTGTTATTCAGTTAAATCATTCTTGGCTTATACCATCCATGATGTTCTCTTCCTGGGAAGCCTACGGTAATTTTATTACCTAAAATGGTCGCACGTAAATGGGCTATTTTATTTTATTGTCAGGAGGTTTAGAGAATGCCGGTAAAAGAAGTACGTACACCATATACAGCCAGTTGAGATCATACTGTCTGTTTTACTTTATTCTGAAATTATTCTTTAAACTCTGGCAATAAAATGGAATATGCATTCTATTCACGCTAACATATTTTAGCGCTTTTATTACTAAATCTTTATTCTGCAAAAAGAGGTTTTGGAAGGGTTTCTTATTTGTTCCGCAATTAAACCAGAAATGAGAGTGATCGATGTCAGCTGGAGATATATGAGGTAAGATGTTGAAGAAATTCCAGTGAAGGCAAATCTAAGGCTTGGAGATTCTTTCCAAGTGGAAGAACCGGGGAACGTATAACTAAATACCCTTTTCCGTTCCATACCCAGTATAAAAACAAGTATAAAACGCGCCGAAGTTTCTTCAGTGCAATCGAGATTTCTCTATAGCGTATAATGCTGTATAAAACTATCAGCTACGACCTCACAACATTCAGTTACTCCCCAGATGCGGTGAAGTAATGGTGCGTAGCGCGTCTCTGGAAAGCGTCGCCAGATGTACAAAACCTTAACCTTGAATAGAATAAAACGACTGAGGCTAGAGGGCTGCAACTTAGTATGTTTTATGAGGGTGTTTGATCAACCTACCAATTGGCAGCTCTCTTATCTAGCCACAGTAGTTTTTAAGATTTGAGGGCGGACAGACAAAGCCATCACAATAGTTTTATTTAAAAAAAAAAAAAAAAAAAAAAACAATATGAATGCAAAAGACTGTGATTTAACCACGAAAGAAAGTTGGGCGTTTATCTGGAAAAAAAAAAGGAGCATTTTGAGGCTTGAAAATAAGAATTTCAAAGCCTGTCATTTCATTTCTTCAGCCGACATCAGCTGCTTCTGACAGATGCAACATCTGCCTTTTGCAAAATAATACATTCCCCAACCCTCGCTTTTACCCACTGCTTCCGCAAACCCTTTTCCTTGATGTCGATTCTCTCAAATTTTCGGTTAATCTATCCAGCTCAATTTTTACCAGACAAAGTCAATTGAATTCAGCATCTGAGGTCCCTACTTTTGCTGATCACGCCATTTTATTTGTTCCCCGTACGTTTACGCTCCATGGGAGGAATAAAGAGAGCCTGTGTTTGCTGCAGGGTTAGAAATCAAACAGATTTATTATCCGAACATTTCCATTTAAAGTAAAGCTTTAAAATTCACTCATGCCACCAAATCTTCGCTTTCAATGTTACTCGAGGCTTCCTCCTACAAAAGCATTAATTTTTAGTCTAAATCTGACATCAAGATAAAGATCTTAAGTGAATTCAGGCACTGTAATACTGAAGATTTAGGTTCCAGATGCCTGCCTGAGCTGAAATAAAAATAATATGAAATGAAGCGGAACATAATTCATTACAGGAAGGAAATCGAAAGCAACAATTTCACGAAAAATAAAACTAAACATTCAAAGTGGATAACTTCTTATTACATTAATACTCGAGTTTATCAAGAGATACAAATTTGCAATGTATTCTAAAAATGCAGTTCATATCGCGAGTGGTTCATAAGAAATGAAATAATCAATTAATTTATAGTTAATTCAATGCCTTTTTTTGTCGTATTAGAAATAAAATCGCAATCTAGAACAGGAAATTATGATGGGAAAGCGATCTGGCAGATGGCTGACCAAAGGAAATAAAGAGTGGGATGGTGGCTGCACTTGAACTGAAAGGAAAGTAGGACCCATCATTGTGGAAAAATGGAGGAGCCGGGATCTTCAGACGGAAAATTTGAAGAAAAGACCGATCAAGTAATGGAAGAAAGGAATCAGAAAAAAAAATCGTAATGGGGAAATTGGAAAGGAATAACGCACCATAAAATAAAAAATCGAAAAGAGCAATGGTCCTATATGAAAAATGAATTTGTTTATACATGATGGTATTAATCTTTTGAAAACCTCGTCTTCCTTGCTGATTGCCCGGAGTCCAGAAGTCTATATCCTGTAACTTATCCAGATCAACGTCTCACCACACGGAGAGATTAGTGCAAGAGCCCGTGCTGCCACAAAAACGGTTTTATTGAAGCACGCTCTGATTCCTCCTTTTTACTACTTTTGCGTGCGTCTGTTTTTCTCGTCCTTTCGTTTCTTCTGAATAAACCATATAATATGCAAATGTCCGACCTTAAACTTCTGACATAACTATTTCGTTACAATTACTTGTCTATCATGATCGTATCACACACTGTCCTTGGCATAGTAATTATCCTTATGATCTATGGTTTCTACTTCGTTCATTTTCAGTTATGATTAATATCATTACTATTATTATGCATTCTTTAGGGAAAATGCGAAGACCTTCAACTTACTTACATAGCGAAGAAGGAGGCAGGAGTGGATATAATATAATAAATGTTAATAAATCGATTTGAATATGTATAAGTGTTAGCGAATAACAATGGAAATAAATGCAAGTGTTGACAACAGATGAGAAACAGACGAATAAAGGCAGTTAAACTCGGCGCAAGAGCTATGGACGATCACTGAACTAAGGTTCCAACACAGTATAAGGTTCGGCGTTTGTAAATGAAATAGGAAATTGAGATTATCTGGAAACCGCCAATAATCACAGCACATTAACTTCAAGCAACTAAGCAAAAATAAATTCCAGTGCGTAGATGTGACAAATAGATGAAGTTAATCTAAACATCTATTATGTTCCCTTTAAAACCTTGTCATAATCTTCTTAAGCAAATCAGTTAAAAAACCAGCAATGTTATGATGAAAACTTAAAGCAAAAACAGGGGCCGCTTACAAGCAAGAGAAAATAAACAAAAGCATTAAATCTTATGAACCGAATCAGCTTCAAGATAAGTAGATGTAAATCACCAGGGACAAATATAAATGTTTTAGTTGTGTGTGTATACACACACACACACACACACATATATATATACACATACATATACACACACATATATATATACAAATGTGTGTGTATTTGTATATATATACACACATATATACAAAATGTGGCGCATATACATTTATAAACGAGTATGTGAAATATTTACTTTAGAAACAAACTCATTTGTATTCCGCATTTCTGTGTTCAAACAATGAACGAAATAGCAGTAGGAATGAAACCCTCCCACATCAAATGGTATTTTTACCTGCTCGCCCCAGGCAAATTGTTTTGGTGAGAAGGGAACGTACAAAGTGAAATTGCAATGGTTATTATTTACACCTTAATCGATATAGGGAGGATAAAGGTCCGTGGATGAGGCATCGTTTTTAAGAACGAATATAAATCATTTGCTGTATCGAATTCCCCTTCTATGTTCATGCACAAACGAAGTCCACGGGCGAAATTTACTGATATGTCTTATAGAATACCGCGATGAGCGCTGGAGTTAGTTAGGAAGAAATCCTAATTACCGATAATTAAAGAAGAAAACGGAGGGAACGTGTCAATAAATACAGAGAAAACAGAAACAGGGCCATGGGTTCGTAAAAGGAAAGATACTGACTGATGGAATTCGGAGCTGAAAACACAACGCTGGAAATCGGAGTCAGAGTAAAGAGGAGAAAATGGATTCTCAGGGGAAAGATTCCCAACGACTGGGAAGTATTTGAGCCAAAAGGATCTTGTAGTGCAAAGGAAAAAGGGAAATATTACAAAATCTATATGCCAATACGTACCAATATTACTAGGAATTGGAAAGAAGATATATTTATACAGAGAACTGTTACAATTTCACATTTGTATAATTTAGGGTATGAGATATATCTATGACACTGAAAGAAAAAAAATAAACAGTGGTGCGTGTGGATATGTCCCATTTAGTAATAATATTCAAGGCGCAAATCGTAATCAGTGCCGCCTGCGGCACTCTTGGCCACAGATTCCCCTGTCCCTTTTATGACGCATTATTACTCAGTTGTAGATTGCAATCAGATTTAAAGGTACCCAACAAAATAAGTTAATAAGTATAACAAGTAGCTGATTTCCAGAGACCTTGCAGTTCTAAAGCTTTACTTAATGATATCGTTTACCACCGCTTGCTCTCTCTCTCTCTCTCTCTCTCTCTCTCTCTCTCTCTCTCTCTCTCTCTCTCTCTCTCATTTGTATGGTCATATTTCTAATTTTTATTTTCTATGCCAATAACCACCTACCTGCAAATGGCAAAAGCTGCAGCCATACCAAAGATAACACGAGAAAATTGTTCCTCGATGACTGTTAACCCACCCTCACGTTTTCATGCTCGTCAGGTGGTCACAGTCAGATCAGGCTTTCGTGAAAGCCGTTAGGTCACATTTGTTCCTGTACTCTTTGGCTTCCCGTCCTAAACATAAGTGGGAAAGAAGTTTCCATGTAGAGTTCTCTGTCCTTACTAGAAAACAGAAAATATTTACATGAGAACTACATGATTTAGAATGCTAGAAGGGTTATATGCTAAAACCGTCAATCCCTTGTCAAAAGCATGCACAGGCCTACGAAACCAAGACCGTGAGGTCGCCCAGAAAGATTTTTTAAACGAAGTGGTATTTGCACCCGGAAGTGAAAATAACAATACGGTATTTGCACCCGGAGGTGATTTGCACCTGGAGGTCAAAATAACAATGTGGTATTTGCAGCCGGAGGTGAAAATAGCAATGTGGTATTCGCACACGGAGGTGAAAATAATAATGTGTTATTTGCACCTACTATGAGATTCAGGATCTCTGTAACACGGTTTTTTGGACTTTGCTCCTTGTCAAAGCATCGGATGTAGCTGAAAGTTGACATATGTATATTTTACAACCACACACAAATTTTGTCAGCATTATCATTAACCTAAACCCGATAATTTTTATTTTTATTGAGTAAAAATGATCTAGCCGACGCCATGGCCAATGATTACGAGCCAAGAATTGAAAAACATTCATAAGCAAGGTAAACAAACACCTTTTGACGAAATGTTGCCCCGCCCATCCACCAGACAGAAACTCCATCGGCTCTGAAACCCAAAGACTTTATGAATGGCGGAACGATACATGGATGTGGGTGGGGTATCAGTGCTAGCGTAGTAATACTACTGTAGCAGTAGTGCCGCAACAGTATAGCAGTAATATACATGAATTAAACGTTTAAGCCAACTGCTGGGATCCTTGAGGATCATTTAGCACTTCTTACAACTACTCGAGAAATTAGATTTATAGCCAGAAGTTAAATTTTCTAATCCAACAATGCCCATAGTAGCCTTCAGTGTTATCCTGAATTATAACGAGGCGAAAGTGGGTGGAGCCTCATGAAGTCATCATTCTGACGATAATTATTGGTGAAGGTTTAAAGCCAATATACGGTACCGGCTATTTTTTTTTTTTTTCAGTAAATAGGTAGATAGCCAATAAATAAAAATTGCTTGACATTGGATATAGCAGTTATCAAATCAAGCTTGTCTACTATGTTTTGAAAATTACCAACTATTCCCGACATCTTGTCAGTCTGATTGTGACCTATAAAGTAGACTGTAATTTCTTAGGAAACTTTTTTTGGAGTTAGACTAATAATCGAAGTGTTTTTGTATTTTTGTATTAATTAACATATTTTGTTGGTTTGTTCATTATGACAATTATCGGTGGAGAGGTTTCAGAGTTCATAAAGGTTTACTGCTTTGCTTGTATTTAAATTTGTATGTCATTGTTGCCAGAGGTTTAGCCTTCGTTACGTATAGCCAATCATCCATCGAGAAAGAGGGAAGAAATGCTGTCATAAGTTACGTAACGAGTGCGTTCGAAACCTTTTCTCTGGGTAAGTTGGCCCGTCTTAAAAAAAAGTCACTTTTATATTATAAGTCCCAAATTTATTAAACCTACGTAATGCAGAATACAGTCAAAATTTATGTGTAGA